>NC_138225.1:33365105-33862605 GCF_964197995.2 Scardinius erythrophthalmus
TCGTGTTCAAATTAATTCAGATTGATTTGGATAGCGCTTTTCAAAATACATTTAGTTTCAAATCAGCTTTGCAGAAAATGAATGTTTACAATTTAGAGTGAACTTTTATCAAAAGTGACTGTGTCCAAGTTATGTATTTCAGAATTAATTTAAGGCAGAAACAATGAGCTCATTGAAGTAATGTTCAGACTTTTCTCTAATGATAGCATTATAGAGTCAAACTAAATGTTTTACTTGATAACATGATAAAATGATACATTTATTGTGCTTGATATAGTGCATTAATAAATACATTTATTTTTAAATAAAAATCTCTGATGTACAAATAGTGTAGAAACAACAACAATAATTTTGTTTTATTTTTTATGGACATAAAACAGAAACACTAGAATGTCACTATAATGGATATCAGTCACATTTTTGAAAAGCTCATCTACTGTGTCGTGAAACAGAAGCATAAATCTTATGCATACTAAAGCTTCAGTGTATACTGGGTTTGATTAGTTTAGAGGATAATAAAATAATTTGGTGGGAATTGAGGTTTATTTTGAAATGAAATATTAATATGTACAGAATTAGTGAAAAAAAAACCATATATATATATATATATATATATATAAATAGGCCTATATGTTTCAACAGGAAATGGTTATATATATATATATATATATATATATATATATATATATTACATAGTGAATTGAATTTAATAAGCTTTTACTGATAAGGTTTAATTTTTTTTTTTTAATTTATAAATACTCTTATTTTTCAAATGAAAGTCCTGTAATACAGTGCAGATGATTCTAACTTTCTCTCCACCCTGTTTTCAATGCATCTGGCGTAGCTTGACTCTGTGTGAGTGTGCGTCAGCTGTTGTGTGAATCAAAAGCTTGACAGCACTGTTTCATTGCGATGACCCTTACACCTCCCAGCTTTCTCTGGTTTGCCGAAGCCCGCAGGCCTCGCCAGGGATGTCAAACAACAAAATACTGGTCCGCAAAAGCCAATATCCTGTGTCTGTTAGCGGTTCAGCCGGAGCCAAGCCGCATCTAATAATGTGGGTGAAATATTCATTTTCACATCCATATTAACTCTCACGTAAAGATGCAATCGTTCGGCTCAGTCTCTCTCCCTGTCGTTTTCACTCATATCATCGATGTCACCCTAGGTGTGAATTCTCACGAGAGTGTTTTGTTGTATATTCTTGAATCAAGAATATTCTAGAGATGACAGAACGTATTCCAGGTGACAGTCGTGCAGCTGGTGGAGTTTGGGTCGTCTGTCACTCATTCGGTTCTCGGCAAAGCAAATGATGGCGTTATTGTAAAGTCAGTCACTTCTTATTAAGCCCCGCCGAATTGAAACGGTGCTAGACGATGATTCGTCCGTCAGGAGATGCGTACGGTTTGTCTGGATCTATTAACCACTCTCCTCTCACCATATCTCAGTGTCATTGTTCTGTGAGGAGCAGGGCCTTCCGCCCCCCTTCCCCCGAATATGACACGCGCACTGCGGGACATGGCAGCTTCCTTAGAAAAGGCCTCCGCGCAATCATTTACATGCTGTAACCTTACGCCTGCTATTGTCCGTGCCTCAGTCGACATTCATTTGTGTCCTCCGGCAGCTTTGACCAGCGAACAATCCCCGGACCAGGCAGGAGGGGGAAAATGGGCCTACGTTTCACTGATTAAAGAGATGTGGTGTCAGCGCTCGGCCGCTGTCAGCACTCTGTTAGTGACTTTTTATATAGGCAGCTACGCTAATTACCTTTAAGTAAGTCATGTCACCTGAAACCCATCTCTGAACCGTTTTTTTTAATAAGCTACGCATTAAATATGCACTCATGTAAAATATAACACGCTCTAAAAGAAAATTAGAGAGTTAAGAATTATAAGAGTTATGAGGGCTACACGTGCAATCACGTTTACCATTGTTGGGGCAGACAAAATCTAGTTATTTCAATTGGAATTCATGAGATTGGGAATTTCACATGCGGAATTGCACATTTTTGCATCGGGCTCAAGTTTGTCATGCAAATTCACTGCTTGGTTTGAAAGTGATTTTTGTGTGATCTGTGCTTCATACATCACTAGTTTTAGCTAGACAGTTTTAGCTGCGAAATCCCACTAATGTGACCACATCTTATGGGTCATGATTTTTGCTGTTTTGAAATGTTGAACATGTTAAATGTGGCTACTTTACCCATCATGTTCATACTTTACTGTAATGATAGCATTGCAAACATGACTGAAACATCATCCATGAAAAGTGTTCACTTGTGCTTGATAAACATTAATACATTTATTTATTTTTCAGTAAGATTCTCTGACTAATGTACAAATAGTACAAATACACTCCTGACATTTATTTTATTTTATCTGACACACTTTAAACTTTGTGATTTTTGCCATTTTGAAATGTTGAACGTGTGATACAAGAACAAAACTTGATTGTTGTGAATTCACAAAGCTGTGAAACACTGTTTGGCAGGATGTTTGAAAGCCCAGCGGAGTGTGTGGTGCTATTTCAAGGAAAGAGATGCCATGAGAACGAACTCTGCCTGCTGCCAGTTGGCTGGACCTTATTTTGCTCCTAGTAGCCGCCTATGTTTGCGTTTAATTCGACTGTAAAATTAGATGGAACATGCCTCCGGTAAATCCGAAAATAGCACACTATAGGCTACTACTTTTTTCCCTGTGCTGGAAAAGAACAAAGTGGGTTAGGATCTTTCCAGATGTCGATGGAAGAAGTGTCCCATATCAATTGTAAGCCAATTCTGTAAAAGCGAAGATGACAATGCATATGGTTTCTTACAGTAGCGCTGATCATGAAGGAATGCACGTTTAACGAAAAAGTTCAGATCTCTGTCATGATGTATACTTTGCGTCAATTTGTTTTAGTCTTGATGAGAGGTGTTGGGAAGTGACTAAAAGTAGAGACTAACTACAGTTTTCAGTGACAGTAGCTCTGGAGCTTTAAAATAGTGTAATAGCTTTTACAGGAACAAGAAAATTTACAGCTTAAAACAGCCACGCAGCACTTTGACGCAGTGCATGAGCTAGTGTTTTAGCATGTTAATGTCGTGAAAGATCTAGCGCTGCTCTCCATGACCTCTTTTCATTTTCTTAGCCCCAGCACTTGGCAGGTTCCCTCATCCGATTGCCTGCCAGAAATATGCTGCTGTAGCCATGGCGGGGTCCACAACCTCTGTAACGGCGAGCGACGAATTCACAACATTCGGCAAGAACGCTTTGTCATTCTCGTTCGCCTTTCCTCATTCCTTCGCTCGTCTGTTTTTAATAGCAGGTTGTATTGTCTAGCTCCTTAGCTACAACAAAGGGATAAATACAAAGCGTACTGTAGGTGCTTGTGCTAAAGGCCTTGGACATGACGTGTGACAGCCGATGATAAATTGGTCCGGTGTCTGTTCAATTTCAGATGCAAAGCTCTGGAGAGAAGGAGAAGGAGAGGGAGAGGTGAAATGAAACATTGCTGGAACGGGGTGAGTGGGAAGTTTCAGATGATGTGTGGCTGTGTGTGGACCAGATAAGCCTCTGCTGAAGTTCTAGTGCAGGTTACTGACTTCCTGTCGTTCACGAGTGCATCCTGGCATCCAGTCAGGCAAGGAGAGGGAGAGAAAGGAGTTTGTAGATTAATAGCATTACACAATTGGAGATGACAGCGGTCCATACATCGTATATATATATATAAAAAAAAAAAGTACATACACACCTTGTACACTCTCATACGTTTTTAGCTCAGCTATTCTCAAAAGGGGTTAGTGAATCCTATGAGTATAAGGTTCAGAAAAGATCAAACTGACTGTTAATAGAACAAAATCTATAATATAACTAATTGATTAAAAGGGTAAATATGTGTTTTTTATGAGGAATATGTGTGCAAGTTTTAAAAGTTTGTGTGAATGACACTCACACAGTTCATGAGTCTGTTAACCACAATACAGTTTTTTTTTCTTTAATATTATTATTATTATTATTATTATTAGTATTAATACTAAATGATGATGATACTAATGATGATGTTACTATGATGCTGGCTGAGGTCCGTTTAAAAGTATGCTCAATCGACCAGGCTGCATTTTTGATCCAAAAATACAGTAAAAAAACAATACTATCGAGAAATATTATTACAATTTAAAATAAACTATTTTTATTTTAATGTGTTTTAGAATGTATTTAATTTATGTAATTTAAATGCATGTAATTTATTTGTTTGTTTGTTTGCTGGTTGGTTGGTTGTGCAGGATTTTTTGCTAAAATAGGAAGTGCAAAAGAAAAGCATTTATTTGAAATATAAATCTTTTGTTACAATTTAAAAGCATTTACTATCATGTTTGTTTGATTTAATGCTTAAATGATTTGTTTCTTTTTTTATTAAATAGCTAAATAATAATAATAATAATAATAATCAAAACTATTTTGGTTAAATTTATTAATTGATTTTAAAAATCACTTTCATTATAAACAACAATCAACAGTGGTAATAATAAAGAAGGAACTGAGTAACTCACTGATGAGGAATGTTCTATTTGTTTGCTTCCAGGTTCAGTTTTACAATGTAAATATACAAGCCTTTTTTTTAAGTCAGTTACATAAAAAACGTAGATTGGTCTAATTTGATATCGATAAGTAAGACTGATTACTCCTAACTAACTGCTAGTTGGTCATACTAGACACTTAACATTATGGCTATGTTTAAGCAATTCAAGTTTCTATTCCAGCAAGAAAAAAACATTTTTTTTTTTTTACTGTAAACTATTTCAGTCACCTCAAACAAACAAATAACACATCACTGATAGTTCAACAACAGCTTAAAGTGAGCATTTCTAAATTGAGCATTTCTAAATTTGTTGATTAATTGCTAAAATATTTCACACACTAAACAGCAAAACACTGATTTGTTGCAGAGAATGATATTTGCAACTCTTAAAACATTAATACATAAACATCATTTTCGCAATCAATTTATTTTTGAACTTCAATGGAGATAACTTAGAATTATTCAATGTAAATATAAAACCATAAATCATAAAATGATTTGTACTTCAGTCAACGAATAATGTTTAAACTCCTTTGTAAAGTGGCAGGGAATTGAATACACATGCACACTTCTACCATATAGCTGCGATGACCACATGGTGAATTCAGTTTTTGTAATTGTAAATGATTTGAGATTTAATTTATTCTGATTCTCCTCCTGGTCATGGAGTGAATCAGTTGAGCTGGAAGGATTGAGTGCCTGGCACATGCTCTATATGAACCAGAAAACAGGCCAAATCCAGCTTGTTTTTTACAAGGCAAACAGGAGGACGTGTGTGACAGTGCATTTGTGTCTGTGCTTTTGAGAGAGAGAAAGAGAGTAAGAAAACAGCTTCTGCCTTTGTGTGCCAGTAAAGAAGAGAAAAGCGCCTTCTGAATTGTCGTATTAGGGCCAAATTATATCTTATGGCAAACGGTAAATGTTGTATAATCCTGAAAATACCTATAAGAAAAGTCCAAAAGCAATGAGATGCTGAATCATCTCACAGCTCTAGGTATTAATATAAAGGATTCTGTTCCTGCTATTTTACTGTGTGTGTACAGCTTTGAAATTTGTTTTACAGATTTAAATCTTTTAATTAGTTAACTCGAACTAACAATGTAAAATACATCTAAAACATTTATTATGGTTAATATTTTCTAATACATTATCCAAATTTGTATCTGTTAAAATAATTTATTGGACCTGAGATAACAATGAACTGTTGTGTTTTATTAACTAACCTTAACAAATACAAAGAAATACATTTACTTTTATCCATTTAGCAGATATTGTAACAAATGTATTGCTAATTGCTAGTTAATGTTATTTACTGCATTAACTTAACTCATGGGAACTTGTTGTCAATTGTTACCATTTAATTGTATATTATTAGTCTATTTTTTCTCTGTTAACAGGCTGAAGTTGTCCATGACCAATTGTGGAAAAAGTCTGCAGATTTATTCAGTTCTGCTTTTATCTACACATGCGCACAAACACATTCACTTGAATTCCCAAATTCACTTTTGGCGCACACGCTCCTGAGTATCCACAGCTGAACCTCTTGACACCTCATCTGTGGTCCTGCATTGCTTGCCTGGGCTTTAATTGAAGACAGTTTGTCTCTGCTGCGTAGCATCATCTCTCCCATCCGCCCCTCTCCTCCATGGGTCACTGAGATCCAGCGGATTCCTCCACTCCGGCTCCGGCCCAATGCCTTATTGCTATTTGCCTCCTGCCGTCCTGGGAGAATATGTTAGATTGAAGTTATTTTATGCTTGGCTTAACACTCTCACTTTCACTCTTCTGCATCATGTCTCTTTGGCTTTCCCTTCTTGTCCTGTTCTTGACTGGCCTGTTTTGGTGTTCCCCCATTCAAGAAACACTTGATGCAGAGAGAGAGAGAGAAATGGAGACAGAGAGGAGCAGAAGGATGAGAGGTTTCAGAGGTTTCAGTGCTAGGATAAAAGCGAGCCAGTGAGCAAATATAAATCAACAATCCTCTGGAGTTTTAAACCTGAGATCGCAGGTTTTTGAAAGAGGTGGTCTCAAATGTACAGTCATTTCTGTGACACAATCCACTGCTGCTACACCATGAGGACGGAGTTCAACATGTCATTTTACTTATTATACAAAATGTGTTGCTATTAAGTACAATACATGTTCACTGTGATAAATGATTAGCAAATATATCTTAAAGGGATAGTTCGGCCAAAAACGCGGTCGACGCGCGTTCAAGGAGATGGATTCTGACGTAGGACGTAGCGTAGGAAGCGTCGTGACGTAGAACGAACGTAGAGTTTTGTTTTGCTCTGCTCTCTGGCTGCGCTGTCACGTTCGTTCTACGTCACGACGCTTCCTACGCTACGTCCTACGTCATACGCCAGCATCCATCTCCGTAAACGCGCGTCGACCGCTACCGGAAGCCAGTTATTTCCGTTCATAAAGTTTTAAATATGTATATTTTTACAACAAAACCGCACGGATTACCCTCAGAAGGCCTTCGTTTATCCCCCTGGACCCGGATGGATTACTTTTGTGAAGGATGCATGCACATTTTGGGACTTGAAGGAGGTGGACCCCATTACTTCACATTATAGCCACTGAAACATCTAAGACATTTTCTAAAATAACTGAAAATGTGTTCGTCTGAAAAAAGATTGACATATGGATCTCGAACGGCTTGAGGGTGAGTAATTCTGGGTTAAATATCATTTTTGGCCAAACTATCCCTTAACTTGTAGAAGGTAGGCCTATTTAATATTAAATAAACTAGGTACATTTATGTTTTTTTTTTTTTTTGTGTTATATAGTGAAATATAAAATTATGTAATTTGACAAAAATATCCATGCATTAAATTTGAACAGTGTAATCTGGCACAAAGTACACTATTAAAATAACGGGAAGTTACCGATGCTGCGCGCTGTGATGAGTGAAAATACATTGTACTGTTGGTAAGTTTTGTTGTCTGTTTGTTTTATTGTCTCAGTTTGGGTCGATGTGAAATTGTATGTTCAGTTATTAACATTCGCCAGTAAATATAGCCTTGCAGCGGTTTGTTACTGGAAGAGCTACATTATTATGAAAACAAGAATGTCGCACCACAAAAAAAAAAAAAAAAAAAATTAGTCGTCGCTACATTTTCGTTTTTTAGGCTACTCCCTGACAATGGTTGTTCGGTCAGTTTAAGAAACAACCTTTTTGATATTTTGGTCCATCAGTGTATGTAAAATGGCAGGATAGCTTAGCTAATTGCACCCAGATATAGAAAACAAACCAGTCGTATACTTTAACAACGGATGCAGCTTACTTTGTGGGTCATTCTTCTAACGGACGTTTGTTGTTTTGTTCAGAGTTTTTCTCTGGGCGCGAGCTTGTTTCACTAAGTGTGATTCGCATTAGGAGGATGAGGGTAATGAAGTGAAAGGCTGTGTGTGAATGTGTGTGTAGTGACCCTGTAGCTCTTGCTCATTGCCAGCGATGTCCTTCATTCCTCATCATCTTGTCCCAGTATGACATTTGTCGGCTTGTGTGAACACACAACTACACACTGTTAATTCACAAACTAGCATGGACATTTAAATACACACATTCATGTTTGTTTTGACACTTTATTTTGACTTCTGTTATTTTAAGCACAAGATAATGCTATTTTCTGCCCCTTGACCTCAAATAACCTAACCATCAGATAAACATTTTAACATTTTTACTTTTTCATTAAGGCATTATTTAGACTAAAATGCATGTTTGAGCTGTTTTAACTGAACGCAACTTGAACTGACATATCTTAAAATATGTGAGTGCCATTGTTTTGTCTTAAGATGCACACCAGCAATGTTTTTTTTTTTTCTAAGGCATGTATACTTAAATGTCCTAAGTAAGGCCTAGTCCTGGCTTAATCTAAGCTCTGTCTATGAAACCGGGCCTTAGTCACATAAACGTACTCTCATTTTCTCATAGTTTACATACATTGGCATGTAGTGCTCAAACACAGTACATTGAGGTGCAGTATCTTCTGACAAATGAACTCCATCGGAGTAAAAGTGACAGCCACATGTTTGACGTGATCCTGCATCTGGATTTGTTTTCATGTTTTGTCAAGCATCAAACCAACATGAACTCTGAAGGCTTTGTGGGGCGCCTAGATGGGAAACAATCCTGAAAGTGGTTGCGAAAGCAAACCGACACTACCCACAGAGTTCAGACCAGTAATGGGCTTGAGGTGAACGTTATCCTTCAAATAGCGCACTGAAGATTTTTCCAAGCGATAGTGAGCACACCACAGAACAGTCAAAGACATGTTACAGAAAAGAAATGTTGTGGTAAAATTTGATGAATGGACAGGCAAATGCATCCTGATTTTGCCCTAAAATGCTTGGCTCGTTTCGCCATCTTAATCTATTCATTTCCTCATCAAGTTCTTGGTAAAGCAAAGGACATTCTTGGTAATGTATGGTAAATAATGCATGTAAGACTTCACCTGTTCACTCCATGCATCCTCATAGACTAACTCGGGACAGCTTTCCCCACCTTTCTCCCCCAACCGTCATCATACACCTATCTATATTTTAGCTAGCGGCTAGACTATAAGGAAAATGCCTTTACAGAGGTTTGCACATATCTTTTTATTGCAGCATACATCAAGTGTGTTGAGACATTCGAAAGAGACTGCGAGATCCACGCTGATCCATTAATCATCATTCATTGTATGTTAATAAATTCCGAATTTCCCCATTTACCATGCGGGGCCATCCGTGCACGCTGGTAACGCAACCTTTTCAGAGACCATAAATCACAGAGCCTGACTCATCTGACAGAGAAGCCTAAACACAGGCGCACAGTCAGTCCTGCGGGCACAAACACACAATCTAATGTACTCGCGTCAGAACTGGGAATCAACAGTGTAGTCTGGCATGTGGCAGAGCTGCTGGAAACGGGAGCGCTGGTGGCAGCGGTGGGATCAGTATAAGCCAGAGGCCTCATTTCCTCTGCAGCATCGTAGAAGCTTTTCCAGTCACCACGCGCTAAGACAAGTGTTGGCAGGCAAATAATACTTAGAGGAAACCACACTAGCTATTATGGGACAATGCTGCCTTCCAGGAGAGTTGTGTACCTGTCCAAATGATGAGAGGGTGTTAATAAAAGTATTAAGAGGTGGAATTCGGTTTGGAAACACAGGGCCTTTCAAAACATTTCAGATTTGTTGGACTGGGAAAAAGCTTCAAATGTTAATTTGTAGTTGACAGCTAATTATTGATTGAATTTCAGAGGGAGCACACTAAATCACAGCCTAAAATGAACTTTGTCTAATTTAATAACAACATTTTTGCATAATTTAATTTATATAATTGTTATTTGTATACTTTTCATAAGATTTTTTAATTATATATATATATATATATAAATGTGTATATATATATATATATATATATATATATATATATATATATATATATATATATATATATATATATATATATGTAAATGTATAATATAAATATATATTTTCAATGTAATTATTAAGCTATTTTTTTCTCTGGTTTATTTGTGACTAACAGTTATGGACCAGTGATGAATATTTAGTCACAATGGGTGGATTGTCAAAATAGTTATTGTCAGTTGTGGAACTGTATATTGCAAAAAAAAAAAAAAAAAAAAAAAAAACGCCTTAAAATGATGTATTATTTTGTTATGGAATTTTTAACTGTCTTTTTTCCCTTTCTTAATTGTGAGAAACAGTGATGAACCACTGTTTTGGAAAAACTGCAAGTGTCACAAAAACATAAATATCCATAGTGATTATGTTCTTTATTCCCATTTTTTTGGCTTAATGAAAGGAATATTCCACTTTTGCAGAAACATTTTTCTGGCTGATTATAAAGAATATTTCACCTAAGGGTGTCAAAAACATTTAGAATGCTTTATTTCATGAATTTTGATAGCTGTAATTGTAAAAATAAATAAATAGATAAGAAATAAACGAACAAACAAACAAATAAATAAATACAAGTGCTATTAAAATGTTGCTTGTGAAATAGTGTAATGTCTTAAGTTCTGCAAAACCCAGATTCCCTCTAGGAATGTGTTTTCTGACAAGCGCTGTGTGTTCTGCAGTGTGCATCCCTGACAGTCAACACAATATCTACATTCTCTTACTGTGCCAACCAGTAATCAAGTGTAATTGTAGTTCACAAACATTTATCGGATTAGGCTACATTATTTTTAGCCTTGGGGAACTGTTTTCATTGTCCTCGCATTTACCCCTCAATATTTACAATACCTCACCCCCTCCAGAAGTCACATGACAAACGTAGCCTTGCTGTGTGCTGCAGATTAAAAGATTATAGAGGCTTTTTTGTGCAGAGACTGCTTATAAAATATATTATTGTCAACAGGACCTCGGATTCGTGTGGGGATACATGTTTCCAATTCTAACCAAACACCTGAGGTACTGAAGGTCTTTGGGTGTGCTTGAAAATTACAGACAGGTGTTAGCATGATCCAGTTGGCACCCAAATATCTTATTATCAGATTTACTTTAATATCAAGGTATAAGTCAGACACTTCCTGCTTCCCGTAGTGATTCTGAATATTTGCATACTTAATCACGGAAGCAGATTGGATACAATACTTGTCAAATACACAGACGCTTCAACCGTATAGCAACATAAATACTTTTCATTCAAATGTTATGTATGTACAGTACAATAATAAAGTTCAACATACAGTAAGCCTTTACTTTTGAAATACCAATAAAGTACGGCCTATTTTTAGCAGTGTTATTTTGATAAGCATGACAAAAAATAACACTAGGAGAAAGAGTTTAAACCACAGATTTTTGAGCATTAGCTGAGCTAAATGCGTCAGAATATACATGTAACCCACATCATCGTTGTCATTGGTGAATCCGGCCAATCGTGAAACATCTGTGCCGTCATCAGAGCTTGTGCAGCCGCTCTGGACAAACCGTGAAGAATAAGCTAGGCCGACTAATCTCGAAACGCTCGTGGTATTTTGATGGTATATGTCACAGTGCTGTGTATCAGTGCTGTCTCAAGGCAGGCAAAAAAACAGGCATTCACTGCTTCAAGTCATATGCCGATCAGTCTGTGCTGCGCCGCATGAAGTCGAACATACCTCTTGTCTTTGGGATGTGCACTTGGTCCGGGTCCAGTAGCCTAATGAGGTGGTTTTGATTGGCCTTGTCCCATAGGATCCAGAATCTCTCTTTTTCGCTCTCTCTCACTCACTCAGAAACACACCTCCATACTTCATCGAGGCACTCTCTAAATGACTTAATTGATCTAATCACTCACTCTATTGGTCAGAGCCATGCATCTTTTTCATGGCCAACCCTCTAGACGATGACTTTGTCTTCTGATCCTGTGAGTCTTCTGGGGTACTGTGACAAAAGTGGCCCAGGGGCTTGGCAGGGCTACCTCTACTCTCGGCCTCTTAAACTTGAGACTTTTCAGTGTCTAAAATAGCAGCAACTTGATGTCAGGGTTGTCAGTCAAGTCAATGTTGACTTGGTTTAGAGTAGTAATGAACTAGATAAATGAATTTGTGAAGCTTGTTCTGGACCAGTAATGACTATGCTGAGAAATGGTAACCACAGCATTTTCAAAGAGGAATAGTTGATCCTGGTTTTCAGAAAGAATTTGCATTCACATCTATTTTTACTTTGTATAGTCATTAATTGTGCAATCCCAGAGAAAAATATTATTGCTCAGAGGTTGCTCAAATTTCATTTCAAAAGCCAGCAGATTTCCCCCCTAAATTCTTACAAATTAGGCAGTTATCGACATATAGTAAGAGTATAGAGCGGTAAAATGTACAGTGTATGTGGCTAAAATATCTAAAAGGATTTATTCTTGTCAATTTAATGAGAAATTAATATTGAGTTAATGAGTTAATTATGAATATTTTAATGTATAATAAGTTAGTATTTTAAATTTAATTTTTGAAATCTATGACATTTGAATGCAGATTTTGGTATCTTGGCAAAACTTGAGACACTTAAAAAACTTCTGAAACTCCAGAAGAGATATGCACTAGATTATTGTAATATTTTTCTTACAAAGAACAAGGAGTCTAATCTCACTGTTGTCTATGAAAGAGATCTCATTTGTGAACTTTCATTCAAATGCGATTGTTTTTAAGTAGTTCTTAGAGTAGAATCCAAAATGATGACATAATAGCAGTGATGCAGGGTAAAACCTCCTGGATTATACAAACCTGTTAACTTGAAAACACTCAAAATCTTGTGATTTACTTAGTCTGTAGATTTCAGTCTTGCATTGATTCAATCCCTACACGTTTTGCATAACATTTCCCAATCTAAGCAAGACAAATACTTACGACATCTATGAATCCTCTTTCGGGGGACTGAATTCCCCTGAGAAGATACATGGATGTGCACATAAATGCCACTGGAGAGATGATCAACTACAGACACCCTCTGCATCCCGCCTCATTATACCTCTATACCATGAACCTCTTTAATACCCAGCGTTCCTAAAGAGCAGGTAATGGCAGAGAGGGCTAAAGGGATGCAGAATTAAGCCGTTTTACACCAAAGGGTAATTTGGTTTGATAAATGTTCCGTCATGGCTAACTAATAATACATATTTTAAGAGGGGGGGAGGGGGTGGTGCTCCGTCGCACTAGGAAAAAGGTGGCAACGTTATTAATGGCACCGACCACGCTATGTCTCATGCAGGGTTACGGCACAAGGTCAAAGCGCGTTTCACTGAATTAAAAGCCATTTTGAGCTATGGCACTCCTAATCAGCTCAGACCTAGAGGTGCATAGCTCAGGTATAATGAGGCACCAATGAATTTAAATAAACAGGGTGAATATGGTGATTTATAAAGGCAATGTGCTATCCTTATAGCTCATTAGCAATGACGGATACTTCTTATTCTTTCAAGCTCTTTTACCCATAGGACTTGAGCTTTTAACCAAGTAATATCCGCCTCTATTGTCAAGAGTGTGCATTCCAGGCAAGACATTTATCCTAGTCATTATGAAGAGTGGGGACACAATGCAAGAGTAATGGTAATGTATGCCATCTAAATAAACGATTTTCCCTCCTTTTCTAATCTTTTTTTCTGTCTGTGTAGGACTAACGCTTCCACTAGACACGGCACGTGAATTCATCTTCATATTTTATCCCAGGTCTTTTTTTACCAATGAAAAGAGGAATAATCCTTGATTTAGAAAACGTTTTGCATTTCAAGGAACATTTTTTTTTCTTTTCCCAGCTAGTCACGGTAGTGGCGGGGGTCTTCCTCATTCGATCGCTTCTATAAATTAACATATTTTTTGCTGCAGAAAGTTGCTAGGGCTTAATTTAAAACCTGATATAAAGTACATTCAGCGGAGTGTTAACACGCTGATTAGGAACTTTCTCGGAATAATGATGTTTGATGCTCGCTCACTCTCCGGCTTCGAGAGGGAATTAATTCTAACGTCCCATGCGTCTGACAGCGAGGGTGGGGGCTTCTATACCCCTCTTAACTTTCTCTCTCCTTTAACTAGTATTGATCTAGCTGAGTGCAATTACCAAGGTCCTCTTAGCTCTGGGTGTTAAATAGCGTAGCTTAGGCTAATGACCCTGCTAGCTTAGCCGCGGGCATTAGCAATGTAGTGCGCTGAGGCGTGCCAGCGGTCGTGACCACCCACCGCTCGGGTTGGGACACGCCAGAGTATTACTGACTTCATCAGGCCCTTTGTTAGGTAGCTCGCTTTTTGTGTTGCCCTTGAAGAAGAGACAGGCAGAGTGTGGCAGAACGTCTTGATGTTATTATTCACAGGGCTGACTGTGGATCAGTGGTCTTGCAAAGCCAGCTTTTAATGTATTCCTCCCAGGCCAATCGCTCTCTCTCTGCTCCAATAGGGAAGGAGCAGAAGTCTTTCATCACAGAACTTTCGTCTCTGTTTTCAATCAGGTATATTAAGGGAGTATCGCTGTGAACGTATCATGACTTTGAGGATCTTAGGGAGCTGTAGAAATGATTTGTACTGGAAAGGTCCTTTCATAGCTCGAGAACATACCCTATTTCAGTCCTCTGTAAAATGTCAACGGGCGTCAATCCCCACATTCAGCCTTTTGCAAATCCAGCCTCTAAGTGCTTCAAACCTATCATTTATCACGGCGGTGTAGGACACACACTCATTTCAAACAGACACTTGACGGCGGTCTGTTGAGACATTTGAGTTCTCACCGAGAGTGAATGTCAAAATGAGCAGCACATCATCTCTAATTACGTTATGTCAGGAAGTTTTATCATTCTTTTGAAGAGAAACAATGGATAAAGCGCCCTAAAGCATATGCAGGCACTTGCTCGGATATAATTCAGCGCACGCCCTGAAGGGTGTACGTCTGTAAGGGTTTAGGAAAATGCTGTTCTGACAGTGGTTTGTCAAACAGCAGTGAAGAACTCCTCACAATCATCACCGCTTCATAGCTCTACTCTTTACATCCAACCAGGGCCGATTCCTGGATTTTTACCTCAGTGGGAAGGTATTATGTTCCTCAGTTCCTCAGAATTATGAGAAATATTAGTCAGTTTCTTGCTTATAAGTTTAATAATGATTATAAATAAAATAATATTACGAATTATAAATGTGCATCATCAATGGATTTTTCACATGACTGGAGAGTGCACTTGAGCATGTTTGAGACTAGGTTCCCACACTTTCTGACCAATGAATTTCGATTTTTTTTTTTCCCTACAACTTTGAATTTTCCAGTTGTTTATGTCTTGTTGAGGTGAATTTTCCAGTTGTTTATGTCTTGTTGAGGTTCAACTACAGCTGACTATAGAGAGAGATCATATAAACACCAATTTCTTAGCAAGAAGAGAAACAGGGCTGCCGAAGCTCCCGAAACATGTTCTAGAATCACCCCAACCAATTAATATTTATTCTGTCAATTTGACAAAATGTCGAACTGAAGTCACCGGCCCCAAGTAACACACAAGGAAAATCTTGTTCATTTACTCACTCAAATCTTGGACTGTAAACAAACAGTGGCTGTTTGGGACTGGAGGTCATAGTTTCTTTTCTGGTTTTCAGCAGGTCAGGAGCTCCCGAAACAAGACCCTCCAGTCCCCCACCCACCCCCCGACTTCCCTGTGAGCGTCCGGCTTTACTCGCAGGCTAGCTATGATTAATGTCAACGCCGTCCAGCCACAACCCTTTCTGCAGCAGATAATGCCAGGCAGCAAGCGCACTTGACACTTTTAATGTATAATTAAGTAGAAAAAGTCAGCACTGGCTATGCAAATTTTTTCAAATGATAAATGAGACCGGGTGGCGGCAGGGATTGATTTTGTGTAAATGAAACTAATTATGGAAATGTCAAACATAATTAATAAAACAGGTTTAAGCTGCAAAACACTGTCAATGGAATGAATGAGGAGGCATTGGCGCCCATTGTTTGGGCTTTATTTAGGCCACGGTGTTGTGCTTGTTCGGCGCTCCCGAACGCACGCTCCCCACCCTCGCACCCTCTGCCTCCCCGTTCCCCAAGAGGGGGGGAAATAAATTTGCTTGTCTCTCGGTTGACTGTAGAAATTAATTGCTGGAATCTTGTCCCATCCAAGTGTTACATTCCCGTGCAGGACATTAACATAACTAATTTAAAAGAACCCAAATGACTGCATAATGGAGCACTGTCAGCGTGTATGACACTCGTTGGTCATACCAAATTAGCTTGCTTTCATAATTGAAAATTTTCCAGAGTCCCAATTTTTCGAACATTTTTTTTTCATCCTCCGGCTCCCGCTTTCTACTTGTCACGTGATGCCTTTTCATTCAGGATTTAAACAAAGGATTTGTGATTTACAAAAAGCCATGTTTGACCTATAATTAGCGGAATGGAGATGGGGTGGCGCGATCGGGCGCGTGTACGAGAGGAGTCAGATCCTGAGACGTGGTAATGATGCCGGAGACCTTGCGGCCTCTGGGGAGGTGGAAGAGTAATGGAATGGGTTATTTTTATGGGGACCTGGATAGTAGGGGGTTGGAGAGGCCGATGGAGTCACACTGCAGGGTGGATCAACGGGGCAAACACCCAGACTGGCAGACCTTACCCCAGTCATCAGTCCAGAGTGTCAGAACGACACACTCTCACATACACACATCTGCCGCCACCCTCGCTAGAACATCTGCCACTGTTTAAAAACACACACAGTGTTGTTCAGCAGGCCAACCAAGCAGAAAAGAATTACCTCTAGTAATTTACCACTTAAACTTACAAATACATTCATAAAAGAAACCTTGCAAATCAGGGTGTAAAAAGTACAAAAGGGACTGGGTAAAAATGTGATAAAATACATGGATATTACACTGCAAAATTAATTCTAATGTTGTTTTTCAATTTGTTTTCAATCTAACATTTAAAATATTTTACAAAATTGTATTATTCGCCTAGAGTTGGTTGAGTGCCTGCCAGTACAGACACTGTAATGACCTGTAGCTGGCAGATTAGTTCTGTATTTACAGTCTCCAAAATGATTTGTGTTGAATATGTTAATAATATGAAGGGTCTTTAGATTTATAGGCAATAGCCATAATGTTCTTCAGACTGAAATTGAGCAGATTGATTTATTGAAATTAATTGATTCAATTGGCATATTTTAAATGAGTGAATGAAAGAAAACTATATCCCTGAAAAATCTTGACTCACAAAAGATAAAAATGCCCCAGAAAATCGATTAAAATATTTATGCACACCAGTCAAAAGTTTGTAATAATTAGTTTTTTTTAAGAAGTTTCTTATGATCACCAAAGCTGCATTTGATCAAATGGAAACAATAAAAACAAATATAGCTGCAAGCAGCAATTATCGGGGCCAAGCAGAATAAGATGACAATTCATGTCTGAAAGTGTCAGTACAACTGCAACAATGAGCAATTAAAGACATTTAAAGAGTATTTTAGGCGAAATGGCTGAAAAATCATATAAACAGTAATTAAAAATATGATTTAATTGATTATCACTTTCGACCAATAGGTGGCGCAGTTACACAGCTGATGTAATGTGGTCAGAGTAAAGTGACAATGACACATACAAAGTTTGGTGTCAATATGTCAAGGCATTACAGAGATAAAGCCTGAATAGTCCTTTTGGCATCATGCCTCAACTTTGCTGCTGCGGTATACGAAAACGGTTTCGTCTATCGACACGAAATCCATAACTTTAAGTCAGCACGGACTGGAGATGATATGATTCGATTTTGGTGAAAATTGGTCAAACGGTCTAGGAGGAGTTAGAAAAAGTAGGTTTTGAATGAAAATCAAGATGGCGGACAGGAAGTTCGGCCAAATAAGGAAAACTTGGTATCTACAGTATGTTCTCAGCTTGACCCAAGGAATCTATTAAGACCAGTGACATTTCAATAGCCAGATTTATTCAAAAGTTATTAGCAGGTTTGAAAATTTTGTTATAACTTTTGACCAAAAGGTGTCGCTGTCTCAAAATATTTGGGTACCTTCATGGGATGGTGCTGATGGCACATTCTGAGTTTCGTAATATTACACCAATGCATTTGTTAAGTATAGCATTTTATTTCACAAAACTGTATTGAAGTCAATGGGAATTTCATGTTTTGTTCTATTATGGTGCCACCAAGAGGCTCAGTTCCACCGTTTTTTTTCATGTGTCCTCAGAGTGAGCATTTTCGCATTTGGGCATTGGCATGTAGCTATCGACCTATGTTTCCAAACTTCTGACGGTGGTTTCGTCTCGATCGGACTAGCGGTTTCGAAGATATTGGCAAATGTTTTTTAAGCGCTAAATCACAACGCTACACAAACCGTAAGGCAAAACATAGCATGTTTGGTATCGTAGGACTCGGCAAGGATTCAGGAGTCTAATGAGATGAGTCTCGTGAAAATAAGTCGACCACACCCAAAGTTATAAGCATTTGAAAAAAAAAATCCACTAAGTGGCACAGGTCCGAAACTTCTCAGGCTCCTTCAGGGCATTGTGCTGATGACCCATACCAAGTTTCGTAACAATCCGTTCATGCGTTCTTAAAATACAGCATTTTAGCACAAAATTCTAAATGGCCGACAGACAAAACGGCCGATATGGTAAAATTGTATATCAGTCGACTCAGCTTATTGCCCTGAATCTAACAAGACAAATTTTATGATTTTTGGACAAACTGTAAAGCCATTTTTCATATCTCCGGACCAGTAGGTGGCGCTGTGCCGAAACGCAGCATGTAGCCTCAGGTCAAGATTATGATGACATGTACCAAGTTTGGTCTGAATCCGATAAAGCGTTACAGAGATACAGCCTTATGTCTGTTTTCACAAGCGCTACGTAAAATTAATTTGCGTGGTATTCGAGAACGGTTTGATACATTTTTATGAATTCCATAACTTTTTGTCGCCATGATCTGTAGATGATATGGTTCAGTTATCGTGAAAATCGGAGCATCGGTCTAGGAAGAGTTAAAAAAAGTGGGTTTTTCAGATAATTCAAAATGGCGGACAAATTTCCATGACGGAAAATGATGTCATAGGGTGCGGGATTCATAGGGAATCGGCTTGAGTCAAGGAATCAGGTGGGGAAAGAATTTTGTTTCTAGCCCTTGTGGTTCAAAAGTTATTAGCATAAACATGAGTGAAACTTTGGACAGTTGGTGGCGCTAGAGGGATTGAATTGGAGGCTCCACATTTGCTATGGTGACTTTTCAGACTGTTCTTTATCAGTGTGCCAAATTTCATAACTTTCCCGCAAGCGGTTCTATGGGCTGCCATAGACTCCCAGTCGGAAGAAGAAGAATCAGAACGGGAACAGATACAATAGGTGCCTCCGCACCTTTGGTGCTTGGCCCCTAATAAACGCAGTAATGTTGTGAAATATTAGTAAAATTGAAAATAACTTGAAAATAAATACATTTTCTTTTTTCATAAATTAATAATAATTTGTTCATGCAATGGCAAAGATGGATTTTCAGCAGCCATTATCCTATTATAATATTTTAATTATAATTAATTTATTCATATTTCATTGATAGAACATGCATGTCAAAATTCTCAGACAGCGTAGGCCTATTACTCAAAGCATAAAAGCAAAAGTTTTTAAGGAATGTCATATTTGTTAAATGCTAGAATTCCAAACATATGTATAGGGAAACAGAATATTAAAAGACTGTAAATAGAAATGTGAGACTGTACTGTTGCTGCTATAACACTTCATGCAGCCTCTCATTACAAAGTGTTTTTGTAATTCTTTCTTCGCCACAAACCCTTTCAGAAGTGAAGAGCAATTAGCTGTAGTCCGTAATGAGCGTGGTCAAATGAGTTATGTTTTGTGTTAGGCTTAGGGATATAATTTTATGTGAATTATTACCATATATTTTCCAGGAGCACTTAGAATCTCATCTCATCTCATCTATTAGAGGTGGTCTATCTTACTGTACCGCATACTCTTGCCATTTAAACTTTATTGCCTGGTCTTGTTCGGTGGCGTGTGAGAGTCAACAGTGATTGTTTTGCCTGTTTTCAAGAGCTACTTTACTGGATTGGATCCTGTAAAGAGAAACTGAAATGTTTTCATTTCTCCAAGGCACATTATACATGTAAAATCATGGCCTCATGACTTTGTTTAAAAACATGTTTTTGATAAAGACACTGTTTACAAGAACATTTTCATTTTGCGTTATGGTTGCTGAGTTGCTTAATTGCCGTTCATCTCGAGCAACGCTGATTTATTCATGTGTAAATATTTTACATTTGCTCACTGTCAAAAGTTTTCTGTAAGCATGGTTGCATTCAAGCAGTTCATACAAGCTGTTTCGAGCACTGTTTTAGTCGTCAGATGTGTCTGTGTTACCAGATGAAAATCACTTTTTTGATAAATACCCTGGGCATCTTCATAGTGTTTCACCCTGGTAAATGGATGCAACTAAATAAAAAGTAAAAACGAAATAAATAAATAAAATATTAATATATGAAATAATATAAATAAAGAATATATACAAAGTATAATACATAAATATAATACAAATAAAATGATAAAAATAAAATAAAAGTCAAGAGAACATGGCTGTTCATCATCATGTGGCATTTCCAAATTCTGCCAGACCTTTACATTTTCATAAAGATATATGATGTCAGTTCTCGTTCTCAAGTTCACACAGGTGTCCTATCACATTCATATTTTTATTTTATTTGTTGCTTAATGTTTTAAATACTTTTTCAACAAATGGTATAATTTATAGCATAAACTAATTTTTTTTGTGTGTTTTCTCAGTTTGTAATTGAGTTATACTGCAAAAACCTTATTTTATGGGTATCTTGGTTCTGTTTTCTTTTTTGCCTTTCTCGTTTTCACATTTGCTCCCCCTTTCCATTTTTGTCTTGTAGTATTCCTTTTTTTCTTTCTTTTTTTTTTTTTGCTTGCCATTTCTTGTCAGAGGAATTCATGAGCTCAGATCTGCCTCCAAATGCCAGGGGTCGCGGGTCAAACATATGCAGCATGTGTTACAATTTATTACTACGCATTTGCTTTGAGATTTTTTCTCCCCTGACAAGCTTAAGTAAATTATACTCTCTGCTCTGAACTAGAGACTGGGCTTACCCTGTCTCTGTATGGACACTCTCAAGTTCAACGTGATTGGCTGGAGCCTCAGAGATTATTACAATCCCAGAAGGCTTTGGACTAGTGACATGGCAGCCAAACTGCACCTCAGTGTCTTTATTTATAGAAAACATATGCAAAGGGGCTGGTGGCACCTCCGAATGCAGGAAAGAGCTCTTGACAGTTAAATACGAATGGAGAGCAGAGTACCGAAGTCTAGAACTATTTAATCAGCGAAAGTCACCTCACCTCCTCATTTCATTTGAATACGGTGGATGGCAACGTCAAAATATGTACATTTATCCCTCCCAAGCATATTCTTTATTCTTGAAGGCTCATTATTTCTGGGGGTGTACAGAAGGGACCTCAGGCCCTGGACTCCAAACTCGGTTGGTATTAATCAAAATTTATAAAGGCTGAAGGATGGAAATGGGCTTATATGGCCAGCAAAGCAGGCACAAAAATGTATACACAAATAAAACTCTTGATAAAATCTATCTATCTATCTATCTATCTATCTATCTATCTATCTATCTATCTATCTATCTATCTATCTATCTATCTATCTATCTATCTATCTATCTATCTATCTATCTATCTATCTATCTATCTATCTATCTATCTATCTATCTATCTATCTATCTATCTATCTATCTATCTATCTATCTATCTATCTATCTATCTATCTATCTATCTATCTATCTATCTATCTATCTATCTATCTATCTATCTATGTTTCAAACCTGAAAAGTTTTTAAAACTTTTGTATAAGAATATGTATAAGATTATGTATAACAATTATTTTAATGCAACACATAATTAAATAAAACATTTTACTTTGTCAACCATGCAGGGACTTTTTACTAACTTTTCTGTAACTTAACATAAAGAAAGTAGACACTGGATTTTTTTTATGTTCTCTCTCACCGAGCTTAATTTCCTCCTGTGAGACAGCTATGCCCTGAGAATAAGTGGATGACACTCAGACATTGTTTTCGTCTGGTAAGTTTTTCCCTTGCTATACAGTATATAATGCCATCCTAAAGCGTCAGGAAATGTGATTCACAAGACCCGAGGCACTCAAACACATACACAAACACACACTTACACATGCGCGCACAGTACAAAAGTAGCTCTTCACTCCTGCGGTGCCATTTTGACCCAGTTATGCGGGTTAACGTTTTCTAGCGGTGTGCAAGAACCCTGCCTCCTATAGGCACTGCAACACCCACTTACAGAGCCAAGGGTGAGCGGTTTGAGTTGCACAACACACCCTCAGACATTGAAAATACTCTGTTTATCAGCAGCCGAGGACGGATGGGGGTGGGTGGGAAGGGTCGGAGGGGGGCGTTAGCGTAAGGAAAAGACAGCGAGAGGGGAAAAAATGCAGTGAATTGAAACTCGCAAACTTTCTAATGGAAATGGTGTTGACCCCTCGGCTGTATTGTCGGAGCTGAGGCATTGTTGCAATCAATATGCGCACAAGGGAGAGCGCGTGGGGCAAGGACCTTTCGTTCCCCACCACGCCGGAAATAATGCGAGACGCTGATTTGTTATTTTCCAGACACGGAAAAAACAAGCAGACGGGTGGCAGTGCACGCAGGTGCCTCATTTTGGGATTACTTCAGAGATGTGAAATAAACAGAGTGAGGAAAGAAATGTATCTGCGGATGAGGGATAAACAATATCGTACAGTTAGTGCCGGTCTGCTTTAGGCGGTGGCTGCGTGGGCAAATGGTGTTCATTAGTATTTCATAAATCATTATTGTAATGTTACACTAAGCTCTCAGTTTTTTTTTTTTTTTTTCAAGAAGCAAGATAATGTTCACAACTGAAAAAAAAAAAAAAATGCAGTCAGTCAGTTTTAGCATTACTTTCCTCTCTAGGCCTGGTGATATGCAGACATTGTTTTTTGGCCTCCATAAGCCATGGTATCACAAGATTGTTAAGAAGCTTATTTGAATTTAGGATAGAAATGAACAAAATTAAATTTAAATATATTTTACATACACTACTGTTTAAAAGTAGTTTTTTTATCTTGAAAAAAGTCACAAAATGATAATGCTGTGACACATTATTAAAATTTCACTATGAATTATAAAAATGTCATTTTTTAAGTTACTTATTATCATCATTCTTATCCTTTCTTATTATTATCAATGTTGAAACCTGTAGATGCTTAATATTTTTGTGTAAAACGTGATCTTTTTTTCAGGATTGTTTGATGAATAGAAAGTTCCACATTACAGAATTTGTTTGACATAGAAATACTTACTGCCACTTTTGATCAATTTAATGTTTAGTTTATTTTTTAAAAAAATTACTGACTTCAAACTTGAATGGTAGTGTATGTATGCGGTAGTGTATGTATTAGATATATTTTTCAATTTTGAGCATTGTTTTCTGGTGTATGTCATTCTTCCTTAAGTGGTTACGTCATATCTGTAATTGAACAAAAGTAGGTAGGCTACTATACTATGTGGCAGATATGCTTAGATTAAATAATTTGTAGGACTACTTCTTCTTGTTCTACATGACGGATCTTGGTGTAGCTAGTCAGATTCGCTCTGAAATGGTTGACCCAGGCAACCATATACAGTAGATATACTTCAAACCATCATATCAATTGTTGGAGTTGGAGTGATATGTTAATCTTCATTGTGTTTCTTGAGATGTGTGTGTTTGTGTGGATATTGTCACCTCAAATGGCCCTGGCTGTCAGATGGCAAAAACCAAAACCAAAATGAGGTGTTGGATAAGTTGAGGATACCCTCATGTGAAGTGGACCACTTGCTTGAGCTCAGTATTACCCACTCGTTTTGTTGGCTACCCTTTCTACTCACATACACCTGGCTGAAGTGGCCATCTAAAAGTGCCACTTAACGTGTAGGCTATAGACGTTGCTGCTAAAATGACTCTACTGTAAGGACCTCTTGACTACTCTGTTCTTCTGAACTGCATATCACACACATGCACACACACGCACACAGAGCACACACACAGAGAGAGACAGACAGTAGTACTGATTTGCTTCTCTAAATCTGTCCTGCTACCCTCTGAGCAACAATTTACTAGGCACTTTTCATTTACTGTCTTTGCAATATGTGTGTGTTTAACTGTAGAATCATGTATGATTCCCATATGACTCTTGCACACGATAAAGAGATCTTGAGAACATCAAAGTGTGATTCTCAATATAGGAGTTGTGCAGCTCACAGAAATATTCTCCTCTCTCAGCTCACTGTGTTTGATAGTATATGTAACCCAGTAGAATAGAATTATTCAGTTAATGGGTTATCTCAATTTATTAGTTTTATTTAGTTCTAATCCAGAGCTAAAATGTGAATTAAATATACATCTCAGTATAGTACGTTTAAAGGTGTGTGTTCCTTTAAGTACGTTCGTTCCTATTTCAAGTTTGATTGAGATTTACATTTGAAAATGTGGCAAACCAACAAGTTAGGTGTTTCATTATTTTATTGGTTTATGTGAATAAGTCCCGCCCTCACTGGTGTTTTGTGTAACGTGAGTGGTTGTTCGAGAGAGGGGAGAAGATTTTGACAAGGCGGGAGTTCAGTGAGAGAAAGGGGAATGTGAGAGACGGACTTGCGGTAACAGAGTGATTTGATTGATTTACACGTTTAAAAATCTTGAACTGTAATGTAGATCGTGAGTGAAGCACGTATAAGTCATTTGTGTTTATTTTTTGAGATCGCCGCGAGTGTTTTACGGTCTGTCAGTGTTGTTAATCTGCCGTTCAGGCGCGAATACAGGCTGTTTAATTATCAATGCGCATATCTGCGCATCTGAACTGATGAGTTAAATCCACAGTCAAAACACAAGACTAAAGACTGTTAACGCAGTTGTTTCCTTCACGACGAGGGAGATCTTGAGGACCAGATAGCGCCCCAAATACCCGCGTTATTTGGGGTTCCTCTGGCGGCGCGGGAGGTGCGGTTTCGTCGGCTGACGAGGGAGAGAGAGGACGAGGAGCTGCGTGAGGCCTGCTACAGGATTCCGGAATTGCTCTATGGTTGCACGTGGAATTGAGGTATCTTGGTTTGATTTGTTTTGTGCTCAGGAGAGTGAAGGGGCCTTTTTTCAGTTTCCCGGCCACCACGAACACGAGCCACGATTCAGGCCTGCAACGGGGTGGGTTGTGTGAATGACTGGTGTGTGTGTGTGGGCCCACAGCATTACATATTGGTTCATTTAGTATTATTCAGTGCACTGAAAATAGGATGTGAATATTCAGAGTATATTTTGTATAATCTGTGTGAGTTATTGTATGTATTCATCCCTTTGAGGTCATTGGTTTAACCTATACTGAGTGTATTTGTCATAGAGACTACTTTCAGTAGGTCTGGCACCTGAGATATTGCCCTTCGGGGTTTAAATTGTGTCAGATTTAATGGCCATGTGATTGTGTGAATACTTTACATGTTGAAATTCAGTTTTTTGAGCTAGTTTACGTTTAATAACTCTATTCCAATTAAATCCTTTATTTTTTTTGGTACTTCTACAAGTGTTTTATTCTTTCAAAAGTTTTTCTGTTGACTTGATTAGTTAAGGTGCGTATAGATTTAATTCTGCGTAACTTTCCAAAAGAAAAGTTTACATTGTGACTTCCGAGGGGCCTAACTTCAACACCTGTAGGCATTTAGTTCATGAATCTGGAGCGCTGTCCTACTTAGTTACACGGAAGACAGGTAGGGGGCGCTACATAACGTGGGGGCTCGTCCGGGATCTCCCTCTGGCAAGTCACAGTATAGTTGCTGAAAGAAGAAAAAGAAGAATTAACTGCATTATAAGTAACTAAAAAGTGTATCAAGTGTTATTATGGCTCTAACAAAAGACCACAGTCTCCAAGCAGAGTTGGCCAACTGGTGCAAAGATGCTAGCATTGATGAGACTCATGCTTTAATGCTGTTAAACGTACCTGTTCACACAGAAGTGGCCGAAATTGAAGAGGTGATGGAAGCAGTAAAAGCTCTAGGAAGAGTTCGTGTAAGGGACACGAGAGAAGGACCCACTTCACATTACCTGCTGGTGTTGTGTGAGTGCAGACAAGCCATTGACCCAAAGTGCATACCTCCTGAAGTGTCAAAGGGAGAAAAGGAAGAGCCCTGGTCAGTCATAGTAATCCAGACCACAGAATCTGCATCCGACACAGCTTCTGCAGGGTTTACAGAAAAGTTTGCAAAGTTCCTGATGGAAGAAGGAAAGTCTCTCAGCGAGGTACAAGCTTTGATTTCTCCACACAGTACCACTGACAGTTCCCCTGAGTCAATCATACGCGCCATGGGTGAGGTCCTGGAAAAGACAGTAAAGCACTCGAGTGACAGCAACACATACCGACGCCTGCGCACATTTTCAGCCGTAGTTCCAACCCCCATGGGTGAGGAGAATATGGAAAATTGGATTGATCAAGCCAGGCTGCTGATAACTGAGTGTGACTGCTCCGAAAAAGAAAAACGACGCAAAATTGTGGAAAGCCTCAAGGGACCTGCAATGGATATTGTAAGAGCTGTCAGATTCTCTGATCCTGAAGCTAGTGCCTCACAGTATCTAGAAGCGTTGGAGAGCACCTTTGGATCATCTGAGTCTGGTGAGGAGTTATACTTTAAGTTTCGCCTTATGCGCCAGGGAACCGGGGAGGCTTTATCTGAATTCCTGAGAAGGATGGAGAAGACCCTCAGCAAAGTCGTGGAACGAGATGGACTGACCCTCAGTATGGTCGATAAAGTACGAGTGGAACAGCTGATTAGAGGGGCTGTGAATTCTGACATGATGTTGCTCCAACTGAGGCTGAGAGAAAGAAAAAATCACCCACCTTCTTTTCTGAGTCTGCTGAAGGAAATACGTGAGGCAGAGGAGAGTGAAGCCGCTCGCCACAGAATGTCCGCAAAAGCTAAGGCCATACTATTCCACGAAGATGAAAGAGCCAGTGTGTCTGTTATCCAGGAACTCAAGGCCGAGCTTCAAGAATTGAGAACCCAAATAAGCGGGGTTGAGGGCCAAGATGTTTCTACTTCATCATTAGTGATTAAAACCAAAGAAAAACCACTCAAGAAAACAACTGAAAAAACTGACGATTCAGAAGTCCAAGAGTTAAAGAAACAGGTCCAACACCTACAGCAGCAGTTGGCAGTTTTGAGTGTCAGTTCTACTCAGTACTCACCTCATGTGCTAGAGCAGCGGCCAAAACCATGCCAGTCTGTTCCCGCGGCGTTAAGATATCAGTCAGCCCGAACAAGAGATGACTACTTCTGCTACAAGTGTGGAGAAGATGGCCATATTGCCACCAAGTGTCAAGCTCCACCAAATTCGGATCAAGTGATTCAGAAGCTGATTCGTTCTTTGCGGCAGGCAAAGGGTGGAAAGCATGAGACAGCTGACAATAGAACTACTCAAAACCAAGCCTGTTTCTCCAAAAAGAGCCAGACCACCATCCATGAATCCAGCCATCTTCCTAAAGGACTAGTAGGACCGGCATCCACTGTAAAAGTGAAGCTTAATGGCCGTGTATGTCAAGCACTGTTAGACAGCGGATCACAAGTGACGATTGTGTTTGAAAGCTGGTATTCCAAGAACCTGCCTGATGTGCCCATTCACCCCTTGACTGGATTATCCATATGGGGCCTCAGTTCTTCCAGTTATCCTTATAAGGGCTATATTATAGTGGATGTCACCTTTCCCGCCTCTGTCACCGGTGTGGAGGAGTCGCTGTCCATCCTGGCTCTTGTATGTCCTGAACCCCAAGGTCCTTCCCAGCTGCCAGTCATTATTGGTACCAATGCCAGTTTCTTCACACGCCTTGCTGCTCTTAGCCAGGATACAGAAGGATCCAATGTTGCATGTGCTTTGAGAATCCAGACTCGACACCCTGCAATCCATCTGCCACAGCAGCAAAAGACTGAAACTCTTCCTGATTCACCTGAAGGAAAAGTCCGATGGATAGGACCTGGTGATTGCATAGTTGGTGGTGATAGGAGAAGTGTGTGCTGTCTGTAAACTGGAGACTGACAAGCCTTTAAGAAAAGAGATCTTTGTGGTAGATACGCCCGAGGACGCTAGTCTTCCAGCTGGAACATTCATAACCCCAGTGGTACTCCCATCATCCGCAGTAGAAGGACAAAACATCCAAGTGCTGGTCCATAATGAAACATCCAAAAATATCTCCATTCCTGCAGGAACAGTAATTGCCAATGTATATCCGACTGACACACTCACCGCAAGTTCTGAAGAACAGAGCTCCCAAACAATAGACCCGAGCTTGTTTAATTTTGGTGAGTCATCCATTCCTGAGGCCTGGGAACAGAGACTGCGTCAAAAGTTGGCAACCAGAGGTGATGTGTTTTCTGTTGAGGAATGGGATGTTGGATTAGCTCGTGGGGTTGAGCATCCCATCAGACTGAAAGACCCAAAACCATTCAGAGAACGCTCCAGATGCATCGCTCCTGCAGATATCGAGGATGTAAGACGTCACATCAAAGACCTGTTAGCAGCGGGAATAATTAAGGAGTCAAGGAGTCCGTACGCATCGCCCATTGTTGTAGCGCGGAAGAAGAGTGGGGCAATCAGAATGTGCATCGATTATCGAACGCTAAATGCTCGTACCATCCCTGATCAGTACACCACTCCCAGGATCGACGATGCCCTGGACAGTTTGGCTGGTAGTAAATGGTTTTCTGTACTGGACCTCCGCAGTGGATACTATCAAATAGCCATGGCGGAGGAAGATAAAGAGAAGACAGCGTTCATCTGTCCGCTGGGATTCTTCCAGTTCGAACGCATGCCTCAAGGAATTACTGGAGCTCCAGCCACATTCCAGCGGCTAATGGAGAAAGCTGTAGGTGACATGCATCTCCTCCAAGTTATAGTGTACCTTGACGATATCATTGTGTTCGGGCGCACACTTGAAGAACATGAAGAGAGGCTGTTAAAAGTCCTGGATCGTCTGAGAGAGTGTGGCCTGAAAGTGTCAATTGACAAGTGCCAGTTTTGCCAGCCTCAAGTACGGTACGTGGGGCACATTGTGTCAGCTGCTGGCGTATCACCAGACCCAGCCAAGATTGACGCCGTAACACGCTGGAAAAGGCCCACTGACCTAAAGACGTTGAGGTCGTTCCTGGGGTTTTGTGGATTTTACCGGCGATTCATAAAGGATTACTCTGCCATTGTAAGGCCTTTGACGGAACTCACCAAAGGCTACCCACCAACATCTGGGCAAAACAGAAAGTCAAGCGATGGCAAGAAATACTTCAAAGTATCTGAGCAATTTGGAGAGCGTTGGGACGACACCTGTACAACAGCTTTCCATAAAATCATTTACTGTCTCACACATGCCCCAGTACTTGCTTTCGCTGATCCTGCCAAATCATATGTACTGCATGTAGACGCCAGTCTGAGTGGACTGGGTGCCGTTTTGAATCAGGAGCATTCTGGAGGACTGAGGCCCGTAGCCTATGCAAGCCGGAAACTAAGTGCCTCCGAGCAGCGTTACGCCATTCATCAGCTAGAGTTCTTGGCGCTCAAGTGGGCGGTTGTGGACAAGTTTCACGATTATCTATATGGAGCCCAGTTTGTGGTGAAGACCGACAACAATCCACTTACCTATGTGTTGTCAAGTGCCAAGCTGAGTGCAACGGGTCATCGTTGGTTAGCTGCATTAGCTACCTATAACTTCAGCTTGCAATACAAACCAGGAAGTCACAACATCGACGCGGATGTATTGTCTCGCTACCCCTGTGAATCGACTGCTTGCTCTGAATGGAAGGAAATACCCAAGTCCGGAGTAAGAGCCATCTGTCAGTTAGCAGTGGTTGCTGAATGTGGAGGTTCATCATCCAGACTGGTGGATCACTTAGGTGTTTTACCTCAGAGTATTCCCGATGCGTTCTCTTGTCCCACAGCTTTGGGTCTTGGTCAAATGGAACAGCTGACTAATGCAGAGTTGAGGAAAGCTCAAGAAGATGACCCCGTAGTTGGTGTAGTAAAGCAAGAAGTGGAGTCAGGAAGAATACTTACAGCTGCTAGGAGTTCTGATGCTACCATTGCTCTGTTACAGCGGCAGGGAGACAAGTTAAAGATAAAGAGCCAACTTTTATACCGAGTCACCAAAAGTTCCTGTGGTAGAGAAAAGACACAACTCGTCTTACCCGGAAAGTACTGGTCTACTGTGTTGCACTCTTTGCACGACGACTCTGGCCATTTGGGAGTAGAGAAAACTACGGAACTCCTGAAAGATCGCTTCTATTGGCCTAGAATGTCTGCCTACATAGAGCAGTATGTTAAGGATTGTGGCCGTTGTGTAACGAGAAAAACATTACCCAAGAGAGTTGCACCATTGAATCACATAACCAGCAGTGGGCCATTCGACTTAGTGTGCATCGACTTCCTGTCAATTGAGCCTGACTCAAAAGGTATTGGTAATGTGCTAATCATAACAGACCACTTCACACGCTATGCTCAAGCGTTTACCACCAAAGACCAGAAAGCTCTGACTGTGGCTAAGATACTGTGTGACAAATTCTTTGTGCATTATGGCTTACCCTCTCGCATCCATTCAGATCAGGGTCGAGATTTTGAGAGTGGTCTCATAAAAGAGCTACTAAGCATGCTGGGAATCCGAAAATCCAGAACGTCTCCCTATCATCCACAAGGAGACCCACAGCCCGAAAGGTTCAACAGAACACTTCTTTCCATGCTTGGTACGCTGAATCCTGCAGAGAAAAACAGATGGAGTCAACACATTAACAGATTAGTACACGCTTACAACTGTACTAAGAACGAAGCAACTGGGTTTTCCCCATATTATCTTCTGTTCGGAAGAGAGGCTCGTCTGCCAGTGGATGTGTGTTTCGGGACTTTGCCTGATGGAAAGGAAGCGGGTAGCCATCGACAGTATGTGGAAAAAATGAAATCAGAGTTACAGAGAGCATATCAGTTAGCCACCGAAACTGCCCAGAAAAGTCAACAAAGGAACAAACGGTTGTACGACAAGCGAGTGAAACACCAGAGTCTGACAGTGGGAGATCGTGTGCTGATAAGAAATCTGGCCGTGACTGGAAAGAACAAACTTGGAGACAAGTGGAATTCTGTTCCTTACCTGGTGGTGGAAAAGCTAGAGAACTTACCGGTGTATCGCCTGAAACCCGAATCCGGCATGGGAGGTGTAAGAACTTTACACAGAGACCATCTCTTACCAGTTGGGGACCAGGTGAGGTTGGCAGATCCGGGAGAACTAACGGAAGTTTCTGCTCCGCCGGAGACCAGGACAAGATCTGTGGAGAGAAAACGGAGAAGAGGATTGGGAGAAAGGAATGTGGCCCTGACAGGAAGTGAGTTGAGGAACCACTCTGAAAGTGAAGAGGATGACCTGTGGTATTACTACTCGGATAGGGTGGAGAGACAGCCCAGGACAGAGTGTGTTACACGGGAGGAATCTACAGTGGAGGAGGAAACTGTTAGCCTTGGAGGTGAATTGGATAGACCCCTTGTCGAAATGACAGAGCCTATATTCACTGAAGAAGTACCTGGGGAGCTCTCTGATCGGAGTTCAGATGAAATGGGAGATCCTGGTTTAGAAGGGGGAGAGCCTGAAGTAGTTAATGCTGCTAAAGAGGTAGTAGAGACTGTCCATTCCCGCCCAAAAAGAGACATAAGACCAGTAGTCAAGTTGAGCTATGATAATCTGGGCCAGCCCACTAACCGACCCTTAACTCTGGTTCATAGAGGGATGGTCATAAATGTAGAGGGTGGGGAAGAGTCAGAAACGAAACCCTGTAACACTATGTGGTGTCACCCTATGGCACAGTGTGCTCGTTGCAGTAAAGTAAACTCTTATACTGAGCCTAAAGTTACCATTAAAGTGCTGAGAAGTAATCTCATGGGGTCATGAGATGTTTAGAAGGGGGAGCATGTAACCCAGTAGAATAGAATTATTCAGTTAATGGGTTATCTCAATTTATTAGTTTTATTTAGTTCTAATCCAGAGCTAAAATGTGAATTAAATATACATCTCAGTATAGTACGTTTAAAGGTGTGTGTTCCTTTAAGTACGTTCGTTCCTATTTCAAGTTTGATTGAGATTTACATTTGAAAATGTGGCAAACCAACAAGTTAGGTGTTTCATTATTTTATTGGTTTATGTGAATAAGTCCCGCCCTCACTGGTGTTTTGTGTAACGTGAGTGGTTGTTCGAGAGAGGGGAGAAGATTTTGACAAGGCGGGAGTTCAGTGAGAGAAAGGGGAATGTGAGAGACGGACTTGCGGTAACAGAGTGATTTGATTGATTTACATGTTTAAAAATCTTGAACTGTAATGTAGATCGTGAGTGAAGCACGTATAAGTCATTTGTGTTTATTTTTTGAGATCGCCGCGAGTGTTTTACGGTCTGTCAGTGTTGTTAATCTGCCGTTCAGGCGCGAATACAGGCTGTTTAATTATCAATGCGCATATCTGCGCATCTGAACTGATGAGTTAAATCCACAGTCAAAACACAAGACTAAAGACTGTTAACGCAGTTGTTTCCTTCACGACGAGGGAGATCTTGAGGACCAGATAGCGCCCCAAATACCCGCGTTATTTGGGGTTCCTCTGGCGGCGCGGGAGGTGCGGTTTCGTCGGCTGACGAGGGAGAGAGAGGACGAGGAGCTGCGTGAGGCCTGCTACAGGATTCCGGAATTGCTGTATGGTTGCACGTGGAATTGAGGTATCTTGGTTTGATTTGTTTTGTGCTCAGGAGAGTGAAGGGGCCTTTTTTCAGTTTCCCGGCCACCACGAACACGAGCCACGATTCAGGCCTGCAACGGGGTGGGTTGTGTGAATGACTGGTGTGTGTGTGTGGGCCCACAGCATTACATATTGGTTCATTTAGTATTATTCAGTGCACTGAAAATAGGATGTGAATATTCAGAGTATATTTTGTATAATCTGTGTGAGTTATTGTATGTATTCATCCCTTTGAGGTCATTGGTTTAACCTATACTGAGTGTATTTGTCATAGAGACTACTTTCAGTAGGTCTGGCACCTGAGATATTGCCCTTCGGGGTTTAAATTGTGTCAGATTTAATGGCCATGTGATTGTGTGAATACTTTACATGTTGAAATTCAGTTTTTTGAGCTAGTTTACGTTTAATAACTCTATTCCAATTAAATCCTTTATTTTTTTTGGTACTTCTACAAGTGTTTTATTCTTTCAAAAGTGTTTCTGTTGACTTGATTAGTTAAGGTGCGTATAGATTTAATTCTGCGTAACTTTCCAAAAGAAAAGTTTACATTGTGACTTCCGAGGGGCCTAACTTCAACACCTGTAGGCATTTAGTTCATGAATCTGGAGCGCTGTCCTACTTAGTTACACGGAAGACAGGTAGGGGGCGCTACATATAGATTAGAACATTTTGTCTGTGAACATAAGGGTGGAATAAATCTGTGCTAGGATACCAGATGCAGCTGTGATTCCAGAAAGGACAGAAACCTGGTTGCTGCATGCTACCAGCATGCTAAGAGCTCATTTAGCATGGAGTTCTTCTCTTCTTCTCTTTCCAGGGGGTCTCAGGACTGTAACCACCATAGGCATTGCGGGGGAAGTCCCATCCCCAATAATTAGAAATGGACATATTGTCCCCCCCAATATCTGATATTATTGATGCTGCTCTGCTGCACTCCATTATGCACCACTCTTTTAGGATGACAAAAAGTTTAAAAAGTTTCCATTTTAGGCTTGTCTGCCTGAGCGTTCTAACAGCGCTAGTCAATGTCAGAATAATTCTGTTTTTTTCTTCTTCAAACTTTCAACATTAAAAGTTTGTCTTAACAGACTTTCCTGACAATTTTTTAAATTTTATTTTATATGTGTGTGCATTTTAATTTTACTTTCTTACATTCAAATTTAAATAGGCATCCTGTTTGTTAACTCAACTCAAATTCATCGAGTAACAGTGTTCAAGGCTCAAGGATGAAGGATGCGGGAAGCGGCAAATGATCAACATAACTTTAATGACAAAATAAACAAAGCACAGAAAGAAAGGAAAGTGGCAGCCCCTCACAGACGACTGCTGCATATAAACATAATAAAATACAACATAAATGTCCCAGGCCTTGTCCTCTTTTGTCCTTCACTGTCATCACTCCTCCTTTTATCCTTCCAGAGCTCCTCCGTGAGACTCGAGACTGGTGTGGCGTGCAGGTGACGCTCACTCGCTCCTACGGCCTTACTCTGTTCTCACAGCTCTCAGCTTGCCACACATTCATTTCAAGCTCCATCATTTGGTTAACTTCTCCCATAATCAATAGAAAATGCACTCAGGCATCTCTTTCAAACTAAATTCAGTACAATTTCAGTAGTTTTATGAATAAGTCACAATCTATTAGTTTGGACTGAATAGAATGACAAAGTCTTGCGACTGTTTAGGGAATTATCCTCTCTGTTTCTCTTTCTTTTAATCTCTCTCTTTAGGACCACCTGGAAAAACGCTCCAGTCCAAAATCACCTGACTGCAGCCTGGGAATGGACCCTTGTATCTGTGTGTATGTGTGTGTCTGCGTTATAACGGCGGGTTGAGATGTTCCGATACCCTTTTTCCCTTCCCGATACCGATTCCGATAGCTGGACTCAGGGTATTGGCAGATACCGAGTACTGATCCAATACCTGGGTGTGTATCTATACAGCTGCAATTCATACTAGCCCTGTATGAATTGATAGAATTATTTTATAGTGTGCTTCAGACTTATCCCTTAATAAAACATGAAAAAAAACATACAGTATTTTTATTATCTGAGATACATTTCACAGTAATATTTTATTTATTTTTCTTAGGTGAAAAAGAACTTCAAATGCAGCCACAAATCAAATATTGTAAACTGAAAAAAGGCACTTTAGTTTTACAATATAAATTAATAAAAAACAGTGCAACAAATAAATCTTGGAATCTAAAAAATTAATTATGAATAATATAAGAAAATAATCTCTTTAAAACTTAAAGTCCAGAAACAATTTTGTTAAATAAATTGCATTTCAGTTTTTAAATACAAAAGTACAAAAAAAAGTGCAACAGTAACAGCGTCAGCTTCTGTGATGAAGCAAGTCGCTCCCAGGCAGGGGAAGGCATGGCGAAGGGACACAGTACGCGTTCCCTTTCTCAGGGAACAAGGGCTATAGTCGTAACCTGAGACGTTCCCTTTCGAGGGAACTCGAACTGCGTCGAATGACACTTTGGGGGAACGAGTACCCACTATGCCACAACGAGCCCTGCCTGTCCCAGTATGAAGCTGCGCACAGGCACACTTAGGACGAGAGCACAAGGGTGCCAGGCATAGATGGAATGTCCAGGCTATAAAATCTGATGAAAGTATGAGGAGTGGCCCATCCTGCTGCATCGCACACTTCTTGGATCCGGGCGTCTGAAAGGGGGGCTCTAGAGGACGCCATGCCTCTGGTTGAATGAGCCCTCACGGCCAAGGGTGAAGGCAAACTGCGCACCTGATAGGCTATAGATATAGCTTGAACGATCCAGTTGCTAATGGTCTGCTTGGAACCGGGAAGCCCCTTCTTGGGCGACCCGAAACACATTAGCAACTGGTCTGACTTCCACCATGAAGAGGGCTTCTGAATATATAATTTGAGAGCTCTGACAGAACAGAGCAGATGAAGTCTCTCCTCATCCACCGTCACATGAGATGGAGGATGAAAAGCCTGCAGAACCATAGGCCGTGCCACATTGGATGGCACCTTAGGCAAATAGCCCGGCCTAGGATGCAGGATAGCTTTAATGTCACCTGGAGCAAACTCCAGGCACCCATGGGATATAGAGAGCACCTAACAAAAAAGCCACCTTTAGGGAAAGGTTTTTGGCCTCAGCCGACTCAAGATGTTCGAAGGGGACCTCGGCCAGCCCTTCGAGAACCACTGCCAGGTCCCATGTGGGAAGCCTATTACGAGCCGTAGGTCTCATCCTCCAAGCCCCACTGAGGAAACGTATGACCAACTGCTGTTTCCTCAGAGGCCCATCACCCAGAAGAGCATGGAGGAGCGATCTTGTAGGAACTCCAGCACTGAAGCCACCGGGCAGTTAACTGGGTCCACCTCACGCTCTCTACACCATACGGTGAAAACATTCCATTTTAGACCGTACAATTTTCTTGTGGAGGGAGCTCTAGAGCTGAGAATGGTCTCTACGACTCCTGTTGACAGGCCAGCCTCTTGGTACTGTGCCCCCTCAGGGGCCAGACCCACAGTTTCCATAGTTCAGGCTGAGGGTGAAATATTGAGCCCTCTGCCTGTGTCTGCAGGTCCCTCCTGATGGGAATCTCCCATGGAGGGCCGTCCAGGAGTGATATTATGTCTGAGAACCATTAGACTGATCCTGTCATGACGGATCCTCTCTAGAACTCCCGGGAGCAGAGCGATTGGGGGAAATGCGTACAGACGCAGCCTCGGCCATGTCTGCACCATGGCATCCAACCCCAGCGGGGATGGATGTGTGAGGGAGAACCACAGTGGACAGTGGGTCGTCTCTCGAGACGCGAATAGATCCACTTCCACTGGGCCGAACCTCTGACATATTGACTCCACCACCTCGGGTGGCCAGGATGGACTCGATCCGTGCAGCAGACAATTGTGCCCGCCCGCATCGTGACCGAGTCCCACACCACTTCCAGGAACGTGGTTCTCTGCGCTGGTGCCAACACGTTTTTTTTCGTGTTGAATCTCAACCCCAGGCTCTGGATGTGGGCAAGGACGACATCTCGATGCCGAACTGCCAGCTCTTGTGACTGAGCCAAAATCAGCTAGTCGTCAATATAGTTGAGCACCCTGATACCCTGAAGCCTCAGTGGCGCTAGTGCTGCATCCATGCATTTGGTAAATGTGTGAGGGGAGAGAGCTAGGCTGAATGGAAGAACCCGATATTGGTACGCTTCGCCCCCGAAAGCGAACCTCAGGAACTTCCTGTGAGATGGAAGGATGGATATGTGGAAGTATGCGCCCTTCAGATCTATCGTGACAAACCAATCCTCGAATTGAATTTGGTTCACGATGATGGGAATAGTGAGCATCTTGAACCTGAACCTCCTCAGAGACCGATTCAAGTGTCTGAGATCTATTATTGGATGCAACCCCCACATCCTTCTTGGGAACTTTGAAGTAGCGCCTGTAAAACCCGGACTGCCGGAGGAATATGCTCTATAGCCTCCTTTACCAGCAGGGAGTTTACTTCTTGTTCCAATACCTGACCCTGCTCTGGGTCGAATACAGTCCGGACCACCCCTTTGAACTTTGGTGGGTGGAAACCAAACTGCAGTCTTTTCCCCTTTTGAATGGTGCGCAGGGCCCAAGGAGAAATATTCGTTAGATTTGTCCATGCATCAAAATATTTTACCAAGGGAACCAGCCTCTCGGGGCTGGCTTTGGGTATCGTTCGAGATTCATTCTCGACCCCCGGAAGCGGCTCTCTGGCAGGGTTCAACCGAAAACGATTCTCGATGGACGGATGCTAGTGCTGCCTGGCCGCAGGCCTGTGGGGTGGACAGTGCAGCGTGCGTTCGCTGGAAATCGCTGGAAATCCCTCGATCGCTCCGCCACGGGTGGGGCAGCCCGCAGAGAACCTAGGCTGGCTAGGATCTCTTTGTCGAAGCTTCTTCGCCTGCAGGACGGCCCTCAGGTTGCCCTGCTTCTGCTGAGGCTTCGGCTGAGAGCGCCGTCTATGCCCCCAAGCTCCTTGAGGGGGGGCTCTAGAAGCGATGCTCTCTTTTTGTGCCTGTCTATAGGCGGAGGAGCTGGTGGATGGCTCCGGCTGCCCACTGGGGGCAGACTTCTTAGACTAAGAGCGGCGAGGGAGATATTGTTTGCTGCAGACTGTTTCTTCGCCTCCTGAAACCTGTCGACGACGGTGTTTACGGCGTCGCTGAACAGGTCAGAAGGCGAAATCGGGGCATCAAGGAGGAAAGCCCTGTCTGAAAGCCCAGACCACCATAGCCGCCATGGAACGACGGATAGCGTGGGCCGTTTCTTTGGTGTCTCGGAGAGACAAGTCTGCAGCCTTCCTCAACTCAATATCTTCGGGAGTTGGACCCTCGCCCTCATCAATGTCTTTAAGAAGGTCAGCCTGGTACGCTTGCAGTACTTCCATAGTGTGCAGACTGGCACCAGCCCAACCTGCAGCCATATAAGCCCTGCCCACTAAAGTTTCATTCATGCTTCAGAGGTGCTACACTGAGGGGTGTATCACCTTAAACTCAACACACCCATCTCATCCATGGCTTTTTTCATGTTTCTTATGTTGTCGTGCAAAATAACATGAACACGGGACTTAGAGATATTCCAATTCATAAGCATCCCCTCAATTGACTCAATGGACATGCCGTTGTGTGACCCACAAAACGCGTTAGCGTTAGCACTTTGAAGAGTAAAAGATGACGATCACTGTGTCCACCCAGTGTGCTGTCAAACTTGGTAAAGACAGCGGGGTCGCGTCACAGCTCCAGTTGTCGGTAGTAAAGCTGATTGTTTGCACATTTTTTAGTTTACATGAAATGTGTTCGCACTGTCTCGAATAGCTTAGGGAGCACTGTTTCAGAGATGTATTTGTGATCAGGCAAACTGTACCGGGGCTCCAAATGTTCAATTAAGCGGCGAAATCCAACGTTTTCGACGGCTAACAGCGGCTGGTCATCCAGAAAAATACACTATAATTTTGTCGGTTATATTTATCGCTCGTTGGCTGTCTTTTAAAAACTTTTCTCTTCGTTTGAATAAAGCTTCCAGAGATTGCTGATTCTGGTACTGCTCATCCTTCTCTGCCCTTACCTTTGTGTAACCTTGTTGTTCTGCGGGGTGACTTGCTTCAAATGCTTTATTAAGTTACTTGTGTTGAAGTTGCTGATACTTGTGCCACTCCTCGAAATTGCAGTATGGCATATGAGACATGTGGCCGTTTTACTGGCTGGTTGGTCCAGTCTGAAATACTGCCTAACTGCTAGCCATACTGCTAGCACGTGCGTTTTCATTTCTTCTTCGCTGCTCCAAACAGTGGTTGCTTGTGGCAACACAGCACAACTTCCTGTGTTGCCACAAGCAACCACTGTTTAGAGCAGCGAAGATGAATTGATCTCCGATTTGTAGCGTTAAGCAAAACTAGCTTGCATAACTATGTATTGTTTAAGAAAATGGTATTGAATCGGTACATGGGTACAAGTATTCGCTGATACCGATGCCAGAATTTCTATTGGTATTGGCAGCATTTCCGATACTAGTATCGGAATCGGAACAACCCTATTGGTGAGCTTCTTCTTCACTGACATTGACAAGTTTTCCTGCATGATCAACAGAGTGCTTTTGCGTGCGTCCCACCCCCACGTCCATCATCCTGTCACACACTCTCACACATCTGGCCGTCTGCCCAGATATGTGTGTGACTGTGAGTGTGTTTGGGTGGGTTTGGGTGTCTTGTTGATCCTAGCTCACCCCTCTCTTGTCAATCTAGCATTACCCAAGGCCTCTCGTCCTGCCCTGACTCTGACAAGCATCAAACTCCTTTCCACGGCACTCTTTGTTTCTTTGGTCTTCACTCAATTTCCTCAGGCTGTCCCTCAGGCTCAATACATGATACTGTTCCTTGTTGTGAGAATGCTTGTTAGTCCAGAGTACTGGCTTTCTGTATTACAGTAACCGGTCAGTGAGACTGTCGTAATTCTATCTTCTATAACTGTATCCTCTTTTATCTTAAGCCTGATAAGGTGTAACCCTGCGCTTCGGTTTCCTCTCACACCTGTTTGGCCATTGTTTGGCATCGCCGCTAGTGTTTCAGCTACAACAGTAGCCCATTATAAGCCTTACTATTAAATGGATTGATCGACATTATTTTGATGTCATACTCAAGAGTCACATTGGTTTGTGAATGGTCATGAAAGTTAATCTAGTGGCCGGAACAATGGCTCTCTGGATCCATTCTCTGCAGTCTGAGGTGGGGCTGAATAAGGAAAGGGGGCGACAAGGGGCCACTTCTCACGTTTGGACACCGGACGGTATTTGATAGGGACGTTCATGTAGAGAGGCATTGTTATAGAGAACGTGGAGATGCAGAATGGGTATGTGAAGGTGGGTATTTGGTTGGAGGACATGCAATGTTGTGTATATAATACACAATATATTGATATTACTAAAACTCCTCAGCACTATATATCAGCTGCTTTAAAATTTGTGCAATTTTTTCAACATCTCAATGATGTAGCATATAGCTTTGCAGCTGGGTGGAATGATGGAACAATCAAACAGTTCAGAAAGTTCATGGAAATCAGACGGTTTTAAAAATGATTTATTGAATCATTAAAGTCACCGTGCAGAAATCCCTGTGAGGTTATTTTCTGTTTATATCTTCTAGTTTGTAGCCAAGTCAGATATGGAAATTTCAGTGTTTTTGTAGCTTTATTAATTAGTGCATTTATTGTAAATTGATATCTAAAATGAACTTTATAATTTGTTTTCTTTGTATAAAAAAATCCTATTATATAACAGAATTCATAAAACCATTGGTATTGAAAAATGAAATGCATATACATTATAAATAAATATATACTTGAATTAACTTTTATTTATTTATTTTTTGATTGATTGAATGTTGTTCCAAATTGCTCCGGCCCAATTTAACCTTTGCCCTTAAATATCATAATTGTCGTCAACTGCTTGCTATTATAAGCGTGTAGTGTGGTGAACTATTTGTTTGTTTGTTTGTTTATTATTTATTTACTGAGTGGCTTGATTGTGCATTTGTTGAACTACTTTACATCATGAGCATCTTGGAGCTTAATAAACTACAAAGTGGTTTAAAGTTGTAGGCCTTTAGTGTAAGTTTCAAAGTTGCTTCCTTAAAACTGTGTGAATTCTTCTGTGTGTTTACTAAGGACGAGAGAGCTGGAAACACACACATACACCTTCTGGATTTTCCAACAAGAAAAAGTGCCTGAAACATGGTCTGGTGAGTAGTACTCCAACACTTTGTGCAGTGGCGCTCATGCGGACGACGTGACTTCGAGTCCGTTTTGTGTGATTTCCCAATCCTGATCTCGTCCCTGTTCCCCCTGCTTCTCCATCTCCCTATTATAAAATAGTAAAAAAGCCAAAAAAATTATATTGTGAAAATTGTTCCAAAATGTGAGGAAATAATCCATTCTTCAAGCTCACACAAACTCGTAGCATGTATACACACTCTCCCCGCGTCTCTCCTGTCTCTCACTGGCTTACTTGGTTCTGGCTGAATAGGCACACTTGTTTGAATGTCATATTTACACCGACGCTTTGTCAGAAAGCGAACTTCCTCGGGCGTGAGCGGCGGAGCCCGAGCATATGGCCGTCAGACTCTGGGGAGATATGACAGCCTATCGGAGCGGGCTTGCGGTGCTGGCCGGGCAGATGCTCTGGGCTTGGCGGCGATTAAGTGGAGATCATCACTGTTTTCTTTGAGCACCACTGTGCCTTGTACTCAGAAGTGTTTGGTTAATCACTGTCTGCATTCGACAGAAGCTGCCAAAACGCTCATTAAGTCGGAATTGTCTCCGACATGTCATGCTTGGATGACGAATTTTTTTTTTCTCGTCAATGTGTTTTTTTTTTTTCAAAGCGGGCACACATCGGTGTGTGCGGTTTATTGCTCATATGACACTGTCATCCTAAACGTCTGTTTGGAGTTTACTGTATGTAGTGTGTGATGTGTTCTTGTGTTGCAGCTCTTCTTTCAGTCTTTGTCTCTTGTGTGCTGATGGTTTGTGTGTGCGCGTCTGGCCTAGCCTCTGAGGAAGGAGGCTCTTTCTTTTCTCATCTGTTCGGCTGAGGAGCTTCTGGTTTCTGCATGTTATTAGCAAAACGCTCCGAGTCACACTTATCCAGCTCAATGTGTGTGTGTATAAATATATGTGGGGCTGCATGCAGAGGGAGCAACACTTTCTCCTCCTGTGTGAGAAGTGTGTGCATCACACATCGACTTGCATGTTCATGTATTTTTCTTTCGCTTGTTCTCCAATGCCGTTCCACTCTTTAAGCCGTCATCCTCTCCTGATCGCATCCCACAGCGATACTTTATTTCCCTAAACGCTGCTGTTCCTGTGCATGAAACATTTTTTGAAGTGTGGCAAAACCGAGGCATTGTAAGACACGCAGCCTGTACGAGCATTATGTCTGGTTAATCACAGCATAAATACAAATAATAATATGATTACTGCATCTCCGTTGTCGTGCGGCCCTGGAAAATAACATTTACCATTCCCTTTTTATGTTAATCGTCTTGTTAGCAAATAACCGACTGCTTCTAGTGCCGAGCTAATACCGCTATTCTTCCAGCTGTGTAGCAAAATGTATATAAATAAATATATAAAAGCCAAAATAACCTATTTGTAACACACCCACACGCGGATATTGCATCATGTGATTGGAGGTGCTGTTTTCTCAAATGTAAAGCCTTTGCTCATTTGCTCTACAATAACTGCACGGTATTAGAGCGACTTTGTATGAATTTGCATGGCAAAGCAGTCATGCTCACCTTGCTATTAAAAACACTGGGATCCCCTTTTTTGCAGGTTGGAGATCCCTTTAGAGGCTTTTTGTCCCAGTTCAAACTGTTTTTATTCCACCTTTCAATGGGCCTTTCAGTTGTTGTTTTTTTGTAAATCTTTTCATTGTTATGTTGAATATGTAGATATAATTTGCTAGAAACCTTTCTTATAGCCTAAATCATAATTTACATTTATTGATTTATGCTGCTGTATGAATCCATTCTCACTCCATCTATTGATATTCCTCATCAGAAGTGTTTTTTTCCCCCATATCTTTCTAGAATAATCTTCAGTGATGATTTCTCGTTGTCTTTGAGTGTCCTCACAGCTCACGTCAAGGGGATCTCAATCAGATTTGTCTTTAGGGAGGGCAGAACGAGTAGCATTCTGGTGTTTTGCCGATCACAAACAGGATATGAGGTCTTGATTGAGTAGCGGTGCATACGAGTCAAAGACAGTCTGTCATAGTGTCCTTACAGAGACGCAGAGTCCCATCGTGACCACCCTTCAATCAGAAGGCCTGTTTAGTTAACGCTTCATTTGCATGGGTCTCCACGTACAACATGATGGGCAATAAAGGTGTCAAAGGTACTGGTACTTCTGTAACAAGTCTGTACTACAATATATATATATATATATGTATATTACAATATATATATATATATTAGGGCTGGGGGAATTAACGCGTTAATCTTTGCGATTAATTTGAGATGTTTAACATATTAAAAAAAAAACGCAATTGACGCAGCACTTTTTTTTTGCCTAGTTTTAATGACTTCCTGTTGCGGCTGCTATTGAAAAGGCCGAAAATATGCCGTCCCGCCCCTCCGTGTTCGGCGATCAGGTTTCATTCTCGCGCAGCTTGTTTAGTAACTTCACGAACGGGTCTTTTCTGCTCTGTGTGTGCGCTGCGCGTTGTGCTCTGACTCGTTAACGGCCCAAAAGCTCCAATCATGTACCGATCACGCACTGGAAAAGCAAAGTCCGCTCAAATAACGTGGAATTTCTCAGTAGTAGACTTCTGTTTGCTGAGCTGGTATAGCCATGCTGGGCAACAATGGTAAAATTACCTGCTCTGATCACATGCTCTGGTAATAATAGCTTTTTATGACTATACTTTATTTTGATAATTAGTCAAAAAATAAATCTGTTAAATCTGAGTATGTTGCATAGAACTGAATGAAGAATAATATATTGACATATTGATGTTTAATATTTTAAATAGGGCTATTTTCTGTCCAATTTGTGTGGAAATTGTGTCCCTTTTTTGTGTGTTGTTTAGTTTAATTAGTGATTCTACGTTTAAATATTGATGATTACAAGTTTGGGGGAAATGCGATTAATTGCGATTAATCACAGCAAATTGTGCGATTAATTAGTTAATTTTTTTTTTATCGATTCGCAGCCCTTATATATATGGCGTTTCTTCAACTAGTTGAAGTTGAAGTTGAATAAAAAAAAACTTGTTCAAAAGTCACGTAACACAGTCTCATAAGTTTAAATAATTTGTCTAGTTTTAAGGTCTGTAAGAGGACAAACTTAGATTACAAGAGAAATTGTTGATATTTAAAATTTTTTCCGACCTGCAATGAACAAATGTCATTTCCACCACATCTCAATATACAGCTTTTATTTAAAAACAGAATAACTTATGCCACTCAAGAATTGTATAAGATCATTTTGTAACTAGTTTTATCAGTTTTTCCACAATGTACAATAATTATACATTTGTCAATGAGATAAATTAACTGCCCTAAGGACCAAATGGTGAACTGCACACCTGTCAACACTCTGAAATTTAATATTGGTTTGGGCAAGAGCTTATTATAAAATAAATAACTTGTAGAGTAGAGCATGATCTCGTAAATTGTGGATACATATTTAATGTGTGATGAGAACTTTTTAAATATTTGTTTACAAATGTGTGTGGTGATGGAAATGACAGGGTGGTGGTGGAAATGACAATGAATAACCGTGAATGTAGAGAAACAGTGATATTTATTAGAAAAACTCTTAAACTCATCACACTCAGTAAACTCAATTCACAAAGTCATTAAATATAACCTGTTTTTAGTGTAGTGCTGAGTTTGATGTATACAACTGATTTGTCTCACAGATGAACGGTTACAGTGCATACTGTAAATAACTGACACAACTGATGGCAAGGCAAAAATATAAGCAATAAATGATGCAACAAAGTTGAATTTTCATTCATCTAAATGAAATCAATTAATATAAAAGTATAATTTAGAAATAAAAATAATATCATAATATAAATATAAATATAACAAGTATTGTAATTTATTATAATATAATATTATAATATATTATAAAACAAATCTACTCTTGAAATCCATATCAATTGTACTTAGTAATCATAAATGTCATTTCCACTACATGCTGTCATTTCCACCACAGAGGGCAGAGTGGTGGAAATGACATTTCTGTAGTTTTTTGTGAAAAAATGGAAGATAGCTTCACTGATTAGCTTTGAATTAATACTTAGCATTTCATGTATGCAAAATCCTCTTATTTAACTTTTTTTTTTTACTTTTTAAAAACACCCTTGAAGGTACAGCATGTTTCCACCACATGCTGTCATTTCCACCACAGAGGGCAGTGTGGTGGAAATGACTGTGGTGGAAATGACATTTCTGTAGTTTTTTGTGAAAAAATGGAAGATAGCTTCACTGATTAGCTTTGAATTAATACTTAGCATTTCATGTATGCAAAATACTCTTATTTAACTTAATTTTTTTAACTTTTTAAAAACACCCTTGAAGGTACAGCATGTTTGGAAATGACCTAGAATATATATATTAGCTGATCAAGCAATATTTACCTTGATTTTTCTTATTTTGTTCTTGATGAAAATTTAAAATTTCCTCCATGTCCAACATGTGCTCTGATGTCTCTGAACATTTCCATAGAAACCACCTAAACAATCTTTCACACAAACATTTTAAAGGGACATTACAGTGTTGTGGTGGAAATGACACCAATACTGTGCGACAGCTATATTTTCTATAAAAAGTCATATTGATGGTGGTCGCACATTAAATGCTATAATGTATTTTAATTATTTTACTAGTGCTTAATTTAGGTATATTAATAGTTACCAGATAAGTCATATTTTAAAACTGTATTTTCATTGTTGAAGTTAAAAAGCCTGGGTGTGCGACAAGGAGAAAACAGTGATTTTGACACCTATTAGGAGGTTGAAAAGTATGAAAAAATCATAATAGAAAGGTAGTAAAAAGTTTTTAAGGAGGTTTTATTGTTAGTTTGAAAAAGAAAGAGGAATTTGTCCAACATTATATGTATTTTTAAAAATATGACCAAAGTTCATAAAAGTGCCCATAGTCCTAATAGAGACTTCTGCTGTTTTTAATGTCTAATGTTAATCTAATATTAATAAAACAACAATACTGAGAATACATTTAATTGAATAATGAGAAATTTAAAGCATTTTTTACCTAATTGAGAAATAATTCAGAGAAGCTAATGATATTGTCTATTTGGATGATATTTGTTTTGATTGAATAAATATTAAAAGTAGGCTATTAAATATGTTATTTAAGATAAATATATATATGCTTTTATTAACATTTAACTGTAAACTTTTAGTTTTTGCTGTGTTATGAGTACTGGTATTGAGAATCATGACATTTCACTACTGCAATTTTATATTATGACAACCCTCATGGGCAAAAAACATCAGTTTGTCAGCTGGAAACTGATATGACGATAACGTGAGAGGTTGCCACAAATAGCTATGCGAAAGTCCATCTCTGCGATAATACCATTTCACTTGTATGTCAAACAGTACTGTTTGAACTCATCTGAGAGAGAGAGAGAGAGAGAGAGAGAGAGAGAGAGAGAGAGAGAGAGAGAGAGCGAGCTGGGAGGCTAAGCGAGAGAAAGACAGAAAGCACAGCAGATGCTGCGCCGATTAGCTGGATTAGTTCCACTGCATTTTCAGCAATAAAGTTGCAAGTCATTTGGCTGAGAGCGAATGAGATGCACACATGAAACTCTGTCAAAGTGTTAGCAGCAGAATTAGCATGTTTCGCTAACTCTCCTGATGCACAGTTATACTGTGACCCAAATACGAATCGCCAAACAAATCTGAATATAGCCAGCTGCCCGGACCACATTTACTTTGTTGTTAGGTGTAAATATCAAAGGTGCTTTGTTATTTGTTCGTGATATTTGATGAGGATATATTTGTTTTGAGTGTCTGACGGTTGATATTCTCCTTTATCTGGAATGGGTTCCTGTGCTAACTAGCCATGAAAGTGTGCAGCTTAGACGTCTCTGATTCTGCAAATTGCAACGAGGAAAGAAATAATTGTGCTAATAGGATTTTGTCTATGTGATTTTGTTAATGGTCTGAAAATATCCCATTTCAGTTCATTTAGAGGAGTAGAATGTGTCTTATTGGAGTGCTTATCTATGCTTGTTTTTCCTGATTATTCTGTATTTTTCAGCAACAGCCAATTTTCTCCCAATTAAAGCATGATATTAGTGCTTAGAGGCTAAATGAATATGAAAACATTACATTACAGCTCAATATTTGCTGGCTGTGATTAGAACGATAATTGTTAGTGTGTGTACACTTCTATTTCTTAACTTGCAAATGCAGGTGTATGCTAATCCATACAGTAGGCTATTTGAAACAAGCTAGCCTTCAAATTAATGCGATAATGTATGCGAGAAGACAATATTGTATGCTTGCATCTTATTGACAGCACATTCATGTTCAGGAGCGTAACCCTGAAAGCGTTTTCTAACTAGCTTTACTTGGGTACAAAAACTCCAGCTCTGCCAGTTGGCCCAAAGTTAGCGGGGAGCTGTCGGAGTAAATGGCAGCAGCTGCTCGCAGTTCTAAAGAGCATGTCCCAGTCAGCGCGGGAAAAGTCATGGCATCTACATTAATACTACCTTAATGGCCCATCTGCCGCTCCGTAGGGTCCCCGCACCACTCTATGGAGTCATAGGCGTTTGACAGGCAGTCTTCAGCATGCCAGACGCCCACCGCATGCCAAATGGCCCAGAGACGGCCTGACGTCGCCCGGATCTGTCAAACTCTTTCCTCACCGCTCGTCAAAAATGTCCCCGGTGAAAGTTACGGCGGCTTTTCACACGTGAGCGCTTCTGGATGTGCGGGTAGGACATCAGATGAGTTGACGGCTAGCAATTGACACCTCGTTCTCTCTCTCGTTCTGTTATTCTATCTCTCCATTCTTCGTTCAGTCACTTTTTTGCATGAAGTGATGGAGTTCGAGATCTGGAGAACTTTTTTCCACAGCTGTTTGAAGGGAAACAATTCAACCCAGGTTCACTATAAAAACGAGCCTCTGGCGACATTTCTGCAAAATTATATTGCTTCCTGCACGTTTCGCGACACTTTCAACGTGAAATTTCCAGTGAGTGGCGCGAGTATTAAGTTTTCTCTGAAACAGATGAATATGAATGTACCAGCATATTATTTTATTTATTGAAATAATCAAAAAGATTAATACTGTGGCATTTTAAAATAACATACCACCTACGCTAAACCTAGCCAATAGTGCTAACAAAAGCAAATGTGCTATAAAAACACATTTGGGTGAAGCAACTGTGCCATTTAAGTTTACTTGTAAAAGTTTTTGCACTCTTTTATCATGACTCATGTTTCACGGGTCTTGTATCCGTGCACTCAGCGTATAATTATAATTTGGCTGAAAAGTTGACTGCCACTAATGTTTTTTTCTGATGGTATGTGTTTGAAGTTTTGTAAAAATTTAGTTAGAGGCACGGTTTTCCAATGAGCCTATGTTTTAAAAAAAAAAAAAATATATATATATATATATATATATATATATACTCGAACTTGAAATATTGAGTTTAAATAAAAAATTTTACCATACAGCGTCCAGCTGCATACTGAAGATCGTCGACAAAAACATTAAACTGCGTAAAACCCCTTTCACTGTAGGTCTTTCTTTGAATCACAGCTTGATATTGTTAAGAGTTTAGTTTCCAATTACAAATGCTGTTTTCTGACCTAGTCGTGCACCAGACAGCATGTGTGGGCGACCGAAAGCACAACGTTATACTGTGTTGAAAGTGCTGCGCCGTTCTGTTTTTTCTCCATATTTAATAATATGTAGATAGGCAGGATAAGGCACGGTATCATTTATTATTTAAAACCAAACAAGCCAAAAAAGAAATGGGGGGATGGGGGGGTGAGAGAGTCAGGGAAAGGCCAGTGAGGGAACAGTTGGTTGGTTATCTGGAGGGAAAAATATGCATGTGTGTGTATTTTGCCACCAGCTCTTCAAAGGCTAGCACTCTGCTGTAACACAGCTGGGAACAGCAGGGAAAGTTGAAGAGTGCCTTCCTCTCCTCCTCCTCCTTTCTGCTGATGTGTAATGTTTTTCTCTACCTCTCTCCCTCTCTCTTTATCAAACCAAAGTTTCATCTTGCCTTTCGCCCCCTCACTCCCTCACTCTCTGTCTCTCTGGGCATCTCTGCTCTTCTGTGGCAGTCCCAGCCGGAGGGAGAAAGAAAGGGAGGAGGAAGATGAGGAGGATGAGTGGAAAGGGTGTTCAGTGATACTGCTTGTGAACCCATGATGCCTCCTCGCTGAACTCTCCCCAGTGATCTATTCCTGCATTCTGTTCCATCTAATTCCAGCCAATCTTGCCTCCGATTACCAGTGCAGCTCTTTTACTAATGCTAAAGGAACACTGTATCATCCTCGCATTAGAAACGCCATTGCTGAACTATTACTGGTGCTTAAAATTAATAAAGCCAGGTATGTGTTTTTTTTTCTCCACAAAAATCCTACCATCTTACTATATAAAGACAGGATGTAATAGGTCTCAAATCAATTAAAAATATAACTAGACATCATGTAATCGCGCTTCACAGGCGTGCAAATGATCTTTTATGAGCGCTTGCACTTCGATTCACCCTAAACTTATCATCTAACTCCTCTTGCCTGTAGATGGAGCATTCAGTAAATCCCCGTGCTGCTCTTATCAGGGGGTCAAGAGTTAAAATGTGCTGCACCGTAAGAATTATCCCGAGCGCCATGTGGGTTTGAATGCTCCTTATGTTAGTGCTGCATGGAGTGAGTGATTTTAATTCAAACAGGGAAGTTCTTCATGTAATTAACCTTGAAGCCTGCCCCCACCCCTCTTTTAATTTAAGTCGTGTGCTTCACTGCGGGGTGTTTTTTTTTTTCCTCTCTCTCGTGCGCTTTCGATCTATCGCTTACTTGTTAATTCTTTTTTTTTGGTTAACATAGATCATGATGTTTGGCTGAGACATGCTGGTGTTTTAGACCTCTGCTGGCACCTCAGGGTATGATTCTAAGAGATCAGTGTGTAGCCGTGCAGACCTCATTCTAATGTATACAGTGTGATAACCTGGAGAATAATCGTGTGGATGTGGACGCTGTGTGAGGAATCCTGTTGTTGAAGAGTATAGAGCAATAAAGCATATACTGTATCAGGTACACTGAAAAAAAAAAAAAAAACTAAGTAAAATGTACTTAAATTTTTCTTTTGTAAGTAAATTTCACATGTATGGAATTAAGTAAAGTCTATTCAGCTAAGTTATGTAAAATGAACAAAGAGAATAAGTACATTTAACTTGGACAGTTTGTTGAGTAATTTACTTACTCGTTAGAAGTTTACTTTGCAATAGCCTACTCTGTTTCAAGTACATATTTCTCAAACAATGTAGTACTAAATTAAGCCATGCTTTTTAAAGACATGGTTTACTTAGAAACATTCAAGTTAAACAACACAGTATATTTTGTGTTACACATGAAGTAGCCTACCCAACCAAACACAGAGACCTCAATACTTGGTAGCCAACATGCTACCCAATAATGGTAACAATCAGTGGATAGTTTCTGAGTATGAATGGGTCATTTTGAGTAGAAAATGAACAATGATAAAACATTGTAAATACAACTAGAAAACAGTGAAAAATGCAACCTTATTAATTATTCATGCCCCAGTGCATGATGGGAACACCAGTATCAGAAAGTTGAGTAGTACTTAATTTTTATTTAACTTTGATACTCATTGTAAACATAACAAAAAAATCCAAGGAATGTATACTTATACGTTCAAGCTATAAATTCTACAAGCTTGTATTGAGTACCAATATAAAATTGTATGTTTTAATTTTTAAAATCTTGCCTGAACTTACATATTCAATTTGTCTTTTCTGTAGTATTTACTTCACCAAATTCTTGTCAGTGTGTGTGTTTGTATATATATATATATATATATATATATATATATATATATATATGTGTGTGTATGTTAACCTGATGGGTGAGATAAGTCGTGTGTCAATAGGAGGACAGTATATATATATATATATATATATATATGTGTGTGTGTGTGTGTGTGTGTGTGTGTGTGTGTGTGTGTGTGTGTGTGTGTGTGTGTGTGTGTGTGTGTGTGTGTGTATATACGAAATTTCCGTATATATTTTTTTTGTTGCCTTTTTCCATTAAATGTGAAGTAATTAAGTAATTTGTGATTTATTCTGTCCATTTTCCTCTCAGTGGTTCTGATTATGCTTGTAGATATTCATCTCTGTCCAGCAGAGGGAGTGTGTAATTTACAGAACTTCTATTGTCCTCAAATGCAGATGCTCACAAAAAACAACAACAAAAAAAAACATTTTATTGCATGTTTTACAGCAAGAAACAAGTACACAATCACCTCATTACCAGACATAAGACCATAAATCACGACAAATTGAATCCTTTTTAAATCTAGAGTGTGTAATTTAACATTTTTACACCAAACACCACAAATGTATTGTGTGAGTTCTGTTGACTTGGAATGAATTACTGATGTTTATTTGTAGTCTGATATACTTATGCAGATTATTTTTGCCATAACCATTCTGTATATTCTTTCATAAATTACTTCAAAAAATAAATTCTCATCACAGTGCCAGCAGTGGGGAGCATGAGTATAACTCTGATATGGACTGACTGTGGAGGTGATAATTCTGCTTAGATGAGATGTAGCGGTGTAGTGTTAATCACAACGAACAAGCACAGACTCGTTCTCAGTAACAGAGAACCTTTCTCATTTCAAGTTCACACGCATACATATACACACAAATTGAAGTGTGAAATGAACTAGAATTGTTCATTGCATAGGAAAGCTTCATTCACTTAACATTTGCTCCACTTTTGCATGGGTTTTTCAGCACAAAACCTGTCTTATTCACTAAGCAACAAAAATCCAGTTAAACCAGATTCTCAGTACACTGAAATAGCATTTCATTGTGAGTGTTTACAGTAAATTAAATCTATGCTTTTCAGTGCAAATACACCCCCTTTCTATGCAAATTAGGCTCTATTTGTGCTATTAGCTTGGTGCAATTAATGTTGTGAAGAAGCTAATGTTGTATAGGTGCAATTCATTCTTGTTGAAATCTCTTCATAGCAATCCATTTATGAGATATATTGCAATAAAGTGTGCTACAGACCTTAAACTACCGCTTCAACCTTTCCTTTCATCTTACTTTCAGTCTGGAGAGGGTCATCTGTCATGACATTTTACATTCAGTCTTTAATTAAGGGTTAGTGTCTCTGGAGATGCACTCTGGGGTCCCTGAGGTTACAGGAAAACCATACAGAAAGTAATATTAATGGCAGGTGAGTGCATGGTTTTGAACTTTTGTTATATATTGTATTGATCAGGCCTTTCATTCCTCTTAGGATAAGATGAGTTAGTTTTTAAGGTAGTTCACTTCATGCCACTGGCTTGCGATATGCTAATGTTGATCATTTCAATATTTTAACTAGCAGATTGGAGCTGTGTTGATTCATTTCAGATGGCTGTGACAACAAAATCTTTCACATGTACATTTTCTGACAACAAATAGATATCATTGTGGTTATTTCAAGGCAATAATCACAGCCTTATTGTACCTGCAGCTCCATTTTCTAAGCTGTGACCAGTTGTTCCTCTTATTGTGTCTGTGTGTCATTTTGCATTGTCTCACTTGGTCCGAAGTTTCCTGATTGATCCAGAGAGAGACGCAGTGCGGCAGATGCCGCTCTAATTATACAGTTGTTTTAAGGTTGTCAGGTTGCAACAAGGAGGAAATCATCAAGGGAGGGGTTTTGATGGACGGAGGGTGTATTTCAAGCATCTGGCAACCGTGGCATCTGCTGTACCATATCCCCGCTGCCAGCTTTCTGGCTAAATAAATATCGCCTCAATCCATCTTGTAATGGCAAGTGTAAATTACTGCAGCACGTCAATAACTGGTTTACTATGATGTTTATTTCCCACCATTTCTAGCTGTATATTGATTTCACATAGCTGTTAAATGGCACCGGTACTATTTCTCTAGAGTGGGACTTGTTTTTCTGTGACTCTTAAGTGTCTCGTGTTGGATTGTGGACAAGAGGGAAATATAATCTCTTTATTGACAGCCATTATCTCTGTTTGTTTATAGTGGGATAGGAAATTATATACATGTGCATAAAATGGATAGCTTTTGCAATACACAGCTTTTGCAATATAATTAGTACACTTCCCCATTGGACTCCATGTTTATATTTAAATATAGTTTGTTTTTTATAAGAAAATATATTATATAAATTATATTATATTGAATAATGGGATTTCCCCCCCCCCCCATTCCTTAAAGGAACACTCCGACTTTTGGGGACTTTAGCTTATTCACAGTATCCCCCAGAGTTAGATAAGTCCATACATACCCTTTTCATTTCTGTGCGTTCTGTAAGTGTTATTTGACGCACCCACCGCTAGCCTAGCTTAGCACAAAGACTGGATGTAAATGGATAATGGTAGCATACTAATCCCAATAAGTGACAAAATAATGCAAACATTTTCCTATTTACATGTTGTGATCTGTATAGTCACAGCGTGTACAAATAACAAGGCTATATGAGACAGAGACCATTTTTAATTGTATAAATACTGGTAACTATATTCTCACTAGGCGTAGGAGCACAGTTACTTGGGCGGAGTGGCTACTTGGGCGGAGTGATTAGCGCAGCACACGAGACGCCCTGTTGTTGATTTAGCTGTGCTCCTACGCCTAGTGAGAATATAGTTCCCAGTATTTATACAATTAAAAATGGTCTCTGTCTCATATAGCCTTGTTATTTGAACACGCTGTGACTATACAGATCACAACATGTAAATAGGAAAATGTTTGCATTATTTTGTCACTTATTGGGATTAGTATGCTACCATTATCCATTTACATCCAGTCTTTGTGCTAAGCTAGGCTAGCGGTGGGTGCGTCAAATAACACTTACAGAACGCACAGAAATGAAAAAGGTATGTATGGACTTATCTAACTCTGGGGGATACTGTGAATAAGATAAAGTCCCAAAAAGTCGGAGTTTTCCTTTAATGCCAGATTATCAGACAATAGTCTACTTGACCTGTATTCACCATCCATGGATGAAAGGTTCCCTCTTATAGTCTCTTGAGTATGTCTTCAGAACAGACAGTTAGTGACCACACCAGCACTACTAATACATACAACTGAATTACAGTGTTGTTTGCATAGACAAATGCAGTATGTCAGTCATGTTTTATACATGATTCCTCTCCCCCCCCATTCCTCTCTAGCTGGTGATGTGCCGGAAGAGCTGACCCTCACTACGGCTTCTTACTCTGACAGCCAGGGGCCGTTAAGGGCCACGGGGGCCCGGCTGCAGCTGCTCCAATCTCCTTGCCCACTCAGCAGGCACACTGTGCCCTTTGAGCCTGCCTGCCATTCAATCCAGCACAGGTTAACACAATCACACACATGGTCTCAAACACACGAACACTCAGGTTTATTGACTCGCGTGGCTCTGCGCATTTAGTTATGCTTCGGTAAGTATGCTGAAGCTGAAATGTGTACAGTTTCAAATAAGAGACTTTTGATATGTGTCATAGACGTTTTATATTCGTCTGTTTAACAAGATTGGAGCAGGTCCGTTGATGTGTGCGATAATGCGGATCGACGTGCTCGTGCATGTAGCGTGTGTGCGTTCCTTCCCCACTGACGTTTGCTTGCCATCTCCATTTTTCTGTTTCTCCTTGTAGGTGAACAGATGTAGAGCCAGCAGTGGAAATCAGCAAGGAAACCCCACACTATTCTATGTGATTTTAATCAGCGACTTTCCTCCTGACCCATTTATTTCGGCACTGAGCTGATTGCGTTGGCTGCCGAAGAGCCCGACCCACGACACGCCATAATTACCCATCACATCATATATGTCCTACAACCATCATAGAGCAACTCATAATCTCAAAATTACTGTACTCTGGGTAAAGTGGATCACTTTCAGTCAAATCAAACTTTCAGGGTTGTTATTGTCAGATTTCCCATCCCTGGCGTATCATCAGCCGGACTCGTTTTATTCAACCCTGGCAGCCCAGCCGTCGTATTCTTTTAGTCAGTGGTGTCTGTAGTGGGAATCAATATGCAGATATGCGTGGAAAATTGTACCGGTCTGGCTGATAATGAGACTTTACTGTGAAGACAAAGCCCCTGGGTGCAGTGATTGGTATCTAGGAGAGTCCACACTGTCCTCATCGCTCGCTCCCTTGAGACTGTCACATGCTAACATGTCTTCTGTTTTAGCTGCGTGAAGCTAAAAGTGCAGCTTAATGGATTGAGAACTGAACACCTTTTTGTAGGTCTGTATGGTTATTGAGTCAAATCAGAGAAAATAGCATTCATTAAAACCATTAACAAACATAAGCTTATATAAAGCTTTACAGGTCATTGATTACATCAATTTTATCTATATATTATTATTACGTATAATGAGGGGACATACAGGAATTAATTATATGAAATCTGAATATATATTTATAAACTCTGAATATGAAATAATTTTGAATACATAAGTAATTAAACTTAAAACTACAGTATATATATATATATATATATATATATATATATATATATATATATATATGACTATTTAAGTGCAATAGGCAGTGGAAAAGAACTCAATTTAGTACTGTGAGGTGTCTTTATGTAAGCACATTTTGGGTGTGAGCACAAAATATGCGGGAATGAGTAAAATTATGCTCAATGTGTGCAATCCCACACCCAAATGTAACCCCTGTAACACCGACAATATTAATCCTGAGCAAATGAAACGGTGTGTGAGGGGAGGCAAAAGTGCAGTGCAGCTGGTATTGTGTATATATTCTGCGGAAAATGAGTATTGGAAGCGTTTCAGATATTTCAGTATCAATATGTTGGCTATCGAAAAATCTATATTTTTGACAACAATACATTGCACTTAGTTTATTATTTCAGACGTCTTTTTACAAGACTACAAATGAAAAATATATATAATATAGGCTACAAAATTCAACCCGCCAAAGTGGCCAGTAGGAGTGACTGTGTTACATGCCATTGCTGAAATCCACCCGCATTTGGCGGGTTGGTGGGTGTTAAACTCAAGCCCTGTACAGGATATTATGATTTTATATACAGCATTTGTAATTAAACATTCAGATTTCATATGATTATTTGCTGGTTGGCCCTTCATAATATATTGTTAATAAGAATGAAAATTGGTACCAAAAATGTATGCTACTAAGGGGGAAGAAAATGACAGTTGTTGCATTCTTCATTTAAAAAATAAATAATAAATAAATAACTATATATATATATATACACACACACACACACACACACACACACACACACACACACATAGCAGCTACGCATCCAGCAATATGCTGTGTTTTGAGTTTCTTAGAATGAAGATGTTCTTCATCGTGCATGGCTAGCAGCCACATGTAACAGTTGGTGGGGCACTGCTTTATAACTTTACATACTGATATGAATAATCATTTAATCGTTTAGAGCAGAGGTTCCAGGGGACCCACTGACCTGGGGAGTTTAGCTCCAACCCTGATCAAACACACCTGAACCAGCTAATCAAGCTCTTCAGGATTACTTGAAAATCACATTGGTGTGAAATTCAGTTGTGCTGAAGCAGTTTTGCAGGACAGGTTTGAGGACCTCTGGGTTAAAGAATGATTCTAGGAGAGAGCACAATTTTGATTTGCTGCCTTTAATTAGTCTGCAGTAGAGCTCAGCAGTATTCTGGTCTGTCCATACTTGCCCCAGGACAGGGGGTAGGAAGGGTCTATCCTTTCCTGAGTGATCCAGATTTGACATGCCCAGACTAGAACTGGTTCCCAGCTCCTGATGGCTGTACCACTTCTGTGCCCCAGTTAGAGCTAACAAAAAATGTCAAATTCCTTTTTATTTTCTCTCTCTCAATGCCATAAGCAAATCACAGCAGTTAGTCAGCTATTACCATTAAAGGGTTCACCCAAAAGGTCTAGAAGGTCGTTATGTGTAAATACATCCCTGTTAAAGAGGACATAATGTACAAATGTCAATTTCAAACTACCTGATTTCATGGGGGAAAAAAACTTTTTGCTTGATAAAAAAAAAAAAAAAAAAAAAAACAGGTCATGCTTTTTCATTATTCTCACATTTCGTTTAACCCAGATTAATTTAACTTTTTTTTTTTTACATTCTCTTTATTAAATTTTCTACATTGGCACAAAGAAAAACTCCAACAAAATTCACATTTTTACAGATACAGTGTGCAGTAATATTCTTACATATTTATATTTTAACACAAGTAATGATATAGGGAAAAAAAGTGTGGGGGGAGGAAGTAGTAGTAGTAGTATTGGGGTTAAGGTTCAAATTATTGCTGTCTTATTAAAATAATCAATAAAGGGTTTCCATACTGGATAAAAATTATCACTCTTCTTTAAGGAAAATCTAATATTTTCGAGTTGAAGGTGGTGCATAACATCTCTAATCAGGGCAGAGCAGTGAGGTGGATTTTTTTGTTTCCAGCTGAGCAAAATCAATCTACGTGCTAAGAGTGTGACAACTCCAAGCACAATGCACTGTTTTTTAGACAGCGCCACATTGTCACTACTGACACCAAAAATAGCCATGTCTGGGTCTAGTGGTTTTCCCAACACCTTTGACAGTAATTGAAAAACTAAAATCCAATAACTACCCAGATTAACTTTTTAATCATATATGCAGTACTGGACTAATATTAAGGTTATTTTATTTTTTTATTGTCGCCATCTTCATTGCTTTGTTGTCAGAGTACAATCTACCAAGTTCAGTGAAATTCTTTCTTGGCTGCTTTTTCGCAGTTCTAAGACGTCCTACGTTTGGTAATAGCAACAGATAGAAAGAATGAACATTTACCAACTGACTATATAAAAGAGAATAAATCTAATAAACTATTTAAACATTTTAAATGTGTAATATATATGAAAGAAATTAAAATTCTAATTTAGAAGTGTAAATAAGAAGTAAAGAGGACAAATAGTATAGTGACCGTGAAAAATGCTGGTCAATAGCAGTAAAGCAACTGACCATAATGAAGTCCTACTTCAGTGTGAGCAGGTTCCATATAGCCTGTATTACCAATGTAACAGTGCAATATTTGTTAATGTAAGTGTACAAGTAATTTACTTATTATTCAAAATGAAAGCATTTCATGTGCTGTTTTGACACCATTATACAATTAAACACTTTTATAGTATTTGATTTGCAGATACTGGTTTAAAGGTTCCAGTCAGAGTGCGGTTTTCTGTTCTTCTCTCACTAGATGTGCCCTCAGCTGTTCTTGGTGCCATTACTGCTCCCTGCACTTTTTATCCTGCACCTCCGAGACCCCAAACTGCCAAACGAGGTGAATTATGGCCAGTTACATGGAGTGGACTCTGAGCCACGGGGGACAGGACATAGTCAGAAGAACTAACCACTGTTCTGACCATTAAAAGCCAGCCTGACACTGGCCCTTCATCTTACCTTCTCCACGAGACGAGTGCTCCCAACCTTTGCTTCCCCTGAGAAGAGACAGAGCCGAGAGAAGAGAGCCCCCTCAGCCCAGGCACGCTTCCCCCTATCATTATGAGTTAAGCTTCTCACCTCTACCTTTCTTTCTGGGAGTCTCCCTTTTTTCCTCTTTCCCTCTCTCTTTATCATACTGTGGCTTTTCCACTTTCTGCTCTCTGTTGTATTTTTGTTGCTCTTTTTTTTCTCTGTCTCTTCCTGTCCTTTCTTATTGCTCTCTGCAAGGTTAATTGCCTTAGCTAAAAGAAGCCTGGCGTGTTGGTTGCTTATGGAGGTCGCAGTTAGGCATATGACCCTCACAAATCTGCTCCGGCCACCCACCACCGCTGCTGAGTTGATAGGGCTGCTGATGAGGCTTCAATTGGTGTCCTGGTCTGCTGGGTATCCCAAAATAACAGTGAAACAGTGATTTAGAGGTTTCATGTTATTCTTGTTTTGCCTGTTTGCAAGCGGGACTGCCGTGATCTTTACAGCGCAAGGATAAATGAACATCCCCAGTGGCTTGAGGAAGAAAATCAAGAGGTATCAAATTTCCGGTTGATTGTTATCAATATTTTTCCGAAAAATGTCAACCACAAAGCATCTATTTAGCCTCTGAATAAAAATAATAGCCTACAATAGTTAGTCCCGGTAAAACATGTAAGTTAGTCTATATTAACTCCTTGTTGCGTGGCTCTGCGACTATGGTTGTTCGTGTGATATTGCACAATTGATATTTTCATGCATGACATCACACTCCTTTGATATTTAAAGTTGGCATAAAATGGAAGTTGTATTTTCTTCCCTATTGTGACGTATATCCAAGTGAAATGGCTTCCTGAACAAAAAAGAAAAAAAAAGAAAAGCAATGTAGGACTTGATTTTGATGTTGGAATTGATTGGATTGTTAGATCGTTGTGGCTTTCTATTGCTGTGATCTCATGTGAGTGGCAGGTTGTCCCACCCTCGCACCAGTTATTAGATTCATATTCTTCTAGTAACTCTGGAATTGTTAAAATGGGTCTTTAATAATGCCATCCATGTAATCCATCACTTGCTAGTTTGTATCCTGTGCATACAATGGTGCAGTTAGTTTTGGTCTTTAGTCTGCTCTAATTGAGGTCAGTGAGGGAGTGTATGGGCTCTGGCCCTGACACGTGCAATAGATGCTTACTCCTGCTTGCTCCGGCCTCTCAGCGCTTCTCTGCTTCTTATGGGAATTAAAAAGTGCTGGCCTGAGGAAGAGACAGAGCCAGTCAGGTCAGGGTGGAGAACACAGTAAGACTACCTTCAGCTGCTGCACTCCAGCAGGGCCACAGCTGGGCAACCTGGGCCATTGTGTCGAGGTCAGAGCAAGCAGGGAGCAGATTGTTAAAGCACCCGATAGTCATTTATTATGTTAGGTTGAGGAGTCAGCCGTTGTCTTTAGAGTGTTTTCAGTTTCCATGTGGCCTAGCAAGGAGTTCTTAATTTATAAGACCTAGATTCTATTTTTCCAATTGTGCCACAGATATATCAATAAGAAGAAATAGGGCAACGGTTTTCAAAGGGCCTTCAGTTTATTTTCAGACAACGGGCAGCATAGTGGCATCAAATTAATCAAGTCTGTGGAGCCCTTTTATAAATCATATCTCTGTCCTGTAGGAAACACTTGAACTTAGTTGCTTCAGCCCAAACTGTGCTCAATACTCAACTGTCAGCGTAGCCCCTTTAAATGTAGGTACATTACAAAAGTCCACACCGTTTAATTGTGCTTATGTGAATGGAAAAGATCCATCATGCCAGTGATTATTATGAAAAGAACAAATAGGAGTGGCTATTTTTCTCTCTGATGCAAAACATCTGGCAGGATTCTCTGCTTGCAAAATTAATGGCCATTTAATTGGCAATAATCATTTTTTACCTCGACGATATGAGGTAAATAGTTTTGCCGGAAGAACCAGATGTTTCGAATAAGCTGCTGTGAGGTTTGCTCTTTGCTGTTCCCCTTTAAGAAGATGCCACAGTATATGTAGCATGTGTTCTTATAGTGTTTACATGGATATGAACCTAAAAATCTCTGTACTGCCTTCCTGACAAGGCCGTAACCATGGCTGCGTCTGAATATGCACACCTCTCTACTGTATAGTAGGTAAAAAGGCACTTAAAAGGGGTTTTAAAAATAGAATGTATTAAATAAAGCATGTGAAATATTTGCAAATAATCTTCATAAACATTAAATCATTTCCTGAAAGACCACCAGGGAAAGCATTTATATCATAAACAATTGGCAAATATTACATATTTAGCTACTTACATCTTACCTTCCACCTTTAAAACCGAAGCAACGTGCTGGAATTCACGCTTGGCTTCTGTGAACAGAAAAAAGCAGGACTTCATTGATTTGATTGGGGGAGACTTGTCCTCCTCAGTAGCTACGTTTACATGCAACCAAATAATCCATTAGTACTCAGATTGATGGCTCAATTGGACTGAAACACCTTAATGTAAACATGACAATATATCCGACTGAGCTCGATTTGAATGGAATTTCAATCAGGTTGGAAGGGATGGTGTAGATATGAAATAATCTGATCAATAAGGAAAAAAATAATAATCATGTACACACTGTAAAAAAATTGCTGTAGTTTTGCAGCTGTTTGCCAGTAACTTACTGTAGATTTAAATTGATGTTATTTACTGGCAACAGTTTGTTCAAAGTTAAATGAACATTAAACATTAACAAGTCTTTGTCTTTAAAGGGGTCATATAATGCCATTTTTGTACAAGCTAATATGATTCTTTAGGGTCTAAATTAAAAGTTTGTAATATACTTTAATTAAAAATTCTCATTAGTATTGTAAGAAAACACTTATTTTACCTGGTCAAAAACAGCTCTGTTTTCAGCACGCCGTTTCAGTGCATGTGTCTTTAAATGATAATGAGCTTTGCTCACCCCGCCCCTCTGTTCTGTGGGTACACCGTATTAGACATTCTCTGACCATATCTAACACAATAACCACGTGTTGTTCATTATAAACGTGGGATTATGAATTATATTGAGAACGTCGTACATAGAAAACATGCCGTAATGTACCCTGAGTGTAAACCTTAGACGCATTCATCGTGAAGCCTGCAGCAAGGTTTGCAAATTTCGCAAAGATTAATATAAATACTAATATAAAGGTTAATAAAACATTACACTCACATCTTCTGGAGGTTCAGCAGGAACACGTTGGTACCGATCCGTTTTTTCTCGTTTGTGAAGCTGTCTGGTGTGAAATGATTCGCGCAAACATGAAAGCACAGACGATCGTGGGGAATCCCCGTGAGGGAATCCCCGCGTCAATCCTTTGGGCATATCGCTTCAAAAACAAAACTCAGCCACTGCTTCTTCAACGGCTCGGATTTAGGAACATCCAAATGACTGCTGTGTTCCTACATCTAAGAACAGAACACCACAATCGCTTAGACGCCATTCTACTCCAGCATATCAACAATGGCGGACTACTATGACGACGGCTGTCACAGCTTGCTCAGGGCGGGTCTTGTGTTGAAACACGGCTGTCAATCACAATAGCGGGAGGGGCGTACGATCTTATGACGTCACAATATCGAACGGCTTGATTTCAGAGATGGTCAAACATATAAGGAGATTAAAACAAAACCACTTGATGGATTTTTATCATGATAGGATGGTTGTGTACAGGCACTGCCAACAGACATTTCAGTGCAATCAACTTGTAAAAGTGCATGTACCATTATATGACCCCTTTAAAGAATAAAATTATAAAATAATAATCTAATGCAAAGCATTCTGGGAACCAGAAATTTTCATCAACCTTTTTCTGTTTTTTTCCTTCAGATTTTGGTTCCCAGAATGCTTTGCATGAGGTTGTTATTTTAGTTTTATTCTGTAAAGATAAAGACTTGTTAATGTTTAATGTTCATTTAATTTTGAACAAATTGTTGGCAGTAAATAACATCAATTTAAATCTACAGTAAGTTACTGGCAAGTAGCTGCCAGTAATACTGTAATTTCTACAGATTTTTCTAACAGTGAATGCTTAATTCTGATGCTTTCAAAATACCCTGTGCATGTGCTGTGCTGTGATTGTACAAATGTGCATATATTTAATTGCGTCTTACGTCTTATGAACTTGTCAATGGAGGAGAATGAATATGTACTAAATATTTGCTATAAAAGAACTTCTGACATGTATGTCAGCTTTATTTTAGATGTTATCAATGCAAAAAGGACTGATGGTAGCTCTGGTGACATTGCGCTGGTTACTGGGCTTTACGTTGTGTTCAGAATACATAACATAGCTGTCGGGCAGAAACTTCATATTTCGTCATTTTGCACTGTCTCTGCTTGTTTGCAATGGAATGGTAAATGAAGAACTGGTTGTTTGAATATGTACAGCATTTTCTTTACTCAAGAAACATTATACATAAAGGCTAATATTTTATGTATTTGAGGAGCGGAGAAGAGTGTCTTAGCCTAGATTTTCCAGTCAGGTCATAGCTAATACCACTTTTAGAGTGGCCACTTAACTACAATACTCTTTAAAACCTGTAAGTTTCTGAAAACGTAATGCAATGCACTTACTGCCCGGCCTTTCTAATGATGGACAAAACATATATGTCCAACATTCACTGGTCAAAAACAAAACAAAGCATTAACACTCCAGTTGAGCTTGATTTTGGTAAAATGTTACTAATATATTAACCATAAATAAAGCCACAATATCAGCTTTGACCGCACAGTGTTCAATTATTTAAAAAAATACAGTGCTTTTTTCACATTTCTTGGAAATTTGCGGTTTTGGACACACAAGGTTTCTGCCTGACACCGACGGGAAATGCCCATGTAAACGAATATTTGAATCAGACTGCAAATATAATGGTTTATATAAACAGAAATTTCATAATCTATTTTAGATTTTTTACCTTTGATTTATTCTCTGAAGAATTAGTGCAAATAAACGTGCCTAATGTGTTGGGTGGTTATGGCCCTGCTCCATGATGTAGCCTGGCATTTCCAATGGCTCCAGTCTATATTTCAGCCTTCGGGCCTGAGGTGTCTTGTCCTTAACTGGCTGTTCTGATCTTCTGCTAATAGTTTATAATGTCAACGCATTGCCCAAAGACAGTAGCGTATGACTAAAAGTGGATGCCCCCCAGTGCAAGCATTTTTTCTCCTCTAACTGAATGGGCTTTGTGCCAAACAGAAGAAAGAGGCAAGAGAGAGAACAAAATCAAATCCCTTGTTTGATAAAGGTTCACCCAAAGCCAGCCTGACACAAACTCCATACTGGAGTGATCATTTGCATGAGTTCGTTTGAATGGCAAAAATCTTCTCTTCCCTCTGATCCATCCTCTTTTGCCTGCGCTCTTGATTAAACTGACTTTGAAATGTGAAAATTGTGTGGGTAGCACTAGAACAATGTCAAATAGGCCTTGTGGAGGGGTGGAATGGATTTAAAGGCATTGTTTAATCTGACTCTTTTCTCCTGCATTAAAGACAGGGTTGCGGAGGTTTGTGACAGTCAGGCGCCTGCGTGCTTATCTTCCCGGCAATAGTGTTTTAATCTGTTGGGTTAACGCATGCCTGTAAACAAATTTGTCAGTCACACAATGGCACTGCCACCTTTAGTTCGCAGCGGATTACAGCGTTTTTAAACAGTCTCAGAATGAACACCTCCTGCTGCGCACATCTCCACAAAAGATTCTATTAAATATCCACGGATAAATAATTTGTGGATAAATAGCGTCTTTTTCCCTATGTGATATTAGCATGCAAAAGGCATGTTTGCACACCTTTGGAGGGAAGTCTTTTATGGGTTATTTTAAAGGGTTGTAATTCTTTTGATATGGAATTTAAACAGTATTTTACCCTAATCCCGAGTTTGGGCTTGAGAAAGCCTTTTACGTAGGTGGTTTTCAATTAGTTTCACTTAACCTTGTAAATATTTTCACAATATTAAAAGACTTAGACAAGCCTTTTGGGGCGGGGGATGTGGTTTGGTCTCAGCCCCATTTCAACTTGGTATTTACAGAAATAACGGAAAGGAAATTTAGGGGGATGTACAAATTATCAAGGGTGGTTATTTCTCATTACACAGATGCTTAGTGGATTTAATCAGTGTTTATGTAGTGTAAATCTTGTGTTTTCTACTAAATTACACACTGTAAAAAAACAACTACATATTTTTCAGTTTACGGGACCTTTTAGCCTAAATCACAAATAAATGTTGAAATGCGCAGCACCTGAAACTACATAAAAACCCCTGTTAGTCCAAGAGCATTCCCCCAAATGTTACAGTAGTCAAACACAGTTTCTGGACAAATAATTACAAATTGATCAACATTACTGAAATTTTAAGTTTCCAGCATAAAACAACAGCTTTTATGCTGTTGTTTAAACATAACCCCTCCAATTGTGTCCATTGTTGAGGTCTATGTTCAACCTTTGAAACTGTGTCCCAGATATATTTGCTTTGTAAGGTGATTGCGCCTTCAGAGACAATGATGTCATTTTAAGTGGCCTGTAAAATATAGAACCATTTATTGAGTTACTTACTGAAAATTTCTTGAACAACTAATCTGTAGTTGCTTTGGCAAAATTAATGGTTGCATGAAGCATTTTGGATTTAGTGAACAAACAAATTGGCAAAAGCATGTGCTACTGTTTTTAAAACAATAGTTTTAGTGCATCAGATTGTTTTGAAGTTTTCTCAGCAATTCCTTTTTGTACAGTGCACGTTTAAGGGAAATTAAACGTTCAAATGTTGGAACTTTGAAGTTCATAGGATTAAGGCTCCTCCTCATGAAACTCCCCTGACCTTCAAGTGTTGGTTCGCACTCCTTTACTTCAAGTGATTCTCTGTTGTTGTCAAACTGTCAAGTCATCTCAATCTTTGATGGACACTACAAACAGAACATGTTAGGCTCTTTGCTTTCGACTGCGTAACCCTCAACAACACAAACAGAGCAAAGTTGTCATTAACTCCAGCTGTTTCTTTTTCAAGATAAGAAGGGCTTTCATAGCTAATCAGCGGCTGCATGCTAGCTCTATTTACACGTGAAGAAAAACGGCTGGACTACATGGCGAGGCGGTTAATTCAGTCATGCCGATGAAGGAAAGGAAGTTATTGACCTACGGCAGCAGCCATGTGTTTCAGTTATTAACTGGCCTCCATTTGTCAGGAAAGTCGAGAGATATGGAGGTGACGTGAGGTTCAGGCCCGGGCTAGGGTCGTCTTCCATCCGTTATCATGTGTCTACGCAGGGCACTTTAATTGAATTACCCAATTTATACTTCAAGCAACAATGCCCCAGCCTACATCCATGACGTGATACAATTAAACATGAGTTTGAAAGCTTGTGTTTTGCATATTTTATCCCACGGTGAGAAGAAAAAAAGGCATCAGTCATGTTGTAGTGCTATTTTTGTGAGAATATTTGTTTGGACACAGAGGCTTATATCGCAAACTGTGTGCAGGGCTCCATTTCCCTCTGTTTAACCTTGGAATAGTTTAAATGGTTTTAAATCCCTGCATGTGAGCCTAATTTATTTGATCTTTAATTTAATAGATTGATGTGTTTTGTCTGAATTGTAAATGAAATTTGTTACAGCACAGGATTTTTAAAACTGGGGCCCGGGACCTCCAGGGGGGCCACAATAGGTTTATAGGGGGTCTGTAGAAAATCTGAGCGACAAAAACGTTTTTTAATGAAATGTATTCAGGACTGCTTTGGAACTACACTACCATTCAAACGTTTGGGGTTGGTAAGATTTTTTCTTTAATGACTTTGAAAGAAGTCTGTTATGCTCAACAAGGCTGCATTTACTTGATACAAATACAGTAAAAAAGTTCATATATGGTCATACATTATTACAATTTAAAATAACTGTTTCTATTTTAATATATTTTAAAATGTAATTTATTGCTGTGATGTCAAAGCTGACTCCAGTCTTCAGTGTCACATGATCCTTCAGAAATCATTCTAATATCCTGATTTAGAGGCCAACAAACATTTCTTATTATTGAAAACAATTGTGCTGCTTAATGTTTTTGTGAAAACCATGATTATTCTTTCTTTGTTTCTTTGATGAATGGAAAGTTAAACAGACCAGTAAATAATAAAAAAAGAGTTTTTTTTTTTTTTTTTTTACTTTATAAAAGTCTTTACTGTCACTTTTTATCAATTTAATGCATCCTTTCAAAATAAAAGTACTCTTTTCTTTGGAAAAAAATTAAATAAAAAATAAATAGATATACATTTTACTTTTTACAAGTAGGACAACGAGTTAAACTGATTTGAAAGTATTTCTCTATAGGTTTATTTGTCTAACATCTAACAATTAGTAGGACAAGGTATACACTTCTAAAGGAGATACCAAGTCTGTATTTTTCAGATAATACTTCAGTATAATGTTATGTGACAGTCATTTTGCAAAGAACATGTTGTCTTTATCATATCTTTATGTATGTATTTTAGAACGGGGACCCTTGCATGGGGGCCATCATATTTGGGGGTCCTTAGCATCAAAAAGTTTTGAAATCACTTCTTACAGCAAATGCCGTAGATACAGCTCAAAGTTGTTTAGGCATTGTTAGAAACAGTTTAGAAATGTCTTCTCCCAGATACCTTATGACAGATGTCTTCTTGCCTTTATATGTAAATTAATATCCAGTAAAGGCTGTTAATTCTAATGGAGTCCAATTTATGCTGGATTTGAGCAGCTGGAAGAGACTGCAGTGTCATGCCCATTCACTCATGCGTTTAAACTCTTGCCTTTCGTCCAGGTGTTACCAAAGTATTTGTCAGATAAAAGCAAGGCCACTTGACCTTTGACTCTTTCGCACCTGGACTCAAGCTTATATGCTTTTTACCATTCCCAGAGACTCCCGATGTTTTTCCTCCCAAACTCAATCGCAATTAGATGTACCGAGAGTGGAATGGCAGTAAAAAATGTGCTTTACATTAAGCGTGTAACATACACCAATTATGCTAATTGCACATTCGCAGATGGCTGAGTGTTGATTACCGCATAAACATTGGGTAAGCTGGGGGAAATCAGAAGACTTCTATCATGTGTTGACTTCCATTGACAGTCATTTGATTATTTGTCATTAAAATGCTAGAAATGTTGCAGTGATGACAGCAGACGATATTTAAATAACTTTTAAAAGGCAGCTCATTTTGGAAGAACAACAAAGGGCGAATCCCTTTACTTGATTCAATTTATTTGATTTGTATTTTAACTCGTACCACCCAAACACTTCTTAGTATCTTTAATCAGTAAACAAGTTACAAAAAAAAAGCTAACTTTTAATTGGCAGCTGAGTCTATGCAAAAGAGAGGGTGTGTCTGCTTGTGCATTAGCATAACAATTCACCCATAGCCGACACCATTTTACAAATGGGGGAGTAAACATCTGTTCCAGATGTCCTATTATCCTGTCAGGCTGCTTAGCTCAGAGACTTCTAGCTTCAATCAAGGCCTTTGTCAGCCTCAGAATCAGACACTGAAAGGCTTGGGAGCACTGTGCTTTACTTTGAATCCCCCACTGGCATGGACATACTTAACAGACCCTGAAACAAGCTGTCCTCGCTGCTTTTGAGTGATGTGGGTCTGTGGCATTCGTTCTCTGGTGTTATCATCTAATGCTCCTCTCAGACAGATTCGCCTCTTTCATGCTCGTTGGATACGTAGCGGCTGTTCTGCCTTCAGCGATCTGGCCGGAGGGTCTACAAAACCCACTTCAAATGCCAGTCCTCTCTGGAAAGGGTGACATTTTGTGCAAGCCAAAACATTTAGCGCATTAGGAGGAAGCAGCCTGGTGGAAACGACAACTATGTTCACGTTCTCACTTGGCAAGTGAAACCGCACAATGTTTACTGTATTTTCAGTGAATCATGCTAATTTAGATCTGCCTGTGCTGGTTTTGCAGGATGGACATAATCAAAAAAAGTCATTCGGCAGAGATTACACACTCACAGCTATTGTAATGTATGACGGACCTGTTCTTTAGATCGGCTGCTTCTGTGGTTCTCTATAAAGTTTGAAATGCTTGAATTAGTGTGCTTTGTGGGAAGTTCTGAATCCAGGTTTGCTACTTATGTATAGATTTCCTTTTACCCTTGTCCAATATGAAAATGCATCATGAAAATATTATTATAAAAAGTCCAAACAAAGAGTGGAATTATAATAAATCATTTCAATATTTATTGTATGGAAAACAATATGTGAATAATGACTTATGATCAGTTGTGGTATTATTTGCATCAGAATTGTACCTAAAGTTAGTGAAGTGGTTGTTTAAGGGCTTACGTGTCTGTAAAGAGCTTAAAATTAAACATGAACAATGCAATTTGAGGAAACAAAGAAAAACGTAAATATCAACTGTCAGCAGAATAATTTTAGTGTGCACATCAATCTGTAATTTTTGTGCAAAAGCTGTAAAATTGTACAAAAAAGTCTGAAAATATTTATATATATGGTTATTTAGGATACATAAAGTGCCTTGAATCTTTTTCACCACAAAATGATACATTGGCATAAAATGACTGCAATGCATGTTCATTACCATCAGTGTTGGAAACTATGGTGACCGGGAGGGGACATGTTCAGTTCACTTAGTTTTGTCATGGCCACGGCATACTAACTCATGGGAATGTGGTAATATGTTGTGGCCACGAGATATTCATTTATGGTAATGTGATAGTATGTCGTGGCCACAAGATATTTTTTTTGTGGGAATGACATCCGTATGTCGTGGCCACACGATGTGAAGTCGTGGCCTTGAGTTGTTGAGGGAACCGTTTATTGTGGCCACGAGTTTAATGTGTAAACAAACCTACTGTACGTAACCATTGCAACCTGGGACTATGAGAAATGGATATTATTAGTAAATCAACATTTTATTTTTAATTAAGAATGACAAAAAAAGTGTGGCATTAAGAAATGATTATATTATTATGGGCCTATATACTATTATATTATATTGCCCGCAATGTTTTCTATACAGCATTCAAAGTTTGTTATTATCAATGAATGTTAACATAGAATATAGAATAATATAGGCCTGCAAGACTTTTTTTTTTAATCAATCCCATCCCATAATCTTTTATATCCATTCATTTTTAATTATTGTTATGTGTTTGCTTTATTTTCACCTTCATTTCATGTATCTCTTTACCTAAGTAATGTTCTGTATAGGCCTATAATCATTTCTTAATTCTGCACTTTTTTTGTCATCCTTAATTCATAATAAAATGTTAATTTATTCATAATATCCATTTCTAATCCCAGGTTGCTATGATCATGCAGGTTTGTTTACGCATTGAACTTGTGGCCACAATAAATAGATGTCGTTCCCTCAGGATCTCGAGGACACGACTTCACATTGCGTGGCCACAACATAAGGATCGTTACCTCGACTAAATGATCTAGTGACCACAACATTTTATCATGTTTCCACAAGTTAATATGTTGTGTCCATGAGAAAACTAAGTGAACTGAACATGTCCCTGTATATAGAACAGTTTTTGCTTACTATTTTTTTTCCAGGATTCTTTGATGAATAGATAGTTAGAAATAAAAATATGTATATTTTGTAACATTATAAATAGCTATACTTTCACTTTTGATCAAACACAAAATTATTAAAAGCAAGACATTTTAATTACTTGAGCCTTGACTTGAAACTATAATAAAAAAAATTTATAGTTTTATGTATGCCAACCCATCGTACTAGAGGAAAACCAATGATTTTTCAGATTTAAGTTACAAGTAGATATTTTACAAGTACACTTTTAGTGCTTCAGCTAGTCATTTTCTTCTCAATATCAACTTGTCTGAAAACATGTGCAGTTTAGCCTTACATCCATTATTCTTTAGTAAATAACAAAAAAACATTTATAGCACAGTGTGTATATAATTACTCTCCAATTGCCCTCACCATAACAGAGCTGCTCTTGGCACTACAAGTCATGTCCTACATTTACCTTGGGCGCCAGATACATTAACTTCCTCCCCAATCAGCCGGCTCAGGAATAACAATAATTTCAAGTGCTGCTAATTGACTTTAGCCTTTCCAATATGAGAGAGCAAGCGCCTGCTCATTTTATCTGTCCTTTTAATAATTACATTATCATTTTATGCCTTCCATTCCTTTAGAGTAGCTGACCATTTGTATGGTACTGAAGGCTCATTATTAGCCTTGAATTATGTGCAGTTTATTGATCCCTGTGGTGGATTATGGAGCTCTAAGTTGGTCTAGACAGAACGGTTAGTAAGATGACAGAGCAGGGGAAACATATCGGGCCCGGGGGAGAGATCAGCTCAACTCGCTGAGCAATAATGCCTGCTAGGTAATGGAATTTAAGTTTACACTAAATCTACAAATGCGCTGACATTTCAAGTGCCTAGTAAAATAGCATTAGGCTAATTAGTTGGGTTGAAGAGGTGACTGCGCAATTGTTTGTAGCTACATCTCTATTTACCATGGCAGAGCTGGATGAAAGGGCTTCAGAATTCAAATGTTATATACTATCACCTTTTCAACCTTTTTGAAAACTTTAAAGGGATAGTCCATTAAAAAAAAGAATTCTGTCTTCATTTTATGGCCCTCGTGTCATTGCAAACCTGTATTTCTTCTGTGGAACACAAGGCAAATTTTAGAAGAGTGTTCTGGCAACTCTTTTCAGTGTTATCAAAGTACTTTCAAATGACAAAAATAGCTCCATAAAAGTATTGTGCAATTAGTCCATATGACCTGTGTACTATTCAGTCTTTTAACCCTCTGAGGTCTGAGCTGTTTTCTGGGCCCTGGAGGTGTTCTGACATGCTCTGACATTTGTGGTTATTTCTGTTACTTGTGACATTTTCATGGCTAAAGTCTAATTACACTGTATTCAGCACAAACTCTGCTACAATAATATATCAGCAGCATGTATGTAAAAGTTTGTAGTTTTGAGATAATGACATTTATGCGTGGTTTGTGAAAATACAAAAATAAATTCTCACTGAAATAAGGTCATGAAACCCATACTGATTATTTCTTCACAAGACTTTTGAAAATTGTATCACGTAGCCTAGAATATTTGCTCTAAAACTATGTGAGAATCACCCTGACTGCTCATTCAGAGAAGACAATATATTGATTTAAAAATTTTACGACGTGTTTTGTGTTAGAAAGCAATATGCGAAGGGGCGGATCACCTCATTAATATGAAAGCTTTCCACACCTGAGAAAGACAAAGAACCTCCCTAATGGCCCTATTAGGAGCTTATCAGGGCCCATCATTCTGACCAACCTTGCACAAAGAATGAGGAGATTTAAAAAAGAATGGCTTTTAAAATTGTTTGGATTTATTTACAACACAACATAATCCAAAGATACACAACAAAAAAGCACTTATTGAAGAAAGAGACCTTTGTGCCATTCCTAAAAACATTGTACATACCTTTCATTTTCTAAGGTGTTTGATTTTCACTTTACCATGTTCATGTACAGAGACATGTACTGTGAATGTTGAAGTCAGCAGGACTCAGTGGCATCTGGGCCCTGAAAAAAAAAAGTGAACATACTGATATCAAGAGAAAGGCCTGCACGATTTTGGGAATACATTTTAGATTTTTCTTGTTAAAATTGCTTTTTAAAATTCACAGAATACACACACACACTCACACAAATGTTTCCAACAATATATAATGAACACCAGGTCTGTTGTGCCTTGTAGGTATAGGCTATGCGCAGTGCTGCATAAAATAATAACAATATAGCAGCCTATATATATTTTCAAAAAGATTTCAGTAACAACTAAGCTAGAGAAAAATATATTGATTATCATGTTACTTCAAATGTTTCCATTCGTTATGATGATATGAAATGAGATAATAGTAAAACATGAAGCCGTTTGGAGCGTTTTGCTTTTCCAAAATATGATACATTCAAACGCGATCGCGATCAAAAATATGATACATTAAAACGCGATCGCGATCAAAAATATGATACATTAAAACGCGATTGCGATCAAATATAAAACATTATGATTAGGCCTACCATATACATAGCCTATCTACGTTTGAGCAGATATCCACAAACACAGTAACAGTAAACACGGGTCTAAATATTATAATATTCACCATATATCTAGCAACAGTTCAACTGCAATGTGAAATTTATGCAACAATAGCAAACTAATATGTAAGAATTTCTTACCTTATCTTTCTTGTCTTCAAATATCGTTCTTCTTCTTCTGATGTAAATCCAATGTAAGCTCAGGCACGTCTTTCAAACTCGACGAAAAGTGAAGTGTTTTGTTGTTGAGGTAATGAGGGCGATCGCGTTCCATGTGGAGATTTGCATGTGAATATCTTTTGCGCGAGTGGGCGTGGCCGAATTAAAAATAATTAGGAAGCGTTTGAGAAGCTGGAAATCTTGTTGGTTTTATAAAAATTACTTAAACAGAGAATATTTGTTTTCGTTTTGAATTCGATCATTTAAAAGTACACACTTAAATGTTTATAAAGGTGTATGGCTCATAAATGTGTAACAAGTATTCGCTGAGTTTTGTTTCAGTTTATTGACGTGCTCAAGAAAAAAAAGTTCACCGCGACGGAGAGGCAGAACGCACACACTGTTTATTTTCTTTATTTTACAAAAGCACAATGTTTTGATTTGATTGGAAGTGGACACATACAAAAGTAGAAATACCACAGATTCTTTTTTTATATTTATTTTTTCTGTATGACCATAAATGACGGAGAAATTTAAGTTTAAAGTGCTACAATGTGGAGAAAATCCAGCAAAACGCGCCGGCGCGTTTGTCGACCTCAGAGGGTCTTTTAAAGCCATATGTAGCCATACATTCACAGCTTCCTGAGCAGAGGATGTCAGTTGAAGTTTATAATAAATTTCAGTTTAAATAATCTATCATATTTAAACGCTCAAAATTGAATAATAGATATATTTTATGGTGTATATTATGACAATAAGCATCATTTTGTCATATTACATGTTGTTTTATACCACCCCAAATCCAGAAAAGTTGGGACATTTTGTTAAATGCAATAAAAGCATGAATCTATGATTTGTTATTTCTCTTTAACCTTTTTTTTTTTTACTGAAAAATATATTTTTTTAAGTTTTCACTGACCAATTTAAGTGTATTTTGTAAATATAAACAAATTTAGATTTTGATGGCTGCAACACACTCCAACAAAGTGGGACAGAGGCATGTTTACCACTGTGTCACATCACTTTTCCTTTTAATTACACGTTTTAAATGTTTTAGAATCGAGGATACTAATTGTTGAAGTTTTGCAAGTGCAATTTTTGCCCAATCTCGCCGGATACAAGACAGCTGCTTAACAGTCTGTGGTCATCGTTGTCTGATTCTCCTTTTCATTATGGGCTGTGCATTTTCAATAAGAGACAGATTTGAACTGCAGGCATTCAAGCACATCCCTTCTACGGTGTAGAGTGTCTAGAAACCGCTCTGTTTTAGCATGTGCAGAATGAGGCCTGGCATTGTCTTGCTTCCCAAGGATGCCATTATATGTCCCTGTACAATCCCAATAAACGCCTTCACATCAATGGTGCCTTTACACATATTCAAGTCACCCATACCGTTTGCACTGATGCCCCCCATGCCATGATGACAGAGTCTTGCTTTTGTACCTGTCAATGATGAAAGTCTGGATGGTCCCTTTCATCTTTGGGACTGAGAACTCAGTCAGTTTTCCCAAAAACAAGCTGAAACGTGGACTCATCTGACCACAGCACAGATTTCTACTGTCTTTTGGACCATCTGAGATGAGCTTGGGCCCAGACAACTTCCCGGCATCTCTGCATAGAACTGATGTATAGCTTTCTCCTTGTGTAACAGAGATTTAGTGACAACGGTTTTCCAAATTACTCACTAGCCCATGTGAGAGTTCTCTGGATTCCCTGAATCTTTTCACAATATGGATGTATGTATGGTAGTTGGTGAAAGACATAAATACTCTGCAATCTTGCATTGAGAAATGTGATTTTGAATTGTTTGACAATTCTCTCTTGGCACAAAGTGGTGAGTCTTTGGTGGATGCTCCTTTTATACCCAAACACGATACCCTCACCTATTACCAGTTCACCTGCTAATTGTGGACTGTTTAAAAATAGTTTAACTTGGATATTCTATATTCTTTTCACTTTTATTTAACCTATGCCCCAACTTTTTTGGAGTGCATTGCTGCCATCAAAATTAAAATGTGTTTATATTTACAATGAATTTGGCCAGTGAAAACATTGAAATTTTGTCTTCGTACTTTTGTTAGTAAAATAAAGGTTGAAGAGAATGAACAAATCACAGATTCTTGATTTTATTACATTTTAGAAAATGTCCCAACTTTTCTAGATTTGGGGTTGTATTATATAACTCATAATCATGAAAGTTACATTGTAACTGTTGCATCTTTTATATCTGTGAACAGCCACGTACAAACCACATATCGGGGCCTCATTTTTTTAAAACCTTTTTTATTTTAGTCAAACTTCTTTCAAATGACTGTTTCGCAATGACTGGTGAGTATTTTTCCCTCTCCACTTCCAGTGAAGTGTTGTATCGATGTTCCCTAATTCCCAATGCTGTTTGCAGTGCCCTTCGAACTGAACATTTATGCTCATTTTGTATTGGAATCTCCTGTCATGTAACAGAGGGACAGATAACAGGAATGCAGGTAAGGGGTGCTTATTGAACAGAATAAGTAAGTAGCAGGCGGATAATATAGCAGACTTAACTGAATATAGTTATTGGTATTGCAGATGCTCTATGACTGGAAGAGAGGATAGTGTGATGAAGACAGGTAGGCACAGATGAAGAGGCGAGTCAGATAAGTCCATGCACACCAGACCAGACAAACAGAGCATGGCATGGGTGAGTATATATTGTGCTTAATGAGTGGTGACAGGTGTTGCAGGTTAGTATTCTGGTGAGAGTGAAGGAGTTGGTGCTGATGGCATGGTTGAATCTGTGACATCTCCCTTGGCGGAATACCCTGTGAAGTCCACTTTGCAGGACACTTACAGTTGAATGGAACACTTCTGGTCTGAATCATTTGTTCTTGAATCAAACTGATCCAGTTCTCGAGTTCTAATAGGCCGTTCACACCAAGAACGATAACAATATTAGCTAGCATCTACAATAATGTTTATTATAATGCTTATTATAAGTGCATTTTTTTTTTTCGTTTTTGTTGCTCTCCAGCTGAAAAAAAAAACAAATCATTTTGAATGCAATTCCAATTATATCGTTCATCTGTGCTGTTATCGTTATAGTTGCTTCTATGGATTATGCAATTATTTGAAATTTAGAATGATTTTTAAAACTGTATCTATAGTCAAGTATATTTGTATAGCGCTTTTCACAATACAGATTCTATAGTGACTCAGTGATATGGTCACAGCGGTTAACCATGTTTATGGCTTGAATTTTGGTCCGTTTGTCACGCAAAACTATTGAGTTTCACGTATGTTTATGTGGATCACTTTCATGATGCTTTCGGATAAAATAATTTTATGACTAAATTAATTGTTTAATTAGGTTGATATGTGTTTGGTTCAAGTGTTGAATGCTGGAATGCAGACTCTGTCTGTGTTTGTCTCTGTAGAGTGGTGGTGGGCATGTTTACTGGCTATCCATCATTATTTTGATGAGCAGGCTAATTGCACAGCCTGCTTGTTAGCGGGGGCCGGGAAACGTCCTTGAGTGGATGCATGAAGGGTTGTTGGCGGGATTACGCACAACATGAAGTGGGTTTATTGTGTGTGTGTGTGTGTGTGTTTGTGCATTGTTTCTCTCTATCCAAGGACTTCTCAATTGGCCTTTTGCCAGCTGTGGGACCTCTTTTAAAGGCTGGATTTAATCACCACACTGCATGATTCACACACGGTTGCACCTGGTTATACAGGTCTGCTCTTTAACCAGCTAGTCAGGAGCTGGAGTTTTCTTGTTAATTTAGTTAAATCGCCCATCATACACCCTAAAATTACCTCTTGTGCTAATTTCTTTATCTAGAAGGCATATTGGTAACATTTTTAGCATTAAAGGTAATCCACTGTGAACTACCATGAACATTTTTATAACTGCCATCAACAAAGGTTAATAAATACCTTAAGAATATATCGCTCATTGTTAATGTTAGTTAATGCATTAACTAATATAAACAAAATAAGATCTTATTATAATGTGTTACCATCATATTTGATATGAGTAGCTAGCAAATGTAACAATATTTAATAAAAAGAGCTGAGGTTAGTGTGTGAAGCGATCCTGCCGACAAGAAAGAAAGAAATCTTCATGACCTTGCAATGCAGCGTTCCTTAATGTCCAGTGATCTCTCTGAGTAGTAATGCAGTAGTAGTAATACAAGTAGTAATACAATGCTTCCTCATATTCTTTCCTTTTCCCTGCTCCCTCCTTCTCTCCATTCTGCTCCCTCTCTCTCTCCTTCTCTCTCTCTCTCTCTCTCTCTAAAAGACTCAGTCAGCAGTTCGGTTCACAGTCTGGCAAATGAGCTGTCCTATTGAAATAGAAGGGAGAGTGTTCCGTGTTGCAGAAAATGCTGCCACGGCAAGCCACACCGGAGAAAGAGAGAGGGGAAATTACTTGCTTGGACAAAGAAGCATGAGAATGTCCTTTCACTAAAAATGTACCAATTTAGACTCATGTTGGATAGATTACAACCTTTTTATTTTCCCTCTCCATCTCCATCTGCACTCATTATCATCTATAGATTACCTCACTCTCCTCACCTGTGCTGAAAAAAGTCTAGAAAAGTACATTTGTTCAATTGATTTTTTTCCTCTGCATGCTCGTAAAATCCTCACAGGGTTTGTAGTTGGATGGCTACTTGGCTTAGCTAACAGTGCTTAGGTTTGTATGGACTTTCCATAGTGTTGTATGGTTTAAATGCCATCTTTAGATCTATTTTATATAAACAACAGAGTCCCATCTTTCATCTTAGCCCTCATAAAAGTTTGTGATTATGTGATTTCTCGTGTTTGTTAAATACAGCAGCTGCAGTAAGATATCTGAATTATGCATGTATCATTGTTAAACCTTAAATTTGGTTGTTTTTCAGTGACTCTTTGTCTCGGATTAAATATTGTTATTTCACAGAAGTTGAGTTGAAAATTATATATACATTGTATAATTTCTTGCCATTTTAAAAATATTTGTTTTTAAAAAATTCAATGACTTCAGCACTAGAGCTGCATAAACTTCTTAAGTTTGTGTAAAACCTGCTGATCATGTTTTCCAGCATGATTTAAGAAGATCCAAAGAACATCTTGTGCTTCAGTAGACGTAGAAACATCTAATTGTCTGTACAATTGGTCACATGATTAGTGTTACAAATTTAGTGTTACAGATTTTTTGATTAGTAACCTAGAAAAAAAAAATTCTATTTATTTATTTATTTATTTTAAATGTGGTAACCATGTGCAAAGCGATTCTTACTTGATTTTGAATCCTAGCAAGACTAGGACACTATTTGTACAATTGCATCAGATGGTCATTAAATACTCAAAACACAATTTAAAATAAAACATGATAATAAGCAATAGACATTATTACAATAAACATATTTCTTGTATATTAATTCAAAATATATATAATTTTCTCCAAGGTTGAATTTATTAGATCAAAATACAGTAAAAAAAAAGTGATACTATGATATATTGTTCAAATTTAAAATATCAGTTTTCTACCTTTAATATATATATAATGTTGAATAAAGCTGAATTTTCAGCAGCCATTACTTCAGTCTTCAGTGTCACATGATCCTTCAGAAATCATTTCTTGATCTCAATAAACAGTTCTTATTGTCATCATTGTTGTGATGTCAAAATGTCCTCAAAAGGATAGTAGGCTAATACTAGAAATTGTGATTATTGTGGGGACAGATTTTTTGGTCCCCATGAGCTTATAAATCAAATGCTTTTTGAAAAATGCAGGAAAGTTTCTGTGAAGGCTTTGTTTATGGTTAGGTTTTGGGTTAAGGTTATTTCACATGGGATGCGGCAGCAGGCCCGGTTCAAAGCAAAGCACCCTCAAATGCAAGCAAGAGCACCGTCAGTTGATACTGTAATAACATATTGGCGAAACAGATTTAGCAAATGATCCAGTGCATATTTGTGGTTGCGCTCTGAAGAATATCAAATGTATCTATTTGCAATGTGTTTTTGCAGCGGTGAACAGTGTAGCCAATCACATACATAGTTGTTGATCTTTTAAATGCAATGGGCAAACAGAGGTGTTTAAGTAAGTCAGAATCCAGAATTACGAGGACCAACGGCCGATTGCATGCTGCAAAGTTTCAGAAGTGACATTTCATATAAATGCTGCATTCACTCTCCACAGGACAGCAGTATGACATGGTAAAAGAGTAACATATTAAAACAATATAAAGGCAGACTAATAGATTAATAGAAAAATATTTTCAGCAAAATATTTTTGTAATTATATTCCAGTTATTGGTAAGTGATGAGTTGTAAATAATCGTAAATGTCTCACTGTACACTGCTAAAGAGTCGTCGTTGCACAGCCTACTACATCTGCACTTTACTAGAGTCATTTCAGAAGCACCCTGAGTGATTTGATTCTGGAACCGGGCCTGTGCGGCAGTCTTGAGTGTTTAGTTCATTTTCAATGGGAGACATGTGGAAAGCAACGAAACTTGGGCTGATTTGCTGGCGGCGCGCAAGCAGAGCTCGTGCACCCAACATTCTGCTGCTTCCACAAACACAGCATTTTGCGGCATCCACCACTGAAGAGAAAAATATATTATCCTTTTTTGAGCGGCAATGGCAGCCATGTCAGCTTTAACCAACCAACCAATCATAGAACATTCCACTGAACTTGTGTCAGAGTGTTAAAAACCTGTAGGTCTTATGGAATTCCCAGAGTTGTATGACCCATCAAAGAATCTCATACAGAGATATAAATACAAATTAAAAAATCCAGAGCGTGAGTGCTCGAGTTGGTTTGCCAGGTAAAAATACAAATACATGCAAAATGTCAGTTAACTGTGTCTGACATGAAAACTATGCTAGTCATGTTCCCATTCTGCTCTTAGCCAGGGTAATTAAAATGATTATTTTTTCAAACTTTCTTTGGTAATATTAATAGATATCTTTGGGCATTGCAGTTGAGGAGTGCAACACCTAAATTGACCCCAGTGGTGGTGAATGGGGCCAGGGCCGTTCAGCCGTTGCTCTTGTTGTGTGGTCCTGCTTAAAGTCCTCATTACTGGGGCTTGTCATGGGAGAGGCGGTGTGCTGCATGAGAGAGTCTGAATCAGCCTTATTTGAATTCATAATTGTGCCTAGCTGAAGGGGAGATTTGTGAAGCAAGTCAGGGTTCATTGTTCGAGCTGTGTGAGTCCAGTGGAGGGTGCGAGGGAGCTCAAAGCTAATGTAATCTAAGCTGTTTGAGAGGGTTAATTGGGAAGGAGGAGAAAAGAGGGTGTGTGAGAGTGTGACTGACCTTTTGGAATAAGTTGCAACACTGCAACCGTAATGTCTCTGTCGACTAAATTTAAAAAGAAGACGTATTTTCTGTGCTTTTGTCCTCATGATGATACTCATAATGTTGAAAATCGTTAAGAAATGATTTCATAGACTTTATAGAATGCTGTTTCAGCTCTCAAATTGAAAATATTAAAGGAATAGTTCATCTAAAAATGTAAATTCTCATTTTGTTCCAAGTCTGGACAAACTTTGAAAACAATTGAATTACAGTTTATAATATGTCATGATCAGTAGGGCTGTCAACTTTAGTCGTTTAGTCGACTAATCGGTCGATGCCGTCTTGGTCGACTGACATTCTCATTGGTCGACCAGTTGCTTTTTTTTTTTTTTTTTTTTTTCTTTCACCAGTAAAGAAATTTTCATTGATTTACTCCTTGATATTTATTCCTTTATAAGCAGTTATATATTACTGTATTCTAAATATAATTAGCCTATGTTTTATCCCCAACTTTAAATGCTTTAATTCAGGCTATTTTGTAACAGCGCCACAGTTAGCGCATCACGTAGAACACTTGGGAACCGCACCTGTGGCTGGCTGCACTGCTGCTTCGCGCTCAGTAACGAATATAGGTAGTTTTGCTGTATTCATTCAGTTAGAACCAGTGCTTAATTTGTAAACTGGGAGGTCCCGGAGCGCAAAGGGAAGGGTGGATCCGGCGACTCAAAACGGGGTTGGAGGTAACGGAACAAGTAAGGAATAATTGACGACAGGCCGTTGAATTATTAGAAAAATAATGCACACCCGAGGTGGTAATGCGGTCGCGACACGAAGCGGAGTTATTAAATTGTTTAAATTATTTAATTGAACAAGCGCAACATTCAGCATTCAATAAAATATTTTAAAAGATGTAGGCTATTATTAATAATAATGTTATTTCGACATAATAGCCTATGTGTGCGTGCAACAAGCTAGATGTGAATTTGTAAATCCGGTGACGAGTGCATTGATTTTTATTAATAAACTAGTGTTTTCTGTCGGCTGCAAATATGAAGTTGACGATCGCCTTCTCCGTAGTGAACGAGCCTACAGAGAGAAATGCACATAGTGGATCATAATCAGCCTATTTCTTTTTTAATTATTTCGTTTAAAGACATTTCAAGCTTTGTGTATTTGATGTATTTCTCATGTCTGTGTGAGGCATACACTTAGTTTCGTTAAGTTAGGATAAGATGCGCTCCAGTTAACGTGCATGTGACTGCGCGGGCGCCCGATTTTGTCTGTTATACCGTATTTGCTTCTTATTTATTACAAAACAAAACGAAAATAAACCGATAGGCCTTCCTTCTATACAGCCTATTATTAGGATTGTTTTTTAGGCTATTTGGGTTTTTTGTGTGTTTGTTTTAAAACGCCTAGATCGGCTGGACAAAAGTTAACCCATTTGAAAGTAAAGAAGAAACAGCCTGTATAAACGAGAGCTTTTGTTAGGATTTTTCATTATTTGGCAGTTTTAGTTGTTATATTTTTTGCAGCGTGTGGTGTGGTCAGGTGCGCGATTGTGACTGTCACTATAGACCTAGGACAGAGCTCCTCACTTTGCAGTTAAAAAAATCACTTAATTTTCAAAGAATTGTAGGCCTGTTATTATTATTATGGTTTTATGTATTATTGATTTTTTTTTCGTTGTTTTATAAATGCTCTATGACAATTGTTTAATAAATGTTCAATCAAAATGCAAAACATCGGGTTTTTTTTTTTTTTTTTTTTTTTTTTGTCAACTAATCGTTGCGCAGGACCTGACTTTGGTCGACTAAGCATTTCTTTGGTTGACTACAGCCCTAATGATCAGGACCTAAAATTAACACTCAGCAAACGCCAAATGTGAGTAAAAATTGGCGTTTGCGAGTATATATGAAACGTGTCAATTACCAGTTGTCCGGTAACATTTTTATGAATTCTAACATGGCAATGTTGTGAGAACATGAATGTGAACAAACATGAATTACGCTGTTGACAGTTAACGGGCCAGTGCTGCATCGTCACAAAAGTTTAAGCCTTTCCAATTAAAATATTCAAGCACGTTACTCACACGCTGTGTTGGAAGTTTTCTATGTGCAAACATCCAAAGTGCGTGCCCAGAAAAACTGCGTCCCAGACAGCGTGTGAATACTGAATTAAACTATTTAACATCTCCTTGCGCTTGAATGGACAAAATCTATAAATTGTCATCTATATCATCTATAAATTGTTGTAGAGGTGCTCATGTGAGTCTGAGAATATATGCTGCATTTAGATAGAACATGTATCGTTTAATTTTGTTCTATTACAGTTATAATTATAAAATCATCTTTCTTTTATGACATGCTATGACATTTGCCTTATGCATTTGGTATGGTATCGGTGAATACAGTCAGAGACAGTGGTGCCATTAGCCATACACATTAGCCTCTTATGTTCGATGGTACATACAAAAACAGAATATTAATGTTTATGTGGGGCAGACACCATGCTTGCCCCTACTGTGACGTCACAGTTGGGGGAAATCTGGAACAGTGGGTTTTTTTTTGCTTCTGATTTATGGGGATTATAAAAAAAAGGAGTGGGTGGATTTATTCATTTATTTTTTTTACCATTGTGGACACCATGTAAAAGTGATTTTTGCATAATAGGTCCCCTTTAAGGGAACATAAACAGTTAGATAAAAGATAATGCATGTGCATTATTATATTGGATCCATGCATTTGTTCTTAAAGGGACAGCATCCTAATAATCCTGCTGCTGTCTGCTTTTCAAACAGCAAAGAACAAAGACAAAATCACTCAATGCTCTTTACTGAATAACTTTTGCAACTTTAATAAAGATTAATATCTGTTTAATTTATAACGTGAAGACTATGTAGTGTAATTTTACATTTGATTACTTTATCAAATTTCTGTTTCATTTTGATTTTTTAAATTTTTTTTATTATTTATTTGACATTTTTATTAACTCATGACGCGTTTCATCACTTTTGGCCCATACTATCTCTTAGATCTTTTGCTTGTGTCTTTGAGTTTACCCACAAGCCATGTGCACATTCCCGTGACGTTACAATTAATTATTCACACCATTTTTGCCATTAGCCATTTTTGCTTAGTTTTACTTGTGTTTAGCTTTTCTCTTGACCTTGGAGCTTGACGCTTGCGAGAAGAAACCCCACCAGCCCCAAAGACTTATTCCTTCAATTTAACAGCAGACTGAGGTGTTTCTCCAGCATCATCGGATCAATGAAAAGTAAATAGCCTCCACTTCTTGTTTCACAGTGCCGTATTGATCTTTCCTCAGCTTTGGCTTCCCCTGCTTCCCTGGCGTCTTATGTCTTTCAGCCCCAGGGACGATGCTGATTGCCAAAGATTGGACAAGCTAACAAGCGCATGATGAGGAACCAGTTGGTTCTTCTTGCTTTCTCTCAGTTTTCAGTGGTCTTTGGGACAGGTACACACAAAAGGGAAGCTGATCCATGGATGTATGCTGTCATTCTTTTGAAAGCTGCTTTTTCTTCCTAGTTTTGACTTAGTCCATACTGACAGGGTGCTTTTGAGGATATTTTGGGGTCCAAAAATGAGTGGAATACCAGGAAATCAATGAAAGGATTTATTCTTGAATCGGAGCTGGTGGACTAAATTTTAACTCCGTTCCATTTCTAGCCAGTGACTCATTTATCAGAGTATTACGTATCAGAGGTGGCCTTTTGAGATCAACACACTTTGGTTTTACCTTACATGTGGGTGAGTCTTAACGTTTTCTTCGTTTCCATCTTATGCCATATATGATTAGCAAATGGTGAGAGGCACAGAGAGGGAGGGACAATTCAAACACTCAGCACACCCTCCAGTCTAACAAAAGAGTAGACTAGAGCTGAAAGTTAAGTGTAATTTAATTTACCAACAAAAATGAAATAAATAATTATACTTAAATCACTGAGCTCTTATGAATGAATCCCTTACTTACACCTTTAAAAACTTTAAATAAGTTATTAGTAATATTTAGCAAGGATGCATTAAATTCATCAGAACTAACAGTAAGGACTTTTACATGGTTACTAAAGATTTTAGATAAATGCTGTTCTTTTGAACTTTCTAATCAGCAAAACACTCCTGCAAAAAAATGTTTAATTGTTTTCACTAAAATATTAAGCAGCACAACTGTTTTCAGCATTGATAATAATAAGACATGTTTCTTAAATCTTCATAATAGAATGATTTCTGAAGGATCACGTGACACCGAAGACTAATGACTAATGGACTTAATGACTGCTGAAAATTCAGCTTTACCATCAAGGGAATAGATTACATTTAAAATATAAAACTGTTCTTTTAAATTGTGGTAATATTTCACGATATTACTGTTTTTACAGGATTTAAAAATACAATAAAATAAAAGTAGCAATGGTGAGCATAAGATACTTCTTTCAAATTCATTCAAATTAAACGTTAAAAATGTATCGACCCCAAACTTTTGAACTGTAGTCTATGTACTGCATTAAAGCTTAGGGGGAAAAAGCTTGTGTTCAGTGTTAGTGATTTATGCTTTCTTCCATTAAATCAATCTATGGAAGTCACTTTTTGTACATCCATCTATAGATTTGCATTGGATTTGTTTACCGAATATTTCAGTTAGTCTTCACAGAAAATGAGCGTTATATTTTACAATATTCCACCTCTGTGTGAATTAGCACTTTTATTCTTTGCATTTCATATTTCAGGGTTTCACTGGCAGATGACAGTTGTAAGTAGCCCTATTAGATAACCCTCAGGGTGCCCTTAGTCTTGATTTGAGTACAATTAATTTTCTATTATAGAGTGCTAAAGATGTTCGGCACTGTTCTGGCTCACCTACAATATTGAGTAGCCAGCCAATTGTAGACTTGGTCAGGCCTTGTAGTGGGGTTTGGAGCTTCCCTCAGGGATCTCATTTATTATTTGCAGATATTGATTTGACAGAAAGGGCAAGGCAAACTACTCTGGTGTTGACTTAGACCTGGCCCCTGGCTGTTAACATGCTCTCAAGCTGACCAATGCTGAGACTGTGATGTTTGCGGTTTGATCCATGGCTCTTTTGAGGCGAATATTTTCAACTGTACAGAAGGTCACCCATTATACAGTATGTAGGATGAATTTGTTATGCTGTTTTTCATTTAAAATTGTGGGAGTCTCTTGTGTAAAGTTTCTTGAGAAGAGGCAGGACGGATTGTGATTAGATCACATGAACACTCTTTGGTCTTTCTGTGGAGGTTGAAGTTAAAGAAAAGAAAAACAAATAAAAGTACAGACACAGCATCTATCATGTTGTTTGGTTAGTGAGTAAATAGAGGATGGGGCAGGTTGAGGTCAGGGCGGACAGACTGGAGGTAATCTCTCTGTCTCATTGCCTGTATTGCTCCCTCCTTAGTGGGAAATGTCTCTGTGGGATCCTTCTTGGTAATTCTATGAAATAGGAGCTTTTTCCAGTTGGTGCAAAATTATACCGTTTTGTGTTTGTCATTTTGTGACTATTTTAAAATATTAACCCTTTTAGAATTATTTTGTGTTGCAAACAAAATGATAATTGAAAATTAAAGAGACATTTTTAAACAGTCTTTCAGACAAATAATCAAAGTGTTTATTAAGTGCAAACTCAAACTAAATGAATGTACACGAGACACGAGATTGGGTTCACGAGAACGAGACTAGATGAGATTTTTGCACAATATTTTATAGAAATCCTCAATGACAAAATTCATGACTGGAAAAATAGTCTGCAGGTGCATTTTGAAATGTTTTAACTAATCATATTGAAATTAATGTAATTTCAGTTCTACTTTATGAGTGAAAATTCACTCGACGAGAAATCTGGTCACATTTTAGTGGCACAAGATCTCGTCACACCCCTACAATTTAATATACTGCAATCTAAGCATTTTATCTTACTGTACTTCCTTTCTTAGCGTACTCTTGAAGACTTTTTTTAAATAGTCTTTAAGATTCCGATTCTTATAATTTCCCCTGTCAAGAGCTGGAGAAGTGTGTGTGTGTGTGTGTGTGTGTGTGTGTGTGAGAGAGAGAGAGAGAGAGAGAGAGAGAGAGAGAGAGAGAGAGAGAGAGAGAGAGAGAGAGAGAGAGAGAGAGAGAGAGAGAGAGAGAGAGAGAGAGAGAGAGAGAGAGAGAGAGAGAGAGAGAGAGAGAGAGAGAGAGAGAGAGAGAGAGAGAGAGAGAGAGAGAGAGAGAGAGAGAGAGAGAGAGAGAGAGAGAGAGAGAGAGAGAGAGAGAGAGAGAGAGAGAGAGAGAGAGAGAGAGAGAGAGAGAGAGAGAGAGAGAGAGAGAGAGAGAGAGAGAGAGAGAGAGAGAGAGAGAGAGAGTGTGAGTGTGAGTGTGAGTGTGAGTGCATTGAGGTGTAGCCAGTGTGCTTCCCAACTTCATGAATCCTTAGCCCCGAGTTCTGGGACCAATAAGCACCTTCCCACAGGCCAGCCTTGAGCATTGGCTCAACCACAGCTTCTGTTAGAGCAATCCGACCCTAATTGGCATTTAATGTGATGTCTGGGCCTGGGGTGAAGGAGCACTGGAGGAAGGAGAGTACCCAAGCAAGTGCTCAGGTTGAAACATTCATGATCCATGACATTCAGGACCTGGAATGGCATTTGAGGTCTCAGAGTTCAATGAGACTCTTGTGTAAAAAAAATCTATCTGTAGATTGTGTTGTTATTACTACAAATTATACAGGATGGTAAGGCGCGTTTTTTTTAATTTTTTTATTTTTTTGATGGCCGATGGTTATAAATTATTATAATAATAAAGGATTTTTTATAATAACATTATAATAATAATATGAAAAAAAAAGATTTTTTTTCTAATAATTCATTATTCTAACAATTTATTAGACAGAACTGTTAAACAGAGACAGTAAACCTAAAAGAGACAGAAAATGGGAGCTCGGATGCTAAGGTGATGGCGTTCATCACTTTCAAAATAAAAAATTCTGAAACACATCGGACAAATAGAGAACTTATTGGCCAATGCCGAAAGTTATAAATGCCAAATATCAGATATATTGGCCTTGGCGTTCAATGAAATGAATGGTAACAATTTTCCCATCTAACAAAATTTCCACTAATTTTGTGCACATACCATTTTCCCCTCGTCCTTCCCTCCATTCTTTTAATTTTACTGTCAGTTCTTTCGTAATACAGAGGGTGAGGGTCGGGTGGAATGATGAAGGAATGCTTTTTATGAAGGTAAAAGAGCTTCTGCAGCTTCAAATTCAGAATACAGGATTTGTGACTATTGTCTATTGACAAATTTCAACATTCAACTTCAGATTTTTATTTTACAGGTTTTCACATTGGAGCTGTGAGTGTAAATGTTCACATAAACGTACAAATATTTATTCTACAAGTTCTCAAATTCACATTTACATGCTCTCTAGTTTTGATACTCTTTAACCTTCATAGCTTTTGGGCTGGATTTTCCATATGCAGACTGCTTCCACTTGCTGTATAGTTGGGCAGTTGCCCACATATTGCTTGTTCTGTTTTCTTTATTATTTTTTTACATGCTTTTTCAGATTCAGCCCTCAAAAAGTCCCCCTTGGTATCATGAAATTCAATCAGTAACCTTTTGTAGTAGCTGTTAAAATCTATCTGTCTGTTGAGTGGCCATGTTGACTTCAAAGTTCAACATGTTTATTGACAATTCGACTCCAAACTACAAGCATTTAGTACAGAGACACCAGGGATCACAGGTAAAACAGGAAGTTCAAAAGCATGTGCCACCACTGCAGAATGAGCCATAGCGGTCGCCGCAACATCGTGGGGAACTGCAGAATTTTGTGCGGCCCAAACACGCAATCAGCCATCACAGACAGAGCAGACAACATTTGCACTAACCACCTGATTCTGATGTGCTGGGACTACTGCTCTGAAACAACCGGACTTGGGAGGGCGTTGGGCTTGAGAGTGCCGAAACCTCTGGATTAAATATCCCCTCAGGAGGTTCAGGAGTGGACCTTTTCTACCTAATGTGGTGTTCGGAATGGAGGATTCGTGGAATACCGGTCTGGATTCATGGCAATGCTTCGGAGACAGAGCAAATTCTGGGACAGAGTCTGGAACGGATTATAGACTGTACTCAGGGGCTGGAGCCGACATCGGACTGTGCTCGGGGGCTGGAGCGGGCTCTGGAGTGGAATCATGGGCTGGAGTAAGTTCGGGGGCTGCAAGGAGAGGTGGTGTCATGGTGACAGATCGGCTGTGCTGGAGGGCCTTATTGTTCCAGTGTGAAGTTATTTGTGTTCCAAAGCATTAATGAATACAGAGGCTCATCCAAGCTCCCATGAAAGATTGTCTTTAACAACATATCATCCAATGAACCAAGTCATCCAAAAAGAGCTGTGCAGGTAAAACCTCACTCCTCTGATCTCAAGAGGTGCACTAGTGATTGAGTCTAGAGGCTGCAGCCTCCTTTAGCCTTCTTGTTAGAGTGCCTGCCTCCCACGCGGGATACCCGGGTTCGAGGCCCGCACAGAGCTGGGCAAGTAGGACCCGAGGGGTTACACAAGTATGACGTCAGAACCCGGAATACTAATTCGCCGCGGTTTCCTTTAAGATATTCCTATGGGGTTTTGTAATGTTTTTTTTTTTTTTTTTTTTTTTTTTTATGTGTGTAAAATGAAGCCTGCGGTAAACATAATTTGATATTTTATCATTTTGTTCTACAACGTAAATTACACACACCCACAGCGAAAATTTGAATTTTGAATGTTCATTTCTGAATACGTCCGTTTTTAATAAGTAACTAGATAAGTCAGCTTGGGGTGTGAGTGTGTGCATGTAGAACAAAACGTCAAAGTATCGTCATGTTATGTTTACAACTGGCTTAATTTTACTCAAAAATAAACCCCATTATTAAACCCAGCAGCTAATTAGATTTATTTTTTCTGATGTTATACCTGCACCACTCTATACGCGGTGGAAGACAGCTCCCAGATTTATCCTGTGTACTCTGCAATAGGGTGGCAATTCTGGGAGAGGGAGTACAACAGGTCGCTAGGGCAGAGTGGAGTGCTCACACTGCTGCAGTCATTACAGGTTCAGGAAATACCAGACTCAGAAGCAGAGATATTGTGAAAACAGGTTTATTTAGCACCGTTGGCAAAATGAGCAAACAGGCGAGTAATCTTGAATATAGCAGATCGTAGATAATGAAATGATGATGATGAATGTCTTTACTGTGTTGCAGGTGACAGTGGAGATTGTGGATTAAGTGATGAAGATTTTGAAGAGCACACACTTCTTAGGATGGACAGTACAGACGAGTGTACAGGTAATGGATGAGGCTTACAGGTGAAGGAGAGGATCACTGGAGCCTGGAAACACATGCAGCAGGTAGGAGATATCTGGAGAATCACTTTGGAGAAATCACTGGAGACGGGAAACACAAGGAGCAGGTAATAAATCATTGGAGGTAAGTAGACAAGTAGGTAGTCTGTAGGTCCTTATTGAGACCATTGAGATGAGTTTGTTTGAAATGTGTGCTTTTATGCCAGAGGTGATGAGTATGCTGATGAGGTGCAGGTGTTGGCTGAGTGAGTGCAAGTAAGGAACAGGAGGGATGCTGGGAAATGTAGTGTGCTTAGGTGACTGGGCTGATGGAAGTTTGTGACAACATACTGGCTGCATCCGAAATTGCAAACTTCCCTACTATATATTAGGCGAAAAACAGTATGTGACAAAGGAAGTATGAGAAGGCAAAAAGTCTCTGGATGACCAACTTCTTACGGCGGGATTCTGAAGTATGCGTACGATGGACACTTTACTATCCCATAAGGCCATTGTAGAATATTTGTGAATGGCAGTGAAGTGACGCAACTATGTCCTGGTTTGTACATTCCGTTTCAAGGCAGAAAAAGGATAACATAATAATTAATGACAATCCTGAAATGAACAGTTATATTCCCAGATTGGCTCGAATTCTGTGTTTAGACTCCTAATTACAACCACTTTTCTGTTGCTCTGTTGCTCCACATTTGCTCTGTGAAAAACATTTTTGTTCTCAGCCTTTTTATAAAAAGTGCTGACATAACTTCACAAAAATAGAAACCCCACACATACAAACACACAGGAGCGCACACTTTTGGCATGCAAAATAATTCTGCCTCTCAGTTTTGTCTGACTTTGTTGCCAAAACTGCTCGATACACTTTAAAAAGACTGTAACTCTACACCAAAACAGTGTTCAAATTGACATTTGGCTCATCACATCAATATAACACCTACTGTCTGAGCTTCCCATAACTTGTCTTTTTTCCTTTCAGCAAAATACAAATCCCACACCATACCACACACGGCTCTGGCAATTCGATATACCTCACAAATAAGATTATATTGGTGTTTTAGGCCACATACACGTCAAGTGTCAGCCAGCCACCATAACATTTGCTCATTCTCATCAACGCCGAAGCCAAACTGTTTTGCCCGTTAGCACCAATGCATGCATGGAAATGTCTCATTTCAACTTTCACGCTAGTTTTGAAAGGGAAAACAAATCAGGATGCGTTAGCACATTTGATGGAGGATGTGTGTAACTGCAGTGACAACTGCCTGGACGCCGAGCGCCGGTTACCAGCAGTTTGCATTAGGTTACGCAAACACTAATTGGAGAGTACCTGGCTCCACTTCACTGACTGTTTTCCGTTTTTGGCAGCGTCTCAACAGCGAGCTCACTGCTGTTTCACTTGATTAGCCCCAAATGGGGAAAAAAGCGGCCTAATTTTGAAAACGTCAGAAAAAGAGAGAAACCTTCAACTCAAACATGCGTATGGCCTGTTGGCACGGCACTTGCTTTTGATTTCCGGATGTCCCTGAAAAATTGATTTTCAGCTATGATTGCGTACATTGAGGCTAATCAAAGGTTTTGAATAATTGCTCCGGTATGATCTTTCAACATGAATTTGCAGTGTAGAGCATACCGGCTTTTGCCAGAAACATTTGCTAGGATGACCTCACAACATACCTTTCAAATGATTCCCAGTTGCGTCTATGATGCTTTATTTTCTTCTGATTAGCTCCTAAATGAGCATGCATTCTTTTCTTAGTCCGCAAGGAATGTTTGGTACAAAGTGCATACTTCATGTGGTCATGTTTTGTGTCTGCTTAACACATCTTTACTTTACACCTTCACACCACATTTGTCTCACTTGTCGCCTTTGCGAAGAGGAGCCGCACAACAAGACCCACTGCTTTACGATGTGACAGTGTAATAAAATGAGTGCACCATTACCGCCACGGCTCTTCCTACTCCATTTGGCAGGAGGTAGAAAATAATAAATTGGTATGAATTACAGTGCATCTACTTATCCCTCAGAGTCAAATTGTTCTGTAATGCTCATAACAACCAGAAGAAGCTCTTTAGTGGTAATGCATGACTGCTTTGTCTGAGGAAGACATCTCCTCCTGAGCTTCGCCTTTGTGCGCCGGTGAAATGTGGTCTTTCGTTTAGCGGCGTAATGCATTACGCTGTTTGTGGAGGAAGAAGCAGATTGATTGGGGAGGGCTGGGAGATTAATAACACGCACCTTTTGGTTATGACACCCATTGTTTCATAGATGCCCTGTAGAAGTATGCTCCAAAAAATGCATCATTGTGTAAAATATTGAGCCTGCAGCTTTTCATTACTCTCAGCACTGCAGACGGATACAGCTAAACAGTAATAAACTGTTTTCCCCCTGTTTTGTGATTGAAACTACTATAGTGGGGAGAAAATGGCATGTCAAATCCACCCACAAAAACTTGTTTGGAGGTGCTGGAGACACAGAGGTTGTGTCGCTTAATAAAAGTGTCAGGTGCCAGACTGAGCTAAGGAGTCTTTCGTTCTGACAGCTAACGCAGAAAAATGAGCGACCCATGGCCACATTCACTGCAGGGATGCCCCGCAGGCTGTAACCTTGAGAGGAGGAAGCCCGCCACCCCCTTGATGCCGCTAGTTTGCAAATGAACTGTGTGTTTGGTTTGTGTTTTTCCAGGAATTCATCTTTTTGTAGATAGACTACCAGGAGAGCAGATGGACTAGTCTAGAGCTGGTGAGGTTACATTCCTTTACATTCCCGGTCAGTTAAAAAGTACTAGCATGTAAAAAGTACTAAAATGTAGTAGCAGAAGCATCATGTCCGTTCAAACTAATTTTTTATTTAGTGCAGGTTTTGGTTACAGTTTATATCGATGGTCCACTTTAAACGTTCTACTAAGTATAAATAACTTTGCAACCACGTGTCAACTTATTTTACTTACCCGTACTCTAACACCTAGCCTTAACCTAACAGTCTACTAACAGTCTAATACGTCTAACAGACTAACAGTCTTCTCTAATGAGAGTTAGTTGACATTAGGGGTATGACGATACAAGATGATATTTTAACACTATTTTTAAGAAAACTTCAATTACAAAATATGTGACTGAAAGTCACAAAATGCAAAATAATACAGGAGCATTTTGAAACGTTTTAACTAATCTAGGGCTGTTACTAACGATTATTTTGGTAATTGGGTAATCGGTCGATTATTTTGATTGAGTAATCTGATAATATTTTATTTAGTATAATAAAAATAGACATAAGTGAACACTAGCCTTTAAAATGATTTAAAATACATATATAATAACAAGGCAATAATAATTGGTTCAAATAAAGTGTCAACAGCATGTAATCATATGGTTTTATTGAACAACAATAAAAAATCATATACTACAAACAATAATCAACTTTTGTACATTAGGTTTTGCCACAAACTGATACCGCGAGACAGCTTTCATCTCGACAAGAAATATAGTCATGGTTTAATATTGCGTAGCACAAGTTAACATGTAGTTGCAAAGTTACTTATTGTTAGTAGATTGTCTAAACTACCCCAAGATAATGATTGCAGATGGCAGATTGATGATTTTGTATGTATGTAAGAAAAGTAAATTTGATCAGACCAATAATGCTACACCCTCAAGTTTATTTTCCTCTTTAATTTTGAAAAGGCCACAAACCAAAAAGGATTGAGAGGCAGTTTTAGAGAAGGAAACGCTTTCGCCTAAACGTTTTCTGGCTGCTTCCTCCTTTGCCCCCTACTGAGCCTACTTGGATTCGAGGAGGAAACGGGATCATCCTTGACTTCCTCTTCTAGGCTTATGTAACACATCACACTGAGTTTTGCTTCAGGCTGTTTTATGTCCCTTGAATTCACTTGCCATGATATTTATAGCATGTTGATACAGTGAGGAGGGAAGAATGGACATAGGAATGAAGGGAATATTAGAATGGGATGTTATGATATTGTGTACTAATGCACACAGTTCACAATACACAGATGCTGTAATGCTGAAATTTCACTTAAAGGAGTCCTCCGGTCAATTTTAACATTGAGCTCATTTTTTTGTACATTTGGAGTGCAGTCAATACAGAGAACAACGACAAAAATCGGTGTTGCCTACACCGAGTTATTCTATTTTTAAAATTTGCACCCTGTTGACTTCAATGGGGCAAGTACTAAACCTGCTTTTAGCCTCTTAACATCCTTGATGTGTCATTACAAGTGCACAGAAAATGTGAGTGATTCCTTCAGAGTGAACACGAGTGAATCTGACTGCAGTAGATGTGAAAGATATGTATAAAAATTATGTTATTTAAGCCAGCGCAAATACCTGTGTTTACATCCTGTTTTCGGTTGAAGTCCAAAGTAATCGATTGCGGAGTTCACGCGTGTGATCATAGGTAACTAAACCTATGCGCGTGAACTCGGCTACTTTGGACTTCAACCGAAAACAGGATGTAAACACAGGTATTTGCGCTGGCTTAAATAACATCATTTTTATACATATCTTTCACATCTACTGCAGTCAGATTCACTCGTGTTCACTCAGAAGGAATCACTCACATGTCTGGGCACTTGTAATGACACATCAAGGATGTTAAGAGGCTAAAAGCAGGTTTAGTACTTGTCCCATTGAAGTCAACAGGGTGCAAATTTTAAAAATAGAATAACTCGGTGTAGGCAACACCGATTTTTGTCGTTGTTCTCTGTATTGACAGCACTCCAAATGTACAAAAAAAATGAGCTCAATGTTAAAATTGACGGAGTTCTCCTTTAATTGTTACTTTTCGCCACAATGTACGCTACTTTCAAAAGTTTGGAGTTTCTATTATCTTTTTTCAGAAGATAATGCTTTTATTCAGCAGGGATACATTAAGTTGATCAAAGACAGTTATACTGTTCCAATAATTTATATTTCAAATAAATGCTGTTCTTTTGAGATTCTGTAAAAAAAAAATCCTGAAAAAAAACAATGTAACGTGGTTTCCACAAACTTATCAAGCAACACAAATATTTCTTGACTACCTAATCAGCATATTAGAATGATTTCTGAAGGATCTGGAGTAATGATGCTGAAGATTCAGCTTTAACATCAGAGGAATAAATTGCATTTTAAAATATATTAAAATAGATAACCATTATTTTGAATTGTAATTATTTATTTATTTTTTATAATAAATGCAGCCTTGGTGAGCATAAAATAAAATCTTTCGAAAATATACTTTTGGACAGCAGTGTATAATGAAGTAAAAATGTTATACAGAATTATATCGGACTGAAGTCAGTGCAGGGTTTGAAAAGATTAAAATGGTATTGTTCCTGTCTAGACTGTAAAACTAGATAAAAATTTTTTTTTAAAAAGACAGAATAACAGCATTTTTTTTTCGTTGTTCCAGAAGATGAATTAACCTTAATTAAAATGTTGGACAATATACTTTATTCAAGGGCAAAAGTAAATTAACACTAATGCGATTCAATACAATTAAAACTGAATTTGGAACGCATTCAACAAACAAGCCTTTCTGACACAACAGTGTTGATAATAGTGTCATAATTATTTATAATAATTAGTTAAAAAGGAAAACAACTTAATCAGTTTTTATGTTAGTTTTCACATTTTCTTTAACGTCTCTCCTGTCTGTAACCTCCACAATTTATCTGCAGGCCTAGCTTTGTTCTTGTTATTTAATTTGCTGCTGTTTTATTTCATTTATTTCTTGTGTTGCACAAATTGCTTTTTGACCTTGCCCGTTATAAAGCATAAGTGAATTGAAAAGCCATTGATACACAGACATTTGTGCATGGACTGTACTCGGGCATTAATCTTTCCACCTGCAATGTGGGACTCTGTTCCAAGATGGTCAGATATATTTATTTATTTCTTTGTGCCCTGTGTTATTTTCATTATCTTAAGAGGGCACAGAAAAGCTCATTGATGCAGCCGTCTGCAGTGGCCGAGCACACACTCGCTCAGACTCGTACATACACACACTCTTGCGGGGCATCTAAAAGTGCCTTTCTTGCATTCTGCCCTGACAGTGATAGAGTGAGTCTGGGTCTTTTGTTATATTTCTTGTATTTGTAAATGCTGTGTCCTACGTTCTAGCCTAAGACCAATTTAAGTGGTCTAACAGCTGCTGCCCATCTGATCCATTGTCTTTAAATATGTGACTGACAGATCCTCTTTGGTTGTATTGAATGGTACCACACTTTTGAGATCATCTGCTTGTATAGTTATGATTCTTTGAAGAAAGTATTAAGTGCAGTGGTCATGACCTAAATGAGATGAGATCCCCTAAAAATCATACAATAAAATAATTCAAATAATAGTTAAACAATCAATACAATATTCTGTCTTGTTTCAAAGGAAATATATCTAAACATCTTTAAAAAAAAAAAAAAGATTTTTGATAATAAAAAAAAATAGTGCTTTCAACCGATAAAAAAAAAAAAACTAGATTAATCAGATTTTTTCGGATTAATCGCGATTAATCACAATTAAAAACACTTTTTAAATATATTTTATAATGTAATAATTCCACAGTTAATCTCCAAATTGTAGAGACAACATAAGACAGAATATTTTAAATACTTGTTTAATGGCATCTTTTTTATGAATGAAGGCCAGTATCACTGATACTAATACAGCAACTAATGTCTTGATAAAAATTAGAACCTTTTTAAACATTAATTATAGCCATTCAACATTACAGTGTAATTGAAAGCTATCTTTTTTTTTGTTTTGTTTTGTTTTGTTTTTTTACATTTATTAGGCTTCAGTGAACTTAAAACAATCCTCACATATACCCATAATAATTGTCATATTTACCTGGAAATATACAGAGATTGAATAATGTTATCAAACAGTCTGAACTGCATAAATTATAAGTTAAATATAGATTAATCCTTCTTAAAGCTACAAAAGTTCTCTATGCAAGAGCAGTTAGTAATTTTCTGTTACCTTTGTTCTTTGATTAACTTTTCTGACAGACAGAATTAGGTGCTGCTGTCACTTTAAGATCTGCACGTGAATAGGAGAGTTGGTCATATAATGTAACGCTAGCCAAAGGATGACAGAAAAAAAAAATCCCTAAAAAACATACATAAGTTGTTGTTTTTTTTCACCCAAAAAATATTGAAGTATATATTTTAAAATGTATATGGTAATATAAAATGTTTTATAATATTTTTATTACCCCTTAATTTGCCATTAATTTTCTTATTCTAAGCATAAATCTACCAAAATGTAGTGATATTTATGCTATAATAATAATAATAATAATGTATATAATCATTTATTAATTAACTATTTGCCAGAAGGTTAAAAAAAATACAAATATTCAGGTAAATTGTGTTTGCTGTTTATACAGAATCGGGTTATATATTATATCATATGGTTGCATTTTACTTTGCACTTTCACAGGTCTGCAGTTGCTGGCCGGATGAGCGATAGAGTAGCGGTTTGGCATCACCTATGGGATCCTCCATTGATTGAGAGTATCAATGTCACCTTTAGTGTTGTAAGAGAGCACAGATCACACAGCATGTGTCACATCCTTTTTCAGTGTTGTCGTCCTGTGGATGTATACCTTTATGTTGCAGAGATGACACCTCTTAGTCTTAGACTCATTTGGAGAATCGCTCTTCTCCAATTTGGTCTGAGACAGTAATTTCTATAATGACCCCATGAAACATCCTCCCTGCAGATAGGATGACACTCAACCCATCTACACCTTCTCTTCCCTAATTCCCCTGCTCTCTCCCTTATGGCAGTAAGAGTCCAGTTGCTGTAAAATGGTATGGATAATGGCCTTTAGAGAAGAGGAATGGCTCAGTGGGCCAGCGATGGGACATAGTGGTGTTCTCACCTCCAGGTCACCCAGTGTATTCAGGCATGGTCAGACACTGATCAGAAATCTTTTCATATAATGGGCATGTGGGAAACTGAGAAAATACTCCTAGTTTCCTGGTTGTGTGTTTACAAGATCCCTACAAATCTATGGTGTGAACTATTGCTGATGGTGTGTAAGTATACAGTGGTCCAAAAACGAACATGAACACTAAAGTCATACTTATTATTATTATTTTTTTTATTATTATTATTATTATTTTTTTATATTAGAACTATTTATCTTTAAGATACAACCTGCATATGCTTTTTTATCAGCAATCTGTCAAATGTATTTTTATGAAGTGATGTTTGTAAACCGCATCGTGTTTTTTTTTTTTTTTTTTTTTTTCAGAAATGTCACACCCCTTACCATAGTTCCGCAAGTTTGAAAACACTACTAACGTAACTCAACCAGGCCTCGCCCCTTTTATCCATATGCCTTGGGTGGGAATTATTTAAATGAAGAAAAAACTTGTACGTTCAAAAACGTAAGACTACAAGGCTACACTGATATAGAGATTAACTCCTTTTGGAGTGGACTTTGTGCTTTGTAACTTCGCAGACATTTTTCATGCTGAAACAGCAATATTACACACTAAAGAAAGCTGAAAATGTCCCCTTTAAAATAAATGGCACATTATTTTTGTATGTTAAAAAAATGCAAGCTGTCATTGTATATGTATAGCTGTCCTTTACCTTGCCCATACTGATAAAAAAGCCCCTTTTAGATTCTGACCTCTGCGAGTCAGCTGTGAATTTGTATGCCAGCCTTTGTATACGCTCTCAAGAGCAGCTTTCAGATCACAGCATGTCCCCGTCCACTTACGCCGTCAAAATGCACGGTTTACCCTCTGTGTAGTGTGTGACATGTTTTTCAATCATGCATTGTAGACATGCAGCTGCTATGGACGTCCGTCACTGTTAAACTGTGTTGTTTCATTCTAGCTTCGGAGCAGATCCATGGCATGTCAACACGTTTCCACCATGCTAATGCATTGAGCTTCAAGTGGCTTAAAAAGCTGTTGACCAGATAGAATCCTGGCAATGGGATTTTAGCTTGGGCTGTCATATCACATTCAACACACTGGAAAGGTTTGTATTGCTTCCAAATGCTGTTTTTCTCAGTGTCAGGTCGGATTCGATACATTGCCCTCACAGTGGCTTTGACGAATCGTGCCAAACTGAGAGCGTCACCAGCAATCTCGCAGCGACTCTCTAAACCTCTTGCAGGTTTGAAATGTTGAGAAAGTCAGGTCAGTATGGACTTGCATGGAATGTTTTAATTTGACTACTGATAATCAATCTAACGCCATTGTGTCAATGACGTGATGCTCATATTTGGCTCTAATTTATTCAAATACTGTAATTTAGCTTATCAATATAATGAATTGAATACACTTATTCTGTGATGTGTGTGCATCGTAATATTTGTTATAAAATGTGTAATATATATTTCTATCTCTATAATAAAAAAAAGTCTGCCAAATGAAAGCCATGTAGTGCAACATGCAGAAACAGACAAAACAGGACCTTATGTTTAGTTAATTAACATTTGAAAATAATGATTAAAATGTGTATATTTACTTATTCATGGTGTAATGAAAATGAAATACATTTAATATTTTTCTTGAAAAATGGCATAAAAGCTTTTCAAAACATGAATAAAAAGAGTACAATTCGAATAAAAATTATTGCCATGTTTTAAACTATATTCTTGAACTTTTTTTTAAATCATTGACTATACTGTAATTTGGTTCATTTGGCCAGTGCAGTTTTTTTTTCGTATGTTATTGTCTCCAGAGCCTAAATAGGATAAAATTGTAGCTGCTGTCCTGATTAAGCATGTCTTTTGTCAGAATCTGCTTCATGGTGTGATTTTGAAAGAGGAAGATGATGAGCAAGACAGACCGAGGGAGAGGAAGAACGACAGTAGAGTTGGATTAGAAACAAGGGACTGCTTCGCCAGCAGGGTGGTGTGAGGTGAAAATAAGGGAAGGAGAATTTCATTTGCATACCCAGCATGCCACCCGGACCTTTCCGGAGATCTGCGTGTATCCACCGCCGAGCTTGGCAAGTATGTGCTCATTTTACAGGGCTGGGTTTATGAAACAGGCAGAGGGGGTGGTGTGGGTACGCTTCGTGGAGGGAGTATGTGGGGCAAGAGGGTGGCATCAGACCCCATTTACATGTTTGCGTTGTGCCAGAGGTGCTGTGTAAAAAGAGATTGCAATCCTTGACACGACACGCACCCTCAGGAATTAGCCCAATTCACAAGCCAGACAAGATGGCTGCTTTGCCGAGCAAGGTCTTGCAGGGTAATTTTCACTGAACAAACAAGCGATCTCATTATCCTCCTGCACCTGAGATGTCCAAGCTCCCCCGCCTCCTTCCCAGCCCTCTTTCGTTCACGCTTCCATCCATCCCCCTCTTTCTCCGTCCTTCGCCCGGTCTAGGCTTTATTAGAGCGCATCTTTTCCATTGGCTGCGCTTGCCCTGTTGTCAGGGTCAAGTCAAGGGCACGCAGCCTAGATTGGAATCATTTGTCACATGGTGCAGCAGCAGAGCTGATATCAGCACAGCGGACGAGGCATGTTGCACCCACTCCTGTTAGCACCTCTGACATTAGGAGCCTCCGGACCTCGCAGATGGGCATTACTTTGGCTGAGCTGGCCAGGTAACGGTCGAATCCCCATCCTCAAACACAATAGCATATCATCAGACACAGAGAAGAAAGCATTGGCGATGCCGTCAGCATATATTCCGAAGTGTTGGGAGCCCATTTCGGCCTCGCTTTGACAATGGCAAAATTGGCCATGGAGCGACCGCAATAATCGCAATGCTTTTCGCAGCTGAAAGCAGCGCAACCAAATGACGAGAAAGTGACAATTGTGTATCTTAACTGGTGTAACGCTGTAAAGTGTCGCAATTTAGCTGAGAGCATGTTTTTATTTATTTATTTTCTTTCTCTTGTGCTCCCCCCCCCCACCCCCCATCCCCCATGGTCAGCAGGAGCTTGCATGAACAATGGAAGGTGCTGAGGAAGCATGTAGAAAATGACTTTAATACACCATATAGAATGGCTTATTGCTTTGGTCAATAGGCTGGAGGGAGGATGGCACATGAGGCCGCATGGGAAGGTTAGAGCTGTCAGTACATTACATGACTGATATGAGCAGAGCTTATGAGCTCCCTAACGGAACGACCTCGCCAGCAGAGTCATAAAGGTTACGTGTGACACAAATCTGGCTATTAAAGGGAAGATTAGACTGCTGATGTACACAAAAATAAATGCAGGAATTCTGTAGTATTGCCATATAGACGGGAGACATTGTACACTTGCTGCATGTGTAGAACGCAAACCAAATTAAACGAAAACCACTGACAAAGGCAGAATATATGGCATGTCATTTCATTGCTTTTTGGATTTTGTTTCTTTTTTGGATTGAAAAATAATTTACAGTTTGAATTTGGAATCAAATAGCGATGCACTCAGATTAATATTTTTTTAACCAAAACCGAATTTAATGTTTTCATTTAGCCGATAATCGATACGTTTTAGTAATTAAATTGTATTAATTGAATTTAGTATGCTGTCAATTATCATGTTGATAAACCAGTTGTAGTAAAGTTTTTTAGGAACATGCTGCCTCTCCATATTTCAGCCAAAATAATTTTACATATTGCTCCTCTAGTATAGTTATTGGTCACAATGAAGTGTTTACTTGTTGTAGCTAATCCATGTTTTGTGCACAAAATAGATAATAACTCGGTCAAAATGCATCAACGGAGAAGTGCTAAATGTTATGGTAAATTGTTTTGGCTCTGAGCGTTCACTACATTTTACCATTTAATTTGATAAAACTATCATCAAATATAGAAACTCAAAGGTCTTCACTATGACCCACCAAATTAAAACATTTAGAAACATTTCATAGGGTGACAATCATATTAGTGTGGAGTAATCGCTAAGCAAATGAACTGGCCAGATTGAAAGATTTTAAAGAAAAACAATGCAGTGCACTAACTGGATTTCGGTAAGCTCTCCTTATGCGTGGATCTTACATCTCTCTGTTGTCCTGAACACAAAATGTGGCAGTTCACACAGAGGTGAATCAAATTTTTTATAGGTCACACAGAAAATGAGCTCAGAATTTGTCCTGGGAACATCTCAACAAAAACAGGATTTCTAGATTATCCTGTTCTGGCTCTCACTCGTTCATTCACTAAAGACAGGTGGAAGAGACACTTATACACTATCCCAAACAAGCTCCATGTTTCACACAGCCTGACTATAATTGCCTTAGACAGTGCTCTCCCAGGCCGGGTCAGCTCGCTATGCTTGTTATTACTGCCGACCTTATCAACCAATTGCGCCTGACCGGGTCAGCTGAACCCGACCGTACCGTAACCTCAGGGTCACGTTCAACAGCTGCAAAGGTCAGAGTGTCGATCGTGCTCGCCCCTCTCAGTTCAACTCCTCTAATAACGAGGAGAAGCAAGGTTGGGGACTTAGGGAGAGATCTGGATTCTCCTCATTAGCCTGGGTTTATTCCTTTATCAGGTAACTAGGGAACAGAATTTTTGTGGTTCTTGAAAAGCAGTATACAAAACGTATGTGACCCTGGACCACAAAACCAGTCACATGGGTATTTTTTTTTTTTTAACTGAGATTTATACATCGTTCATTGATGTATGGTTTGTTAGGATTTGACAATATTTGGCGGACATACAACTATTTGAAAATCTGGAATCTGAGGGTGCAAAAAAATCGAAACATTGAGAAAATCATCTTTAATGTTGTCCATTTATGTTTGTGATTGTGCTGCATTCACTCACAAAAAATAATGTTTTATATATATATATATATATATATATATATATATATATATATATATATATATATATATATATATATATATATATACGGTAGGAAATGTACAAAATATCGTCATGGAACATGATCTTTACTTAATATCCTAATGATTTTTGGCATAAAAGAAAAATCAATAATTTTGACCCATACAATGTATTTTTGGCTATTGCCACAAATATACCTGTGCGACATGTGACTGGTTTTGTGATCCAGGGTCACATATATATCCTTATATTACAGAGGAAAATAATTAGAAAACAGTAAGCTATTTTGTATAATTGCACTGAAATAGCGCTACTGTGAGAGAATTTAAATTGAACTGATTGTCTTTTTAATGCAAACAGCTTTCTTTTATAGATTGCACCCTACCATTTTAAATATAAATATTTTGTTCTTATTTTTCGAGAGAGATTTGATCACTTGTTTTAATTTACTTAGCACAGACAAAGGCTTTTGGGACTGGATTTTTTAATTTTCATTAAGAACCATAACTATAAAGAGAACTATATTGGTGTCTACACCAAAGCACTATAACATTAAATACACACACTGCAGTTTTGCTGTCTGTTGCTTTAAATTGCCATTTAAAATCAGGGAGATTCTGATAGGCTATCACTGTATTTATTGTTCACCAGCTGAAAAAAAAAAAAAATCGTTCTGAAAGTGCTTCCATCAATGTCATTCCTCTTTGTCGTTTTACAAATGTTACGCTACACTGTAAATTTTCGTTTTACAGTGTAGTGTTGACTTTCCTTTTCAGAATGATTATTAAAATTGTATAGATATTGTCATTATTATAGTTATCATCCTTGGAGTGAACAGCCCTTAACTCATCACAAAAGACATGCAGGACACTAGACATCTAAAAGAAAACTATAGCTGCTATCGGCCTTGTTGCCTTAATCAATGGGAATCAATTTCTGTTTTGTGTTTCTTTCCCATTTGATGTGATAGACAGTTTAATAGATCCCAATGAAAAAAAAAAAAAAAAATCCCGCTAAATCAAATGTAAACCTTTTACATTTATTTATTTATATATATATATATATATATATATATATATATATTTTTTTTTTTTTTTTTTTTTTTTCAGTTTGGTAAACTCCAATGAAGCAAATAGCATTTAGGATGGCTGTGTGGATCATGTGCTGAAAGCCACTGTAGGGGCTCAGATCTTTCAAAATAAAATAGGCTTTTATTATTTATTATTTTTCTTCTTCTTTGCCTGTTCAGAGTTAGATGGAAGTTTAGAATTTTTGTTGCATGCATTTTGGTACAGAGGAAAATAATTAGAAAACAGAAATACATTTTGCATAATTGCACTGAAATAGCGCTACTGTGATAGATATTATAGATATTATAATATCTGTGATAGATATTATAGATATTGTCATCATTATAGTTATCCTTGGAGTGAACGGCCCTTAACTCATCACAAAAGACATGCAGGACACTGGACATCTAAAAGAAAACTCGTTCAGGACATGCAGGACACTGGATGCAGTATATAAAATAAAATAAGAGTTAAATGGAAGTTTAGAATTTTTTTGATGCATGCATTTGGTTGACCAGAATGCACTGGAATTCTGGGTGATAGTGTTTGATGTGATTCATCATGTTTGTAGTGTTCCCAACATACTTTACTTTCGCTTTATAAAGCTTGCATATTGCATAAGACTTATCAAGGGAAGCTCCTCCTTCCCCTAGAGATTCTAAAACCTAAATTCAAATGTTTGCTCTCATTGATAATGGGGCAGGATGTATTTTTTATTATTCCTTCAAATGCCGCTGCACTTCAAGCGCATGGCGTGAGGTGTGTGTCTTTTAAACTGTCCGAATGCTGCCTTGCTCTCGCATTTGACTTCAGCCTTTTTTTTTTGGGGGGGGGGGGGATTTTGTGAAATGTGAACAACATTAACTAGTTTTATTGTAAATTAAAAAAAAGTCAACAAATTTACCCTCAATACAGACACTGCATCTATTGCATTTCCCTCGGAAACTCAGGGCTTAAAGAAAGTTCAGAGTTTCCCACTCGTAATTAGAACATTGTGGGGTCAGCTCTTAAAATATGATCTTTATAACATGACTTGAATTCACCAATAGTATGAATATATTAATTATATATTTTAACGGTGACCATTATCTTATGACCATTCTTACTCAATTGATTCTGATGCGCTTGTTTGATTGTGTGAGCAAGTGTGGTAGTCATCATGCAACCTCACAAGAAGCAGAACATGAGTGTCCGCTGTCTTACTCTGGCGCATTCATGGGGCTCTCTAAGCTCTATTGATCACCAGGTGTTTCTTCACTCATTCTTTCATAGTCAGTAAGCTTGCATCGCTCTCTCTTAATTTGCTTCTTAAAGCTGGTACAAAGCTTGTCTTGTTCTCTGACACCAAACTCCTACCACTAACGGCCCTCCCTCACATCCGGGCTGCTTCTTCACGGGTGGCTCTGGGTTTCTTTTCATACTGAATCAAGTGTTATTGAGTTTCTGGCCCTGTACACACATACAATCTACTTCTATTCTATAGCTCGCTGCCATTTGATTTTTTTCCTCCCCAACAGCCACAGAGTGGGCCTGTAATGAACAAAGGATTACCTGCCGCCCAACCTGTAAACTGACCTCATTACACCCTCATGACATGCTCAACGGGGTCACCCCTCAATGGCTAAGCCCCATTCACATGAAAAGGTCTAGAGCACAGCTTTTCAGACCTCCCAAGTAGCTCAGCACAATCCTGCTGTCTTTACCTGAACACCAAAGTAAAATTCCTTTTCCTTCTAAAGCCAGACAATTAAAACCACTGGGGCATAAGGGGGATTTTGGTCATCTCCAGAGTAAAGGCCGTTGCTTCTGTGGAATCAGCCTATAGGCATTGCTTGATCTTTTAGATTATGAATGATAAAGGTCAGACCGTTCCCAGATCTGGCCCTATGAACTGCATTGGCATTTAAGGTTATGAATGGAACCTCGCTGTTCTTCTTAGTGATTGACTTCCATTGGTGGTTGATTGCTGGCACCTGTCTGATATAATGGCCTATGTTGTGTGGCCATTATTTGAATGTAATAAGGTTTAACTGAGCTTGGCGAGTCTTAAGCCCTATTCGGATGGGACTGGTTTAACATGGAGAGCTGGGGTAAAGTAATAATTACCAGAGCTTCTCTGTGATTTTTGCCCTGTCCGAAAGTGCCATCTCAGTAATCATTACGGACATCGTCAGTTAAGATTTCGCCGACTTTTACCTTCAGTAAAAAGGTCTGGAAAAATTACCTCAAGTAATACTAATCCCGTGCGAATAGACCCGCTGTAAATATGTCCGTGAATATTTCGGCATAGTTTACCGCGGTTTTTCAAGTATGGAGACGCTTGAAAAAGCATTCAGTTGCGTTCTAGATGCTGGGACAAGTCTGTGGCAAAACTCAATTGTTTTCCACATACCATACAGATCAGAAAGAAGATCGAAAGCACTTGTTAGAGGCATGAAACATCTTTTAGGGTCGAGTTACCTCTCCCATTTCTGCTAGTTTTACTGATATATCTTATCCTGTGCGGATTGGCCATTAATATTACAGATGTCCTGTGGTAAAATGACATTACTCTGTCTACCCTTGTAAAGTTAATCCCGACTAAAAAGGGCTTTAGCCAGAACTCATGAAGTTACAGATTTTCAAGTCATCCAAGAGTTTTTGGAGGGTCATCTGAGATTGTTTGTGAACATTTTTACTAATATAATCGTGGATGTATTTCCTTAAAGTAAGGTATAAGTAATACCATTATGAGCGGACACTATTATTATTATTATTATTATTATTATTGGCTATTTAATAATTAACGCTCATTTACCCTGACAGTCACTGTATACAACAATGGACTCACGCTGTACATTATAATGTTGTGATTCCTAAATGAAACTAAATCAATTTTAGTTTTTAGCGTTTTATTTATTCTATGTACTCATTCTATTTATTGTAATATATATGTTAGATGTTAGAATAAAATTAAATAAAATATTCATTTCAGTTGAGAATGGAATTATACATACAGTAAAACAATTATTTGTTATCAGCCATAAGATTAAAATTAGGTTTGTCTTATCAGCATCGGTGCATCCCTACAAGCCTTTATTGTGAAATAACATTATGTAAAGCATTAAAGCATTTAAAGTGATTTGAACCCTTTTCACAGACTGTGATGATGCATTTCCACAGTTACTAACATCACAACACCTTTGTGTGTTATAATTTCAGAAAACTAGATACCAATGCTTTGTGGGTGTTTCTAACACAGCAGCTGAGGGAGTGATTGCAAACTTGATGTCTTTCTCTCTTCTGACCAGCATAATCAATCTCTTATGGAAAGTCATGGAAACGCTATCCTGGATTTTTTTTTTAAATATCATATCCTGAATATGTTTGTTGTAGTTTCCATTCACCACTATAGAAGTTCACCCAACTGTAATGACTTCTGCTTCTGAGAACCCTGGAAATATTAAAAGGGTCCATTTTCTATGACAAAGGCTGTAGCACCTCCTGGATGTGCACAAACATATCTTTTATCACTCAGACAGTCTGACTGTTCCTGATAGTTTCATAGTCTGCCATCTTCATCCCTCGCTCTGGACCAGACAGTTGACAGCTCGCTGGCTTTTCTGTCATGACACAGTGCTGGAAAACCAGAGGTTGTGGCAGGGGCCATGACATCACCCCCATCAGGCCTGATTGGAGCGGCCCATATGCCTTTAATACAGCACCAGATGTGGAGCGGCTAAGGGCTCCCATCTCTTCTCCTCCCATCTCATCTGCTGCCTACAACCCATCCCCTCTCATTGCTAGCTGTATCATTCCAGGTCATGTTTATTGCCCACTAGCAAAGACGAAAAAACTTCAGTGTGTCAAATACTGTAATGCTCTGATGATTGGGAAGGGATGATTTGTATTTCAGGTGGCTTCAGTCCAGGGCCTGAGTGTGTGGGTGTGGATGGTGAATGGACGGTGGAGGATGTTTGCAGACAAGATGAAGGAATCATACAGTAAATTGTACCCTAATGCCTTGGTAGTCTAAGCAAAAGTGTTGTTAATCCATAGTGAACACTGCCCAAAATATGTCATAGTTGGTGTTTGAAATTCTGTCAAGAGATGACTAGAATGTGAAAAAAAGTCAGAGTACCCCTACTGTATATTTCATTAACCTGCATTTCATCTTTGTAGAATCCTCCAAAACCTCATTGGTCATGCCAGAACTATTTAAGGGAGATTTGGGGGTCTACAATCTGTTTTATTAATTTCAGTGATGAATTTGTCCTTAGGGATCTTTACAAAGGAACGCTGGGATACGTTTGGACTATGGATGCTCCCATATGGCAAATGTTTTGCTCAAGGCTTAATTTGTGCCAGAAAACAAGGGGGATTCAGATCCTACACCTCCGGAATTGGATCCGGCACCCATTTTAGTGGATCCCTACCACATATGCCTCTGAAGGAAATGTATGCTACAGTAAGACGTGTACCTGTTTAATGATGTAGTGCGACAATACCTGAACTAGCACTATCATCAACAATTTGTCTATTACTGTAAAGGTTTGTGCCCCCAGCCCAAACTCTTTTTCTGGGATCAAATCATAATTAACAAGTTTAAATTATTTACATAATTTACTGTTTGTGATGATGAAGAGTATAAACTATAGACTTTTGTAGCTTCTCAAGATGGCTGACACTACTGTACCACTCCTAGTCCAGTGTGAGGCCAATTACAACACTGAACAGAGGGACATTTGCTGGCAGCCCACTGGTTTTTGTGTGTTGTGGCTTGGAACGACTCCATCGCTGCCAGCGCAGTTAGTCCTACAAATCAGCAGTGCTGCCGCACAAACCGTAGCTTCATATTTTTTTTCCTCATGGATTATGAGTTCCTCCTAATGCGCAGGACAAGGCCTCACAGTCTGACATTAGGAAGATCTGGGCTCGGATGTTCTGTGTGTGTAGGAAGCAGGTTAATATAAAGTCATCAGACATCTGCTGCAATGTTGCCTTCCAATAATCTTCGTCTGCGATCTGTTGCCAGCAATTGATGACCAGATTTTTTCCCCTTCCTCTTCACTCCTCCCCCTCCCCCTCCGTCACCCCCTACTCCCCGCTACTCATGGCAGAGTTTTTCAATTTGGATTGCCATTCGTGCTGGACTTTGGTGACAGATTTCTCTGGCGCAGTGGAGGCTGGTGTAATGAGAAGTGGGCCCTGTTGAACAAGTGGCCACTGTTATCCCTCTTAAGGACATGGAATAGAACCTGCCGCTCCCGTTATTCTTCAGGGCTGACAAAAGTGTGAGACCCCGTGACTGTCTCTATCTGTCCTTCTTACATTGGCTTTTGCTCTAATCTCGGCCAATCGCTGCCCCATCACCTTACATTTAAACCCTTATCTGCCAGAGGTGCTTTCAACTTCAGCTCTTTCTCTCTCTGCTTTGAGGATGGTGCTAGATTTTGCATTAGGATGATTGTTTTTCCAGACTCAATAGACAGACAGTTGTGTATATAGTTGTATGCGTATGCTTATTTATTTAATACTTATGTTTTATCCCTTTTATGCATGATATTCACAGCAGCCATACCTTTAAAAGCCATTTTAAACTATACAGGGTATGAGGTTACATCTAAATGAAAATACTATAGGTGATTACCTTTGACCATACGCATTATACTTTATGACTGTCCTTAAAGTAAAGTAAAAAACTAAAATATTATTTTCTATCAGGATCACTCAGAATTTTATTTTGATTATATTTGACTTTGGATTTAATCATCCATCCATCCAAGGGTTGAATGAATGAATATCTATTTAATTTATTTATATTCTGGGTTCAGTACATCAACAGCATTTATGGGAATTTGAATGTTCATTTAACACAAAATTTTAATTCCACTTTATATTCCTTGTGAATGGGGTCAATCCATAATTAATGTTAACATACTCACTGTTTTAATAATATAGACACAAAAAGCAAGAACAGACACGGAAACAGAAAATAGAAAACCTTAAAACAAGTGAATAACTGATGTAAACAGCTCAAATAATACATGTTTTCCTGGAAGAATGAACCATTAATATAAGTGCTTTATAAAATTATAAGCTTTGCATTTCTGCTTTTAAATACCTAAAATATTGGCCGCATTCACAACCAATGTTAGTGCCTTAACATCCATTTTTTGCATTTTTAAATGAGGGACGAGTTCAAATAATGTTTATATTAGTCGCATTATTAAATGCTGTTGATTGAGATTAATTTATATTTGAACCCTGCATATTCCGGTTTTAAGTCCATGCTTCTTTTTTAGTTATAGTGTAAATGTATTACATCACTGAATGATTGAATCAATCCTTCCTCTGGAGTCCATAACCTCCTCAGAACACCCAGCAACACCGTCAACATTCACTGTGAGGCTGTCCACACACAACTGGTCCAATGTGGTAGTCATTTTCAGTTCTCACACTCAAACTAAAAATGAAGTCCAATCGTTTCCACGTTTCTTAAGATAACATTATGAAAGGGCGAGAGCATAGAGTGCAATAGCAATCAGAAAGGTTTTGTTTGGGGCGGTCGATGGGGATTGAATTAATGGGGTCAGAGGAGAAGGAGAATGATGTTTTAGTGCAAAGTTTGGGTTCAAATGTGGGACAGTGGCACTGCTGTGTGACTTCGCAGGTCTGGAATATTACGAGTTGTCAACGGCAATTCTTGAATGGGCAATAGACAGAGAAGTTTTTTCCCCCCTCAAAGACGCTAATGGAGGTGGAAATTGCAAGAAAAACACTTCAAACATAACAAAAAGCCCCAGAGAGCAAGGACATATAACATAAAGAGGATTTAAAGAATGAACTCAAAATTGGACTTTAGAAAGGTCCATTTTGAGAACTATATCTACATGCGGTCACTGTGATTTTGCCAAGTAAGACATGTTCCTGGATCAACAAATTTTGATATGGAACAACATTCCTGTCCGAAGATTTATTCCAAATTCTATCGCTACCCCTAACTCTACCCATTACTAATCTCTAAAATAAGAGAGAAAGGTGAACAAAATGCAGGACTGTCCCAAAATTGGGGGCATTTATGTCTGAATTAAATACTAATTTTAAGCAATCAAAAAAAAAAAAAAAATGTTTTGATTCAAACAAAGAAGACACGCATTGACACATCAGAATGTTCACCTTATAGGTTTTCATGAGCACTTTGAGTTCAGAATCTGAAATCTTTTTGCAAAACACTCATAAACGCCTGACACAGCAACACCTGTCAAACTTGTGAAATTGTCTTCTGCTGTCTCCTGGTCGTGCTCTTCATGTGAAAGATATGTTCTGTCAGGAGATAAATGGGAGGATGAGAGAGTCTAGTGACCCGTGTCAGTGGTTCTTTCTCTGCCGTGCAGCTATATGTGTGTGCAGAAGGGCACATTGACTTCAGGGTGTCCCACCCCAGGACTGACAGAACGGACAAGGGCAGTGTTGCATTTGCACTTGACTTCAAGCTCAGTCAAGCTGAACGTCGCCTCTCATCTCCACACATGCCTGTACTGTACATCCACAGTTTAATGGAGTAGGGATCATCAGGGTCAGGGCTCTAATAAGTGGATAATGGCTCTGTGTTAGGCCTAACCTCCCGTCTGCTCATTAACATGTAAGATGTTAAAGTGACATTAAGAAATGAGGAGGCTGGATCTCTCAGACACTCAAATTGAATTGAGAATGGACCTCTCATTCTCTGTGTGATTGAATTACTCATTTAGGTCATTTCTATTCCAGTGTGTTTCACAGATGTGGCCATCTGTATGATAAATGCTTTGACTTTTGGAGTGCTGAGATGAACTTTTTTAGTACAGGTTATACCCAACATATGGAAAAAGCATGGAAAGTCACCATCATAAAAATCACCATACTGTATCATATCGAAATTAAACTTAAAGGGACAGTGTACCCCAAAATTAAGCTTTTATGACTATTTAAAACAAACAAAAAATATTTTATTTTATTCATTTTATGGACAAAAGCAGTGTCACAAAGTGTCTTCTTTAATGTTCCACAGAAGAAAGAAAGTCATGCAGGTTTGAAATGACATGCGGGTGAAGAAAAAATAATAGAACATACATTTTTGAGTGATCGAAAACGATGCAAAAACAAAATTAAAGTATATATATCATAGAAGTTGCCCACATGACTTGGGTCAGTAAGTCAAATTGCTACTGTGGGGAACTTATTTGTGACCGAGTCATTTAGAGCAGTTTTGTGAACAGGAATACATGATTCCTTGAATAGATCCAAATTAATGAATCACATTACTACTTCCTTCATAAACTCACATGAATCCACCAAGATGTAGACTGCAGTTAGCTCCTGTTGTTTTTAACCTTTCATAATGCTCAAATGCATTACACTGAATGTTTTGCTTTGCTCTCTGCACTCATGTGTCTCTCTGTGTTTGTTTGAGCATTAACGTGTGAAGTGTGCATCAACAGCTCCTCCTCAGCACTTTAACTCTGTGTTACTCCGTACTGAGCTGTGTCAGCTGAGCAGGACTGGCAGTCGGAGCCTTTCGGTCAGCACCGAAGAGCCCAGCTCTTGTGGGATCAGCTGGGGGAAAAAGACTCAAACCCTGGGGCTCAGCGCTTTGGCTCGTACCCCATCGCAGTTCTCCCCAAACCTTTCTCAAGCCTCGTCTCACTCATTTGATGTTGGCTATTTAGTTCCATTCACTTTCCCTGGAACAGATCCCTCACACTCATGGGGATTGCACACACGCCTCCACCCTCTTCAACTCTTCACGATCTGGCTTATTTCGGACACTGATCCAGGCACATGGATCGAATGCTTCCAGTTGGAAAGAACCGAATAGGTGTTTTTTTCCCCCCTTTTTCTCCTTTTATCATCGTCTCTTGAATGGAAGCTTTCTTTCAAAGCTGTCTTTTTTTACAGTAATTCCCTTTAACAGAACCTCAGAGGGGGAATCGGGAATCTGACTGTCTCGTAATTCCAAATATATCCCTGGCCAGTGAAATGGTAAGACCCACAGAGCTTGTCAAATGAGGAATTCAGGTTTCATTTACACCACCAGAAACCGTGGGTCCTTAAACCATTTTACAATGTTTCAAAATGCTGTTTTAGACTGTACGGCTATGCTGAGAGATGAAAAACACTTTCCATAGATTAGAAGATTGGACTGAGAATGTGGATCCACAGTGATTATTACAATGTTTTAAGCATAATTTGTAAGCTCTTGCACAAGATCATCAAAGTCATCACTTACTCACCTTCATGTTGTCCCAAACTTAAGAGAATAACTAAAACGTGCTTTAAAATGTTCATACAAACGTTGTAAAAGTAATCCATATGAACTGAAATGTTTTATCCAATCTTTCGGAAAGAGACATGATTGCTTGTATGAAGAACAGATTTATTTCAGGCTTTTATTCACAACATTGATCTCAGTCAAATATGGAAAAGAATCTCAAACGTGCTTGCTTGACACATGAGAACCAATGGCGTTATTTGAGCTTCTACTTGATGAGCTATTATGTATTTGTGTTGATCACAGTTTATATGTGAATAAAAGCCTAAATCTGTTCATCATATAAAGCAAACTTGTTTGACCACTCGATTCATATGGATTATTTGTACCAAGAATTTTTTGAGACTTTATAAATTTGGGAAAGTTTTTGGTTGCATGAACAAAAAGGGAACAAAAATAAATCATTCATTTGTATTTCGAAGATGAGTAATGGGTTTATGGGTTTGGAATGGTATGAGGGTGAATAAATGTTGACTGAATTTTTATGCTTGGGTGAACTAACCATACATATATACAGCATATTTTTGTATAATTGTACAGCCTAAATTTACAAATGCAATTCTCTAATTTATGTGGAGTTTAGATTACAAGCAAGTTACAGTCATTTTCGTTCCAAAGTCAGCTGGCAGAAGCCCACCTCTCCCACTGCTGTAAGTACTACTCAGGTCATTAGTCCAGACAGACAGAAACATTAGCAGACACGACACACAGCTTACACTGTGATGTATTGATCCACCGTGAGGACTCTGGGCAGGAAGAAGGACTATTTGCTTTAAAGTTCAATGGCTCTCCACTACTGTTAGTGTTGTAACTGCAGGAGCAATCGATATCAGGAGAAGCCCAGTGTCACCAGATATATTCACCCACTCACATACATCATAATACCATCCTCAGACGCTCGTGTCCGTTGCGGACCCAGTCTACATTTCTTTCTCTTAGTCTCCTAAAGCATTTTTACTTTTATATTTATTTTTGGCATTGTGACTTAAGGCACGGTTTAGTGCTTTTTTGTGTATTGTAATTACACCCAGTATCCATTTCTTGCAGCTGTGATAGAGAGAAACATAGAAGAACGTGGTGTCACAATACGACTGATTAGGATGGCAAAAGGAAAGAATGTGTGTTTATCAGTAGGACATGAAGCTTCTGCCTATGACAAAAAATACTTTTTTTCTGGTTCAAGGTGTGCAGTTTTTGTCTCTGGCTGTCCATACATAATGGGCTATTGTTGGGGGGTTGTGTGAAGATATTAATGCGGTGATTGTGAGGATGGGGTGGGGGGTGTCTGTCACCTTAGAGAACAGCAAGGGCAGACTGTCCTTTCCCTGGTTCTGATGAAGGGGTCACCTAGAATTTATCACTCGACTCCAAGCCCTGTCTTGATGTGACATGGCACAATTATCGAGTCGCATATTTTTTCCAGGTCTCCCCTCTTCTTGCAGTAGCAAATACAAACAGGTATACTGTGCATCTGGAACCACACTGTATCCATTTCAAAGCTTCGCTGTATCTCATGCATTGCGTGAATCGAGCAGTATTTAGTAATACAGGTTCACGTCCGCACCAGACTCTCTCTGTAAACATTCACGATGCATAACCCGCAATGCTTTCCTTGCATTGCCAGAACATTGTCCAAACATTTGCCCTGCTTTGCAACCCATCTCACTAACTGAAGTCAGCCTAGGGTGTAATCCCTCCCTCTTTTTGTGCATATGCATACTTTATGGCTGTGCATACATTTGCATCCCATTCTTTCCTTTCTGCAGCACGCCGGCTTCAAGATCCCTCCCTGTAGCCTCCGAATGAACCTGTTTACGTCCGTACATTTCCACTGGCGTTTGAACTTGGCCCATCGATTTGTTTACGGTCAGGGTTACGGCACAGTTCCTTAAAGGGGCCTGCAATCGAACGTCAATATTTGAGTAAGAGGTCAGCGGTGAGAGCTGAAGAAACAGCATGCAAATGCAGATTGGGCAAGGGAAAGAGGAGAGGGACTAACCGACTCCGTGTTTCTGACAGGAATAGGGTAATAGAGGAAAAAACTATAGACGAGTCAAGAGGCTGCCGCATAGTGCAAGGCAACTCACACTACCTACTAAGCTCACAAGAGGGAGCTACTAGTCAATCCATTCACGTGTGTGCTTGATGAAAATCCCCATCCGCACATTAATGCACTGCAATCTGCTCGATAGAGATACATGTATGTGGAATTTAGACTTGAAAAACTTGAAAATGGACAAATTTACCATTATCAAGATTGAAACTTTGCTGTCTGACATGATGTCCCACAAGCTTTCATTAAATCACTATTCACTAATCCTATCACTATACACTATCACTATACACTAATCCTATAAAAAAAAAAAAAAAAAAAAAAAATATATATATATATATATATATATATATATATATATATATATATATATATATATATATATATATATATATATATATATATTATACAGTATGGTATTATATCGTATTATTATTAGTGTTTGGTCTTATTTTGTTTACTTACCATAGAAAATAAATTGTAAAACTGTAATATTGTGATTTATATTTACTTCAAATATGTACACAACATTCAGTTGAAATATTATTATTCCTTTTTACTTTATATGTGACATAAATATTAAGAAAAGAAAAATACTAAATTATTTACCCATTGACATTAAAGTAATTGAAAGAAATATTTTAAATATGAGTGGCATATGTGGCTAATATGTGATTGTGGATTTGATGTTTATTAAAAAGGTAATATTTTACCTTATATATATATATATATATATATATATATATATATATATACATTAATAATTTATTTATTTATAAGCTTCACATAGAAATACCCATTTGCTAATAATGTCACCTTCCTTCAGCATTATGCATTTGAGTTCTGAAACACTCCGCTACATCAGTGACATTTAAGAAACACTTTTGCTTCACAATAGTCTCTGGCGGGGAATGATCCACTTGTTATTTGATGCTAGTTAAATAACTGTAATTACTGAACCTTTTAGATTTTGTCCCTCCAGTGAAATGATGTGAAATGTCTCTCTCTCTCTCTCTCTCTCTCTCTCTCTCTCTCTCTCTCTCTCTCTCTCTCTCTCTCTCTCTCTCTCTCTCTCTCTCTCTCTCTCTCTCTCTCTCTCTCTCTCTGTCTATATCGCTCACTCCCGCTTTACTCTACATGTAACATCATACACATTTGAGCTGCAGGAGTGTGTGTCTAGAAAGCATTCTTGAGGCAATTTTGTTGTCACTGATTTTAGATAAAGTGTGAAGATTGGGGGGAAAAACAGTTTTAACAAAGCTTTCTTTCTTTCTTTCTTTCTTTCTTTCTTTCTTTCTTTCTTTCTTTCTTTCTTTCTTTCTTTGTATTTCTACTTTTTGCAGTGTTTTTTTTTTTATTTTTCTTGGATTTACCATATTTTTGTAGTACCTAAATATATATATAATATAGTTAGTATAATACAGTTAACATAGTTATAATATAGTATATTTTTTATAACTATATTATGCATATATACAGTATTATGCCATAATACCATGAATATGTTGCTATTGTACATTTCTAGTCTTAATAAGCACTGTAGTGTATAGTGCTTGTACTGGCAGGAATATTAATCTCAGAGGAATAATATGTTTTATCATGTGGTTTGATATAGAGGCTTCTAGAATGATAAATTGCCAGTACCGTGTGAAGTCGTAGAGATATCCATGTAGAAGCAACATACAGATACTCAGCCGTACTGCTCAGCTAAAATCTTCTGGCCGTGTGGAGGCGTAGCTAATAGCGGTTAAGCAGCAGCTACGAAGCAGAGTTTATGTAGCATATATTTAGGTTTATAAGTCTTTATAAGTCTACCTATAGAAAAAATAAGTTTTCCCCACCACTTAAAAAAAAATAAAAAATGTACAGAGAGCAAAAAGAGCCTCAGTGAATGCAGCGGACTCATTCATCGTGTGTTATGGAAAACTGGAGGAGAAATCAGCTATTTTATTAAACCTTCCATGTTCCACATAGTAGATTTTCTTCTTTTCTCTCAAACATACAAAGTAAACACTTCAGTTATAAAAAACTAAAGTGCTTAAGCGGTAATATAATAAGAGGCAGCATGCAACATATGGTGAATGTGGTCTATGGTTTTCAGTGTTCTTCCAGTCCAGAAAAAAAAGACAGGGAACGTACTTTTATTTTAGTGGTTAATTTCCCCAAATGCCTTTTTTTTTTTTCTTCTTTTTTTTTTTTTCAGTTAACAAAAATTATACTTTGGTTACTTTCTCCTAGTTTCAATTTTTATTTTATTTTTTTACCATGGAAAGACGTACTGTTTTATACAATACATTATTCTGACTATATTTGTTTCACTCTGATTTACATAGTTCAAGCCAAGCTTTATTTCAGCCTGATTTTTTTTTACCAACAAGACATAAATATAAACATACTTTTTGTTTTATGATTTATAGCTTTGCGTGGATTTTAAAATTCCCTCTTTCCGGGTTGTTAGGAGTATAACTGACACTTTTTCCTTTGGTCTGGCCTTTTCTAACCGTAATAAATCATCTAGAAATGCTATCAAAAAATGCTATCAAAAGGAAATGTAAAACAGTCCCATTATAGGTCTCCATGTACACTACTTCTTCTTCCTCTTCGTCCTCTTCTTCTTCCTCTTCGTCCTCTTCTTCTTCCTCTTCGTCCTCTTCTTCTTCTTCTTCTTCTTCTTTGATAATCTCATAATCATATTTATGATTTCCAGAGGAGACGAATTGCCCAAAATAAATTAGACTGTGTTACTTAACATTTAGGTGATATTTCATCAAGTTACTTTTATTAGTTTAATTTATGGATAAGCAATTTACATGACCGAAGCTGCACTATAAACATCGTTTATCAAAATACATTATAATAATGAAGCTGTTTTAAAATGCATATTAAAGGGACTAAAACACGTTAGACTGGCTAGCTGTGATGGTTCCATCGGTGAGATAATTAATGGCTAAACGGGAGCTTTCTTGGCAAACAGTTGAGAGATGAGTACTGGCCTTGTAAAAGTGCACACTATAAATACAACAATAGGTAAGATTAACCTCCAGTGATAAGCAAGTGCACTCCATCGCCTGGCACAATAATGCAGAGGACTCACAATTAAATCTGAAATTAAAAACATGCAAGTCTGAGCGCAGCAGATGACGCGGGTGGTATTTATTTCACATGTGTCTCTTTGTATTCGGGAAGAAAAGCAGCGAGAGTTGGGGCGGTTAACAACAGAAGATAACAGGAAATCCAAATCATTCTTTTTTCTTTTTTTATTGCATTTTGACATTTTAAAAATGTTGTTGCATTTATTGTTCGTTTCTATTTTATCATTGCAATTAATTTACAAACTAATTAACCACTACTGCTTTTAATTTGTTTGTTACAGGGTGTTTTGGATTATTCTAATCATCCAAGCATTCGAACAAAAATCTTGTGTCCCCTGTAATGCACTTAACACATGTTTGTAGTAGTCTCCCGACATGATTTGAGGACATCTCGCTCCGTCTGCTCGCCCCTCATCAGCCATGAGGAATCATGCCTGGGTGTCTTGAGTGCCATTTGTTAATCAAGGCCAAAGTGGCAGATTATAAATATAACAGAAGAAAAATGACACATGTAAGTGATCTCATTTAAGAGCATTACATTTGAATTTATTGGGGTACTTAGAGGGGATGGAAAGGGTCGTGACTCTAGGGTGGTGGTTTAGAGTCATGCAAATGAGAGCGAGAGAGAGAGAGAGAGAGAAAGAGAGACTGAGAGCAATCGAGAGTTATGGCGGCGGTTGGCGTCTTAGCCTCTACTTCATTATCATAGAGAAATGCCCCATAACCATCTGCTGTTGGGTCCCCAGGAGGCCGTACCCCAGTGCCAGCCCCCTCTTATTGTCAGTGTACACTTGTCCTCACATGTGCACTTCAAGAACACCTCAGCATGTATGACTCGTCACTCGACTGTTAGGGCGAACGATGATGATGTCATTATGATGTCAAAGTGTTGGTTTGACTGTGTTTGTGTTTACTTAAAAAGGATAGCTCACTCAAAATGATAATTCTCTCATAATTTTCTCACTCTCATATCGTTCCAAACTGGTATGACTTTTCACAACACAAAACAAACATTGATTTTATATTGTGAAAGTCAGTGGGGTTCAGTGTTGTTGTTTTGGACCGGATTGACTTTTATTGTAATGACAAAAACAGTTGAGACAATCTTCAAAATATCTAACAAGTAACTCGTATAGGTTTGGAACGATATAATAATATACATTTTTGGCTGAACTATTCCTTTAATTATGGCTGGAATTTAACGACCACTTTTGAAAAACCGCATCATAAATTAAACATTCACACATATTCAAATGTAAATAATGAAAAGATTACATGTAAACTTGGCTTACTGCATATTAAAAACAGTTTTACAAAGTATATATAAGTGTGCAGCAGAAGTGAACATTTTAATTTAATATATAATAAAGACATGTTTTGCCTCATAGGGAAAACATTAAGAGAGAAAATGAACAAAACAGACATTACATATAACCTGGAACATCTTATTTATGATAAAACAAGCTGCAACACTGGAAAAGCATGTGTGTTTTCACAGGTTTCAAATTCCTCTCAATTAATGATATTTGCCTTTAGATCCTGCTTTAAAGATTATGACTGGAATGTCTGTTTATAAGTAAGCTTTCACACATATGTACAACAGCAGCTAAACCTCTTTGTCACTTCCAGCTGCATCTACGTTGTGCATTTTTTCCCTTGATCTTCACTACTTAAAGCAAGAAACTATAGAAATGTGTAAAATAAAGGAGTGGGACGCCTCATACCGACAGATAGGAGTGCCGTGAGACAGAGTGATAGCTTCAATCCATTTGTTGGCCCCGCTTCGTGTTTTGTCAACAGATCACACTGGGGTTTTGTCAATGGATGTTGACAGAAAATCAAAAGCGCCACAGTGGCGGCAGCCCATAATGGTGACTTAGCTCAGATTTACACATCTCTTATAAAGATCGACGATTTCCTAAACAATCAATCCTCTTACAAGAGCTTGTTATTTTGCTTCATAATAACTGTTAGCGCTTTTCAACATCCCTCCGCGGACAGGATCGCGTTTGCGCAGGAGAGCGCCTCTTATCTTTAGTGGAATGAATGCACGCTGAAAGGATAATGTCCCAGTGATTATATTGCCCCCCAAATGTCTACCCTCCTTCTGAGTTTGTGATGTTGTCAGTTGTTATTGAGAACCGGAAATATCTTCACGATGCATCGCCGCTAAAGAATCAAGGCGGCACAGCGTGGAGTCTTCGAAAGCTGCTCTGCGGATTTCCACCCGCTCTATAATTTGATCAAAAGGAGATTTACTAAAGAGTATTTGTGCGAGGACGCATCCGTGAAAGATTCTCACCTAAACTCAACATATCAGGGTCTGCCCGAGAGCGACGTTTGCGTTGGAGGGTCTCTAATTTTATAATATAGGCCTCCATATGTCAGGCTCCCTGCGCTCGCTTGACTGTCAATGCTCCAAAGAAGTTTCTCAAAGTTAAAATGGTCCAGCCAAACGAGGAGGTAGAATCACTCATCCAGTATGGAGAGCCAGGCTGTGGAGGGAAGACTCCACCAATAGCGTCTAACAGTTTTAGAGGTGGGCTGGGCTTACGTTTCATTGTGCAGGCAGGGCTCTAGCTTCAGGCTTAGCCTCTGACGGTCCTGTTATGCATTTTTGCCAGACAATTGACCGTTTAACCATCTTTACTGTCTTTTTAGCTCCTTGACGCCTCGGCTGTTATTACCGCATTGTTCCTCTTCCCACAATGGTGATGTGTGAGCTCCTCTTGCACATGTGCGGCACTTTTTCCGTGGGCTTTTCTTCTGTGAGGGCGATTACGTTTTTTTTTTTTCTCTCTCTCTCTCTCTCTCTCTCTCTCTCTCCCTCTCTCTCTCTCTCTCTCTCTCTCTCTCTCTCTCTCTCTCTCTTCCTCTGCAGAATACCAGCTCTGCTTTTGCTGGAAAGTCAGATGCATACGCATGTTGCCATGGCAAAGCTTAGAATATATATTTATATATTATGTGTGATTTTTTTTTCTGCTTTTGGCCTTGATTGCTTTATCTCGTGGTGTAGAGCCTGTTGCCCTCAGGGCCAGATTTAGATGTGTGTGGGTCTTCAAGGGTTTTACTGCAGAAAAGCTGTTTGGATTGGGGCTGCTACGCCATACAAGTGCGACCGAATTGTGTCATTTCTGGTTTTCTACTTCGTGCTGGAACCAAAGGAAAGTCCAAAAGAAGAGCAAAAAATACAAGACAAAAGCTGATGAAAACAGGCCCGATTGGATTATGTCAGACCTGGCATATTCCTAGTTTTGAGGAAAGTCTTGGTTTGCCGTCTTATCAGCCCTTGCCTCCCAGCTAAATGAATTAAACAGGCACAGCCAAATGATTGTCCTTGCTTTGAGTTTGTCTGTCTACGTCTCACATTGCAATAAATAGTAAAAGGCAATGGGAAAAAAAATCTTTTTTTTACTACATGTACCTGTCAGGTAAAGGCATAGTATTGCTAACGATGATGCGGAGGCTTGATAATAATGCTTGATAAAAGTGACAAACATTTGCAGATCCTAAAGAACTGTCAAATTGCTCCTTTCACACAAAACACCTGTAAACATGGCAGAAGGAATTGCACGACATTGCACCAGAATTGCATAATTATCAGTTCTGAAATTAGTATTTTGCTCTAATTTTTCATTCAGGTATAATCAGCTCAATTTCTCTATCCTATCTCTCTCCAAAAGAGCATGAGAGTTTCTCCTCGTTGCCAACAGGTAATCATGTCTGATTAGCAGTTCAACACACTAATTACATTTGGTTAGGAAGTATAATTTATCCACCATGACTTCCAATATAGAAGGGCTTTAAGGGAAAACACTGGTTGTATGCCTTCAAAGATTAAAGGGGTTAGAAATAGATGCTAATGCCAAAAACAAAGACACAAATCTCTTAAAATCATAAATAAGAAACAAATCAAAGAATTTGTTATTATTGTAAATTATGTAGCTTGATTTAATTTAAAAAAAAATTGTGTGTGTGTGTGTGTGTGTGTGTGTGTGTGTGTGTGTGTGTGTGTGTGTGTGTGTGTGTGTGTGTGTGTGTGTGTTTCTGTCCGTGCTGTTAAAGAGATATTAGGCAGCTTTTTTTTCTCCCTGTGGTGTGTTCATCTGTGTTCCAGTAAACCCTGTGGATTATGTTGTGACACATGTTGAGATCATGCTTTAGCACCTCTCTCTCAAGGCTACAGGTGTGAACAGATCCTTGCTGTCGGAAGTTTAAACGACACAGACAGAGGTATGGGTACATTGGTGGAGTTGTACTATTTCCATCCTCAGTAGCCTTTCCATCCCTTCATTTGCTTATGGAAAATGTTACGTATTTCTGTAACACATTGGGAAATTGTGGTTTTGTGATGGCACAGTATGTGGATATTGTGTAGTTTTGTTTTATGTATATGGATTTGGAGTCTAAAAGTACTGAGAGTCTGAGAGTCTGGGAGAGTACCGTTGTTGATTAAATCAGGTCATTATGACTCATCTTAGACCTGGTGTTAAAAGAATAGGTCACCCAAAACTGAAAATTGTGTTGTCATTTACGTGTCGTTTCAAACCTGTATGACTTTCTTTTTTTTCTGTGGAAGATAAAAGAGTATTTTGTGAGAAATGATTACCAACATTATTTCAAATATTTTATTTTGTGTTCCACACAAGAAAGAAAGCCATTCAGGTTTGATACGACATGAGGATGAGTAAATTATGAATTTTCATTTTTAGATGAACTATATTTAACTTTCATTTTGAGTGGTTTGATTTACAAGTGGACAGCACTAAATACAGGTGTACACATCCATAACGTTTTGTGATATGGTCACATTTTGACTAATGCCCGTTTCATAGAGCGGAGGCAGTGCAGAAGCTGTGTGAATGCAGAGCGGAAGCAGGACGCGCCCATTGTGCTTTCACACTGGCAGCGTTTTGCAAGTATACTCTTAGTAAACTACTAGTTTTGTAGTTTTATACTTCAAATACTAATTATTTAAGTGAACAACATCACACTTATTGTTTTCTATTTATATATATTTTTTGGGTAACACTTTATTTTGATGGTCCCTTTTGAACATTCTGTTGACTATTAACTATTACTATACTTGACTATAGTAACTTTGCAACTACGTGTCAACTAACTCTCATTAGAGTATTAGTAGATTGTCTGATTATTATCTGCTAACTCTTTATTGTGATGCTCCCCCAGCAGATATTCTACTGACTGTTACTTTGCAAGTACATGTTATTCTAACCATAACCCTACCAGTCTACTAATACTCTAACACTCTTAGAGTTAGTAGACATGTAGGTGCAACTTTACTTAATAGTCAACATAATGTTAAAGGGACCATCAAAATAAAGTGAAACCTATTTTTGTACTCTTTGTATACTATTATGCTCCTATTTAGGTATTAATATTTTATACTTGAAATATACCTTGAACTCCTTCCATTTAAAATTTTTTATTCTAGCTTCATGCATCATTTTTCATGCATCAGCACTTGAATGTGGGTAAGTTTCATAAAAAAAGCAAAATTTGAAACAAGAATCTAGATTTCTTCGGTCATCAAATCAAAGACTATGTCCGGATCAGATTCAGAACAATGATCAAAAGACAGATGAAGTAGCCTAGACTGAGTCGATCTACACCCCCAAAGTTTCACAGTCGCTAACCCTTCCTGAGTCAACATTTGATTTGGTAACGTTAGGTAGTTTTGATTTATATGCTGTTGAATGTTTGATGATTGTGTCATTTTACATTTGTGTAAGCAATCTTCTATCACTTGTTTCTGCTTCTTCTTTTTCTTCACCTGTGTTTAGTAGATCCGTTGATTCTCTACTATAATTTACATGATAAAGGTAATATTAAAGTTAAGGGGCCCTATCATACACCTGGCGCAATGCGGCACCAGGCACGAAGCAAGTGTTTTTTGCCAGTTTCAGCCTGACGCAGTTATCATTTTCACGTCCTGCTCTGCGCTGTTTAAATAGCAAATGCATTTGCGCCCATTTGTGCGCCCATGGGTGTGCTGGGCTGAAAACGAGGTGTGTTCTGGCTAGGGCTTGCATAGACTAGTCGAGTAGTCGATAGATCGACTACTTCAACCACTAGTCAACGCTGTCGGAAACAATCGACTACTCGAGCGTCCATTAAATGAATTAAAATGGCGAACGTCACCAACAGACACCACACGTCAGATGTGTGGAAGTATTTCATCAAGGATGACAAAAATATTGTAATTGGCCAACTCTGCAAGAGGCCGTTCACATATTGCGTCTAAAAACATGTGGAAAGCGCGGCCGTGCCGCTGTCTCCTACAAGCGCTTGCACGCCCATGACGTCTGTCGTTGCTATGCAACTATGAACTGCGCTCTCAATGATGACAACGAAGAAGTATCAGCAAATGATTAATTGATTTCTAGCCCTTGCATTAGCTTTACTACTAGATAGCCTATTTCTGGAGATGAGAAGGAAAAACCTTCCTGGAAAAACTAGCGCACCACGTTGCTTCCATTATGAGCACGCTCGCCGCGCGCCTACATTTGAAATACCGACCTTGAGCGCAAAAAAGACGCGAATGAAATGAAAGGCAAGAAGGGCTATTTATTTGGCTTTAGACTGTTACATGAAAATTTTAAAATGAAATGTCATAATTATAATGTTTTGAGAGTTTACTTGTGTAATTGTTGCATTAGACTATGAATTAATAAATGTTTATTGATAAGATCTAGCTATTTCATGTCTTTTCATTTACAGTAGCATGAACCACGAGTAGTCGAGTAACTCGAGTATTGTTTGATAAGAAATCGACTAGCAGAAATCAGTAGTCGTGCAACCCCTAGTTCTGGCGCATTGTTGGTGCGTTTCTATTTTGAGGCAACAGAAATAGACTGTGCCATTGACCAACAGTTATTTAGAGGCTGCATTAGTAATATGAGCTTGTAGGCGGGTACACAACACTCTGCTTATTACACACACAGGGAAGCGCAGCAGCACACAAACATGCCAACAATTCTAAATAAAAGGTTTACAATGTAAAAGATTATTATTAGAGGCGTTTCCACCGAAGTTACCTGGAACAATTTGTCCCAGGAACTTTTTTCCCCCAGACCTGTTGCTGTCTGCGTTTCCACCACGGTCTAAAGTACCGTGAAGATTAGGCAAGTATTCCGGTGACCTAGGACTGCATGCTTCTTTACAGTTCCCGCAGGATTTCATCCTCTGAATTTAAGCTTAATAAAGCCTAAACCTCGTCGTCGGTCCATCTGTTATATTTTTTTTAACTCCGTTGTTGATTCGAATAGCAAACAACTGTTACTGCACGCATCGCAACAGATTTAAAAAAATGGTAGTTGAAATAAAATGCTGTGTGGAGTCAACCAATCAAAATGCGGCATGAACTCAACCAATCAGCATGTTCAGCGCTCAAGTCCCACCCCTGAAAGTTCCTGAACTTTGAAAAAGTACTACCTCGCAACCAGGGCCGGTTCTAGACATTTGGAGGCCCTAGGCAAAATTCATGTTGGAGGCCCCCCACCCCCAATAAAAAACACTTGAAACAAATATGATTCCTAACCTTTTTATTTATACAACATTTAATTTTAAATTTAGTATATTTTTACTTACACAGTACATAAGTTTGGACAAATTACTATTTTTAATGTTTTTGAAAGAAGTCTCTTATGCTCATCAAGCCTGGATTTATTTGATCAAAAATACAGAAAAATAATATAGTGAAATATTATTACAATTTACAGTTTTTCTCGATTGCTTAAACACTATAACCAGGCTTTTGAACTAAAATTTCAAAACCATAACGCCATTTATCAAAAAGCACACCCATTTCACTCAACTATAAACACTATTCCCTGTTTTGACACATGAGTCAGATTTGTTGAACTGTCACTGCAAAACTCTACACACAAATCCCTTAATTTCTCATTGCTTAGACCATGTTGTCATTTAGAAAGCACAAGCATTCAAAATTGTTCACTCAAGTCAGCACAGCTTCAGCTCAGTTAGCACACAATTACCCAGGTGGAAACACTAAGAGTCAAAATTTAACACACATCAATCAGAACCTTCAATAGATAGATAAAAGGGCCCAAATCAGTTTATTGCGTTTTGGAACAATGGATCCAGAAAGACATGAAGGAAGAGGGATAAGAATGAGGAGGAGGAGGAAGGGCAAGGACAAGAAGACAAGCAGTGTCAGATGAAATTCAAGCCACTCTAGTTGCCCATGTCTTTGTCAATGTTATGACTATGAGGGAGGCTCGGCTACGAGTAAGGCCAAATTTGAGTCACTTTACCGTCGCCTCGAGAACCTTCAGGGAGGAGTGGTGGCAAACAAAATTATATCACTGAATAAGAGACAAACATTTCCAATAGTCTTTGAGGTTTATTTTCTTGCAAGAAAAGGCCAGCAGTCGTACAGTCAGACAGTGTGGCTGCAGAGTGTGACAGTGAAGGGAGGGCATCCTTTCTCCTTTATAGTCTTGACTCCCAGAATGTTATCTTTCTAGGCAAATGATGGTATTTCAACCATATGTGGAACATTCTTAGACGTGTCCATCATATTGTCTCCTTGAGTGGAGGCCATCCTGTTACGTCCCAACACTCTTTACCATTCCAATACAATTCAAATTCCATATTAGAATATGGTTTGTGTGTGCTCTTTTACTGTCATATGTTGGTCACACACATCTTACTGCAAGTAAATATAAAAAAAAAAAATTTGAGGAGAGAGTAAAAAAAAAAAAGTAAAAAAAAAAGAGTAAAACAGGAAAAAAAAAATGTTTTTGTGTGTGTGTGTTTTCTGTGTATGAATAAAAATGTGCCAATGTATCCACTGGTTGTGTCTTTTGTGTTCATCATGTGAAAAGGTTTGTGATGGGGGAACCACAAGCAACATAACTTACCAGTTTTGGAAATGTTGTTTTGAATTTATTGCACCAGTGTCTTAGACTATGTTGTAGTGTGTGTGATTTTGAGGGCTTGTGTGTCCTGTCTGAGGGCAAAGTTTGGTTTTTCAGCAAGAGTGAATGGTTTTGAGTGTAGAGCTTAATTTTGACCTGAAAATAGGATGTTTGGGGAATTGGGTGAGACGTTATGGATTTGTGTTTATAGTTTTGAGAATACGAGGCATAGTTTCAAGAAATGTGTTTAAGCAATCGAGAAAAACTGTAAAATAATGGTTTTCTATTTTATACTTTAAAATATATTTCTGTGATGCAAAGCTGAATTTAGTGTCATGTGATCCTTCAGAAAACTTTATAATATTCTGATTTATTATCAAATGTTAGAAATGGTGCTTAATATTTATTTTATAACGTGATACTTTTTTCAGGATTTTTTGATTATTAAAAAGTTGTTTTAAAAAAGTCTTCACTATCACTTTTATATATTTAACACATCCTCGCTGAATATTCCTGTTTTTTTCTGTATTTTTGATCAAATAAATGCAGGCTTGTAGAGCATAATAAGAAACTTCTTTCAAAAACATTAAAAATAGTAATGGGTCCAGTAAGGTAATCTCTTTTTTGTTTAATGAAGATGTTATTGTTCTTGTTGTTATTTTGCTGTTTTATTCAGCAATGAAAACAATTATAAAAGCACGTTCATGTTCATCTACTGAAGTGGTATCCAAAATACCACTTCAGTAGATGAACATGAACGTGCTTTTATAATTGTTTTCATTGCTGCGTTATGGGCAGGATTTTTCCCTCCCATTTAATATTGACTGCAGATATTGTCATATTATTAATATCAGTAATATGATATTATGTATTGCATTGCTACCTTAAATATGCTATACACAAATCAAGTGGAAGAGAAAGATACGATCGCTACTGAGCAGGGAAAAAATTCTAAACTAATATTCGTATAGGCTATGATGTCAGGGTATTATCTAATCATCAGCATCAGAATATAGAAGATAGACCCATAGATATGAGATCCTTTATTTGAAACATTTAAAAATGTTGCAGTGTGTTGGTTTTTTAACTTTGAATATAAACGTCTATTTTAAAACGTATTTTACTTTTGTAGCTTTTTTACTAGTCAGCTCCCAACGCGATGTTATTCATTGTACGCGCAAATTCAAAGCGTCGCGTCTGGGCACGTTAATGACGCTCGCGCTCTTTTAAACTCGTAGACTAACAAAGCGGCGAATGGTTTTTCCAGAAATGACGCTGATCTACAGTAGCCCACACGTTTATATTTAAAATACAATGCAATCACTCCAAAATCGATGACCTGCATTACGAGCTGTGCTTCTTTGCGTGCCTATTTAGGCTTTTGCTTCGCACTCGCAGCACCTGATGGATGTGTTCGTTGACCGCCGCTGACGTCCCCTCGGACTTAACTGTAAATATGGCGCCTCTATATATACAGTCATGGGCTGGCGTTAATGTGACGTAATGTAACAGTCTATGGTTAAGACAAACATCGTCACTATTTTTAGTTAATTAATAAATTTTGAAATAAATTGTAGATAGGACATAATTTGTACTTTTTTTTTTTTTTTTTTTTTTTTTTTGTCCCTCTGTCTGGGCCCCATCCCGCCAATCGGGCCCTAGGCACGTGCCTAGTTTGCCTTTGCGTTAATCCGGCTCTGCTCGCAACCGAGTACCACCCCAAAGTCCCTAGTTCCTGTGGAAAGTTCCTGCGGTGCGGTTCCTTCTGCTTTCGAATCCCGCCATGTAAATAGCGAATCTGCCATGGCGTGAGTGCAACTGGCTTTTAAAGGGAATGGGAGATCAGACTCTGATTGGTTTATTGCACGTTAAGCCCAAAACACACCCATTACTCATTAAGATAATAGGGACAACCCTTTTAGACCATGCGCTGGGCACGCAGACCATTTTTCCCGTCGTTAAACTAGCAAAAGTGGATTCGGACACGCCCTAAGTATACTTGCGCTGTGCGCTTTAGACCATGCTCTTAGATCATTAAAATCGGGCCCAAGATGTAAGCTACGTCTAGTTTTAATCAATTTAACTGAAGTTTGGGCACTAAAACAAGTGTTCTAAACTTTGTGTCACATCTGTAAAAGAAAATAACTTTTGGGGGAAAAAATACACAGACTTCAGACTATACAGACTTCATAGAACATCTTCAAAATGCTGTATGGAGTGATTGATAAATCTGCTAAAAGAAATGATTAAATATAAATTAATTAATTAATGATCATGTGAAGAATGCCCTATATTTAAAAAAAAAAACTATGAGCATTATGTCAACTTTTCCACCTTGTTTTCAGTGATTTAATGTTTCTTTTGTCTTTTTATTCTTAAAAAAAAAAAAAGAAGAAAAAAATCTTGTTAGTGGTAAGTTAAGTTGACCTGTGTAACGTGTTTGCAGGCAAATGTTTTCTCAACATCAAAATCTGATTAACTACGGACACAAAATAGAACCAAACTCCTCGAATCTCCTTCACTAGCAAATCTTGCCTTGACTAAAAACTTCAAGAAAAACAGAAGGTCGTTAGAGTTTATAATCTATAAGAGAATACTGTTCTCCTGCTCAAATTTATAGGCACTTGTGAAGGTGCCTGACTCGATATTTATAAACACAACTTCAAAAGAAGTCAACACCTGCTATCAGGTTTGAAAGCTTCTCTGCTTGTAAATATATACCCATACGCCAAGTTTATAGACACTAGCAATTTAATATATTGGAACTAACAGAATTTTTACCACACACATTAATATTTTATGAGACATTGACATTTTACTGCATTGAAGCTGAAGCTTTTATTACTCATTCTGTTTTTTTTTTTTTTTTATCTTTAAGTGGACAAAGCACTTTAACTTATTATTATGATTTTTTGGGGGGTAAATCACTTAAAACATGTTAACATAGTAGTGCACATTTTATGCTATAGTCTGCTTGTTTACAGAATATCAAGGGTGTTTCTAAAACTTAATCAGTTAATTTAATCCAATTTGTTAAAGATGTTAAACAGTTTTACTATTTGCATGCTTCTTTTTCATTTAACAGCTGTTTTGTTGGTGTTTTATTAGAGGTATTAATGCAAATTGTGTTTAAATCACATTGACATCTGAATATCAGTAATAGAAAACTGATTTGTGGTGTATTATTGATTCTCATTGTTTGACTTTACTTCAGGAATGGGATATTGTGTGCTGCTTTAATGCTTTATTTCTGCTCATCAACTAAGCAAATTGTGCAACAAAACCTGCCAGGCTCATTATTACTCAAACAAACTGTAACAGCTGCATGCCTGTGTGTGCGTGCTTGTGTGGGTTTTCCTGTCGACATAGTCTTAATGAGCCAGTATAGTAATTATCAGTCATTCTGTCTGCACTTAATTAATGAAAGCGCAGTATTAATACATTTACAATCCAGTTTGTGAATTTTTTGTCTGTGTCTCCATAAAATGCTGGTCAGTTCTATGTATCTATCTATCGTTGTATCGTTCTATCATTCTATCGTTCTATATATAAGTGTTGTCACTTGTCACAATACTGGAATTTCCAACTTCGATATGATACCTTGAAAAATATCGATATTCGATTCCATTTTTGAGACCACATGGAAAACTGCCATATATATATATATTGCCATACAGATAATTTGTTATTATCTCATAATTGTTTTATTAGATTTTGATTACAGATGTAACCTGAGACGTTCCCTTTCAAGGGAACTCGAGCTGTGTCGTGATGATGTACCCACCTTATACCCACACCGCTGTACTAGCAAGTGCCTGTCTGTGTGAAATCGTTGTGCACACTAGGATGAGAGCACCAAAGCACCTGGAGTGGAACCCAGATCCAGGTTATTAAACCTCACAAAAGTGTGTGGTGAGGACCAGCTTGCCGCAACACAAATGTCCTGAAGGGAAACTCCCTAAAGCAAAGCTTTATAAGCGGCCCGAACAGCCATAGGTGAAGGCTAACTGGCCGACTTGTAAGCAAGTGAGATAGCCTCGACTACCCACTTACTCATTCTCTGCTTAGATGCTGGAAACCCTTTCCTGGATGACCCAAAACAGACAAATAACTGGTCTAACTAACGTCACTGGGCAGCTCTGTGGACGCATCTAATGCCCTGACTGGGCACAGCAAATTAAGTTTCTCCTGATCTGATGTTTGAAAAGGTAGAGAACAGAAGGCCTGCAGTACAATAGGTCCCGCAACATTAGTGGGGACCTTAGGAACATAACCCGGTCTAGGGTGAAGAAAGGCTTTCACCATGCCTGAAGCAAATTCCAGGCACGAAGGAGCTACTGACAGGGCCTGTAGGTCTAATTATTTTAAGAGCGAGATAGCGAGTAGGAAGACAGTCTTAAGGGTGAGGACCTTTTCTGGAACCTCTTCAATAGGCTCAAAGGGAGCTGCAGCAAGACATTCGAACACAACGGCCAAATCCCGTGCCGGAGCTCTTGTGCACTGTGCAGGTCTCAGTCTCAAGGTGTCACGGAGGAAACAAGTAACTAATGGGTCTCTCCCAAAAGATACCCCACCCAACAGAGTGTAGTAAGCAGATATGGCCAGCACATACACCTTTAAGATGGAGGGGGGCAACTCTGCGAAGAAGTGCTCCTGCAGGAACTAGGTCCAGCTGGCGCTCTCCGCACTATGAAGTGAACACTGTCCACTTCAGGGCATACAGTTTCCTCGTGGAAGGAACTCTGGATTGGAGTATGGTCTCAACAAACTCGGTTGAGAGACCTGATTCTATGAGCCGAGCCCCCTAATGGGCCAAGCCCACAGTTTCCATAACTCGGAATCAGGGTGAAAGATTTTGCCCACTGCTTGGGACAACAGGTCCCTCACAAAAGATGGGCCTCGTTCCTGCAAACCCTCTCCAGAGGCTTCACTCCAGTTCCTTCATATGGGCGAGAAAGACATTTCGATGCCGAACCGCCATATGCTCTGATTGAGCTAGAATAGATATAATATCATCTATATAATTCAGTACACGAATGCCATGGAGTTGCAGTGGCACCAGAGCTGCATCCACGCATTTCAGGAAGGTGTGTGGTGATAAAGCTAGAACGAATGGGAGAACCCGATATTGGTACGCTTCGCCCCTGAAAGGGTGGAAGGATGGAGACGTCGAAGAATGCGTCCTTGAGATCTATCGTGACAAACCAGTCCTCGGTTTTGCTGTAGATAGAGCATCTTGAACTTAAGCTTCTTTACAGAGCGATTTAGAAGGCACATATCTAAAATCGGACCCAACCCCCCCATTTGGAACAATAAAGTACCAGCTGTAAAACCCAGATTCCCTGCTGTGAGGAGGGTACCCACTGTGGGTAGAACCCTGCTGAACCTGGGCGGGCGAGACCTGAACTGAATTCTGTAACCCTTTTCTACTGTATGCCGGACCTATTGAGATATACTCAGCAGTAGTTTCTACACTGCCAAAAATTCTACTAAGGGTACCAGTCTCTCAAGACTGGCCTCGGTGTTACTTGAACAGCCAATTTGGTGCCCTGAAATGACGAACCGACAGGGAACAACTGAACTTGACTGCTCTAAGACCCTCCATAGAGGGAGCGAGCATGCACTTGCTGGATACTGCTGTGCCCCAAAGCACACAAGGTGGCAGGGTTGGCAGAACGGCCCCCTGAGGGCACCGAGGGGAAATGGGCACCGTATAATGAGGTGTTGACCTCTCCCCCCTGGAGGGGACTACCCTCAGAAGCCTTACACTGGTGATGTCAGGACTTCTTCTCTGAAGCCCTCTTAGAGATAATAACGGTTCTCAGATCCGTTTTATCCTTTGAAGACTTCAGCTGGGAGGGACTATTTTAGAGACGATGCTGACTCAGGGTAGAGATAGCTCGCAAGCGTCTCTTCAGCCCTGGGCATTGCCCCATGGCAAAATAGTGTGTTAACCCCATGTTGTTAGAATAATTGGAGGTTTGGGGGATAAAAACACGATATGATCAGGATTTGCCATTTTTTACCAACCTCCACTTGGGGGGGGGGGGGGGGTCTTGAAGTGGTGATTCTGGGGATTTTCTCTTTGTCTTTTGTTCTTTGATTAACATAACAGACAGCAGCAGGATTAATAGGCTCCTGTCACTTTAAGAGTTTATGCACGATCCAATATACTGTTACACAACATGCACTATCCCTTAAATGTTTACACTCCAAAACTGACTGTGTTTACCTGAATACTCTGCAAGATGGGCATTTTGACATAATTTTGCACGTTATTTGGCCTTTTAAGAGTAATAAGCCACAAAAAAAGAAGTCAGTATTTGGTTCTCGCAAGCTGTTTGAGATGCGGCTTTATTAGAGCACCACTTATATAGATCCGTGGTGCGGCAGGCTTTTAGCGTGAGTTCGAAACCTGTGAGAATGAGTAAAATTACACACAGTACAAGCACTATTCAACCAGAACGAATTAGATGAATAAGTGTGAGGAGGCTTGTGTGTCAGTTCTATCATTATATTGTTCTATCTATTGTTCTATCATTCTATCTGTCGTTATATCGTTCTATCTACCATTCAATCTACCATTCTATCTTTTCTATCATTCCATTGTCTTTATTTTGTTCTGTCTTCCCTCTTGTCTGTTCTCCTTTTATATATGTTCGAGTATGTGTGTAGATCCCAAAGCCCCTCTTCTCTAGTTGGGGAATCTCTTACAATATTCTCTTTCTCTCTTGGGAAGGTGGTTTCAGACATGAGATTGATGTGTAGTTGGGGAAACGACACCTTGAACAGGATTTGCCATTTTAAACCTCTCCAAACCCATGTGATCTCCCCATTTGCCCTCTGAGGGATCAGTGTGGAATGCAGTTTCAAAAGCCAATGAAGAAAATTGAAAGCAAAGCCCTGTTCCCACCAGAGGAACAATGAATATCTTCACAAATGCTAAAACGCTAGGTAGGCGGAATATCATTTTGTTATTGAAAAAAAGTGCAGCGGAGCCGCGCTTGCCTTGGGACATCTCGCAAGCGTTTTCGAAACAAAGTATCCTTGTTTCACTTAGAAATCATTAACTACACCAAATCGTTTTCATGCCCTGTCAGTGCGTAGATTTGTTTTACAGAGATGGGCATCGTTTTGCTGAGACGGGGAAAGCAAATGATTCACGGATCCTCAGTTCTTTTTATATCTACGGACTACAGATGGTACAAGCTGTACTCTTGTACTGTTTGTTAACACGTCTTTCTCCCGTAGAGGGGCATCAGGCCTAACCTTCTGTTGCTTTAGGTCATGTCATAGCACTTCGCCATGGCTTATTCAGCAAGCGAATGACACTGATGGTGTAATATGACTTTGCAGCTCTGGAACAAGATGTAAGGGAAAAATAAAACACCCTACACTCATTCAATCAGGCCATTCTGACTCTTTTTTGACAACTTTGGTTTGTATCTGATGCTTGTTCCTGTGAAAAAGGAGAAAGAGAGTGATAGGCACCAAGCGAGAGAGGTACGAAAGGGTGTGAAAGGGCCACCTCTACATTCCTCATTGAGCACAGCTACTTAGGGAGCCATGAGCCCTTGAGATGTGAAGTTCTTTTGAGTCTGCACCAGGAGCTGTGGGCTCCTAATTGTTTCTAATAGATAGGGAGGTGTCAAAGCTTATTCTGCCAGCCTGGATAGAGAGAAAGAGGGTGAGAGGGAGGAGAAGGGAGGGAGAATGAGGTATTAAGAGCATAAAAGAGGATGGGTGAGAGCGGTTGCAGGCCTTGATTTGTAATGACTCATTAAGTTTTCCTGGTTTTGTGCTGGCTGGCTCATTATAGCACATAGAGTGGAGGGAAATAGAGGAGTGGAGGTGGGAGATGAGTTTAAATAGCCTGAGCCCAACACTAGGCCACAAAGCATGGACAAATAGTTGAATAGAAGGATGAACAGATGCAATAAAGGTGGCAGATGCAACCTTGCTGGGCAAATTGCCAAGTTAATTCAGATATACGCCATTTCTTTATTCGGAAAGACTGAAAAGGCAGTACCTTATGGCAAATTTAGTGCGATGACTCAGTACGAATATAAAAAGTACTTTTATAGAGGTTACTTTCATATAATGAGCACTCAATAAATGATAATTGCAAATAGGATAAAAAGGTAATAGCAACCATTAAATGTATGACTATATAGACGAATTGGCCTAAATTTGCTATACAAGTTTTGAGAAATATCCAGCCTGGATTTTCCCTTGCTATTTCTTAATGGAATACTCCGAGTTCATTACAAGTTTAGCTCAATAGACAGAATATGTGGCATTATGTTGATTTTTAAAAAAAAAAAAGAGAAAAAAAAGCCCACATATGTAAGATGGTCCCTTGTTTTATATATATAAAAAAGTTTCAATGAGGCAATTACAATTAAAGTTAAATGGAGCATTTTTTTATTATTATAATTATTTATTTATTTTTGTGGAGAACTTAAAAGCAGAAATGTGAAGCTTATGATTTTATTAAAACGCTATTTGATTTTTTAAAATTGACATTTTATTTAGTGTTCTTTCCCAAATACTGTAAATGTTTACATCACATAGTTTGCATCTTGTTGCTATACTACTGAAAATAAGAATATTAAAGTTTACAGATTTTTTATTGTTATTTATTTTATTTTAAAAAGATAAAGAGGGGCAAATTATTTAATTTTTTGTGGTAATCAGCATTTTGCCACAAACCCGGAACTGAACCCAGAATATTCCTTCAAAGAGAGTAACTAAACTTATTTTTAAGTATACATGATAGTCAGGCCCATTTTTTGCCATATCACACCTTTAATACCTCCAACCTGAATATCCACAAAGGGAATGTGAGTGAGAGAGAGACTGAAAAAATAGATGTGTAGAGAGAGGGGTACAATGGCCCTGGCTTGGCTGATCCATAACAGTCATTGGCTGTTACATACATCTCGAGATCCATTCAGGCTCTGGAGATAATCGAGCCGGCCGACAGTTTCCCCCCCGCAGCCCAATGGATTTATGATAGCACTGTCAAGAAAATGAGCCAGAATGACACAGTAGCTGACTTTAGCTGCAAATAATGTGATAGGCCGTACAGTGGCTGTGCAGCAGCTGCTGTCATCGCAGGTAATAGGCTATAAAGAAGCCTGATAGCAATACCTGTCATTGCTTAATGGCTGACTTCACTGAAGAGCTTTTGTGGCCTTTAACATGGAGATAATAGAAGATACAACAAATTTTATAGCTTCCTGCCTTGCATTCATAATTTATCGGAAGCGGGATACCGCACAACAAGGACAACAGTTCAGAAATGGGATGAGATGGAAGTTTGACGGGTTGGCTGGGACAGACGTGAACTGCTGAGCGGAGGACGAGACAGTTCTTCTCCACAGCTTGCTTTAAGGAAGTGAATTGAAAGATGATGAGATTGATGCTTATAAATCCAGCCTTGTATGTGTAAATGTAACTCACAAAAGTAACTGTTAATGCTTTTAACTCAGTTGTGTTGTTATAGTTAAGAGCAAATGCATATAGATATCTGGTACGTTTGATCTGAAAAAAAAAAAAAAAACATTGTTGAAAAAATAATAATAATACTGGTTTGTGGAGGGGATGTACACTTTTTATCTCCAAGAATGGTTTTCTTTGGAAATCAGGCCTGAACTTTATTTTATTTTATTATGTTGATGAAGAATATCCAACTATGTGGTTGTTTATTAGTGTTAGTTTACACAGTTCTGAGTTTTTTGAGTCTTTTACCAGTAGTGTACAGTATACCTGGCTATGTAGAGGCGAATTGCACATCTGTCATTTGAAATAACTTTGCAGCCTGTACACCAAGTGTGTGGATAGCCCTCCTCTTTATCGCTCACCACGCTACTGTTACCTGTTCACCACACTGTGAGTAGAGAGTTTCCAACATGGTTATTTTAAGGACAGTAGACCGTTTCTGAGACACCCAGTGAGCTGCAATATCGACACTGACAGTATTTTTCACAGTGTGGAATGAATTAATGGGAATGGTATTAAATTATAAAAATTCAAAATATAAGCATTTTCACTAGTGGTCTCAGATTTTTTAACTTGTCTTCCACTGCAAGAAAATAATAATAATAATCAGCAGACAATAATGTCCTAGCAGAAAATGACAGACATTTCCGTCAACCATCAAACACAATGCAATGCATAATTAAAAATACAGGTAAAACACCTGAGTAAAGTTAATACAGAAAAGTCCTTCATATTAGCACGGTACATTAGGCTGTATTTCTATGGACTTTTTTCCCCAAATGCCATCAATGGTCCATGAAAATAAATAAATAAACAAATAATAAATCATATTTTATTATTATTAAACAGAACCATTGATGGTGTTTGAATACATTTTACGTTTGTATAAACATTTTCATTTAACTATAAAAACAGTGAATATTTTAATGTTACTGGATTGGCCCAATTCACTATATTGCAAGTAAATCACTGTTAGCCAGATTTATGCTTTAAAACAACTAAAAGGAAAGACAAAGAACAAGCATTTATTTATATAATATACACCATTGATGGTGTTTGAATACATTTTCATTGCATAAAAAAAAAAAAATGTCCCCGTACATTAAATCTTGTTCGAAAGTAATGCACACACTTAAGCACATTCACACACACACTCAATGTGAGTGTAATCAGACAGCTCCATATGTCACCATCCTTCATTACGAACCCTTACACCCACAGTGTGGCTATATAAACACTGAGGTCTAGGCCATGCTCTCTCTTTCACCTCTCACTAGAGGACTTCAAAGTCACTCCAGCACACCGGTTTCTGATGAATGCTTCCATCTGCCCGTCCGACGTATGTCTCCATCTACATTCGGCTCCATTCCACTCTGGAAAAAAGCCCCAACCTTTCCACAACCTCCTCTGAGTGTGGCCATTTGTTAGCACTTAGCGTTAGCCTGCGTCTGGGAGACCCAGCTCTAATTTGGTACGCTGGTCCATCAATCCTTTTAATACAATGCTTCAGCGAAGTCGCTCAGGCTATGTAACTAATGCTGGCTATTACTATCCTTATTAAAAGTGTAATGTTGTATTAAGTAGACCAATAAAAGTGGATTGTTTGGTGCAGCGATTCTATTCAAATGGAGCATGAATTTATGATTGGGATCTTTCAGTGCCAAAATAATCCCTGTTTTAGTAGGGGGGAGCTTGGATAATTGTAACAGTTCTTGGTTTTTGCTAAATTGTTCTGGAAATGTGTAACCTTTGGCTTAACCTTTGAAATTTTGCCCAAATATCTTTGACATATAGTGCAGTCATTACCCATTTCACTATAACTCAATCAAGTTTGATTAAACTAAAAGTACAAACATAACTATCTATTGTGAGTAAATTATATTTCATCTATGTGTACATTCTTATATTTTAAACTATATACTATACAAATCATCAGATTTTAAAAGACGGCTTTAATACATTTAAAAAAATCAAGTTGATTGAAAAACAATGCTTTTAATAACTACAGATAGACATTTTAACAGGTTAAAGATAAATACATCAGTTATAGGATTTAGTTTAAAGATAAAAAAAAACTGTTGATAACTGATGAAAATGATGGACAATTTTTACTTTTTTTATTTTTTTTATCTGGTATCGCTTTATTTTGATGGTCCCTTTTGAACATTCTGTTGACTATTAGTAACTTTGCAACCACATGTCAACTAACTCTCATTAGAGTATTAGTAGACTGTCTGCTTAATATCTGCTAACTTTTTATTGTGATGCTCCCCCAACAGATATTCAACAGACTATAAGTAACTTTGCAAGTGCATGTCAAATTATTCTAAACCTGCCAGTCTACTAATACTCTACTAACACTCTGAGAGTTAGTTGAAGATGCAACGTTATATAGTCAACAGAATGTGTTAAAGGGACCATCAAAAGCCAAGCATCTATGATACTGTAAATGTATGTCAGAGGTAGACAACTGAATTATGCATGTCTGCAGCATGTGTGTTATTACAGATGTTTTCAGAGTACCAATGTTAAGTGTTACAATTATTCCGTATGATAAATGATACTGAAAATACATTTATTTGAGTCAGGACACAATTTTATGCATACATAAATATACTGCAATCAGTAAAATATGACCAAACATTCAATTTTCATCATGGAACCTAAAATATCTGCTCTCATATTGCGACTTACACCAGCAATTACACTGATGTCCCATCACAAATGTGTCTATACACAGATGCACACTGATCATATATACAGCTTCCTCAGCAGTCGTCATCGGTTAACGGAAAGAACAACACAAGGGCAAGTCTAATCATCATCTGCTGCAGACCAGAAGGGTAGAATGTGGCAAGAAGATAAAATGAGTAAGAGAGAGAGAGAGACAGAGAGAGAGAGAGAGAGCTAAATGAAAAAGAGAGCTGAGAGTCACTGAAGCAGGACACACATAGAAATTAATTCCCTCCTTTCAGAGCAAAAGAATATGTCTAACTCTGACAAGCAGGTATGAGGAGAGACTATTAGGGCCCTTTGAAATAAAATAATAAAATAGAGAGAAAATACTCTTAAGGATGCAAAAAAGAAACGATGAAGAAGTGAAGAGAATAAGATGGGCAGAGGAGAGGCAAAGAAAAAAAGGGAGAGAGGTAAGACACAGAGCACTTGGTTATATTGGGGACAGCAGGTGGAAATTAGTTATATATTTTATTTACTTCCATGTCATTCCAAACCTGTTTGACTTTCTTTCTTCTGTGGTACATAAATGAAGATAGAAGATATTTTGAAGAATGCACAGGTTGATCTTTTAATATATATATATACATATATATATATATATATATATATATATATATATATATATATATACTGTATATATATATATATATATGAAGAGTTCAGATGCAGCCTCTAAGTGCCATCTAAAATTTTCGCCTAGAATGATCATTTTTATAAAGCTTGTATATTTAAGTTCAGTAATTTCACTTAATTGACAAATAATAGGTCATTTGCATTGCCATTTAAGTGAAATTATTGAACTTAAATATATGAGCTTGATAAAAATGATATATATTAAAAATACAGTTAAAACTGTGATATTGTGAAATATTATTAGAATTCAAAATAACTGTTTTCTGTTTGAATGAATATATTTTAAAATATAATTTATTCCTATGATGACAAAGCTGAATTTCCTGCATCATAACTCCAGCCTTCTGTGTCACATGATCCTTCAGAAATAATTCTAATATGCTAATTTGGTGCTCAAGAAACACGTGTTAATATTATCAGTGTTTAATATTTTTATTGCTACTTAATATTTTCATGAAAACCATGATACATTATATTCTTTGATGAGTAGAAAGAAAGCATAGACATAAACACAATAATCACATGTCCACTGAAATACAAGAGTCTTCCATTACAAGTAATGATCCTGTTAAAATGCACCTTGTCTCTGCCACATTTACTCAGCCCTCTTTACCCCCTATACAGTCAGTCATAATTAACTCTGTCATCACGGCTGGTAGCCTAGCAGGCCATTACTTGGCCCTGTAGTTGCATGTCCCGGCCTTTTGCTCTAATGCTTTATCAGGCTGAGGTACATCACCTCAGGATTGCTTTGTCAATAAGCTGACCGGGCCTGACCTGGCTTGGGCATCTCTAACCAGACAGCCTGAGTGACAGGTCGAAGATGGCTGATAATTCACAGAAATTGGAAGTGTGAAATCTTTAAGGGCCACTTCTCACGGCTGCCAAATGCCAGGGTATCTCTCCATCAGTGTACTGTTCTCACAATCCCAGGCATTGTTAATGGTGGCCTGTCTGTCCATCAAGACCCTGCTTCTGCTGGGATTTATCCCCTGTTTGCTTCCTTATCTCAGCTGGCTGGTTGCACTATCCTGGCCTAACTGGGATGCTGTGTACTTGTGTGTGTGTGTGTGTGTGTGTGTGTGTGCGTGCGTGCGTGCGTGCGTGCGTGCGTGTGTGCGTGTGTGTGTGTGTGTGTGTGTTTGGTTCTGCTGAAAGGAAATAAGCTACAACACAAGTGTGACCTCGCCTTCTTTTTCTCACTTTCCTACCTCGTCAAGGTAGAGTAGTTCTACTTTAAAACACCTTCTCCCTTAAAGGGATAGTTCACCCAAAAAGAAAACATACTGTATGTCATAATTTACTTACCCTCATGTCCAGGGCAGGACTTAAGGGTCTGGGGGCCCCTGGGCTTGGGTTTATGTTTGGGCCCTACTTACGCTACAAATATCATTATGGAGTAGCACAAATTACACAAAAATTAAAATATGCTTTGAGGTTCCTAGAACAATTAATATGCAACATGCCTATAGTCAAAGTTTAGTGATAGGCTATAAATGTTGAATAAATGTTTCTAAATTACATCAGTGTAATTTGGATTATGGTGTTCTGCATGTTAAGATGGGATATGAATTGAAGCACATTTTGCCTAAAAGTAATAATAATAATAAAAAAAAAAGTAATTGTGAAATAAAGTTCAAGATAAGAAATAGTCACATTGTAAGATTTACAGAGCTGTGAGACAGGATTATTGTTAGCTAAGACTAAAACTATTAAACAAAAATCTAATTTTCATTTAGTTGAACTTAATGTACTAAAATTAATAAACTGAAATAAAAATTGAATTAAAAACTATAAAGACACATTTAAAGAAAATATAAAAACTTAATACAAATGACAAACAAAAAAAAAAGTCACTAAAACTATAACTAAAATGAAAATACTGTAAAAACTACAAAGGAATCTCAATAATACTAAAATAACACTAAAAAATCCACAGTTAGGAGAAATAGTGTCAACGTTGTAAGATATAACATATTTCATCTGTCAGATACTCTACGTCAATTGTAATATTAAGTTATAAGAAGATATAAAGTTCGCAAATGTGAGACATAAATTGTAAATGTTAAATATAAATTCACAAATACAAGAAGCAATGCTGCAATTACCTCATTTTAAACTGAGACAGAAACAGTCTTCTAGAAAGTATTTTAACATTCGCATGACATTGCTAGGAATGAACTCCTTTCTGTTATCTATGAACTGTTCAGTACCAACTAAAGATCTAGGCCATTTTATGACTTATATAATTAGAGTCAGACAAATTTAAACAGCCTAAAAATTAAACCAAATTTACAGTTAATTATCAGGATGATAATTAGCTTTATGATTAAGAAGATAAGAAAAGAAATAATATTTTACTTGTTAGATTGGTCAAAAATACGAAATGGCACAATCTCCTCTATGTCAGTTTTTATGATATACTGCTGTTAATATCATAGTCAGTTTGACAGGCAGAGGCAGCACCAATTAACATGAATTTATCTCTACACAAGTGAACATGCTAAATAGTGTGTTAATTAGCATGATTAGCACGAACAATTAGTGATGTTAAGAATTTTGTGATGAAGATAGAAATGCTTTGTCGTGCTTGCGTTATGGATGGTGGCCAATTTTAATATTTTACAGGATGATGTATTATAAAAGTGTATTGGGCTGTCTGGATGTAAAAATATAAAACTGTATAGCTCTGTCCTGTAATGTTAATATAGAACAAGATCACCTCATGAGATATTTGGAACTAAAAATTTTACAACAAGAGCTTTTCATTTTCAAACATGCGTTTTGTTTGTATAACAAATAAAGCCGAACAATATGACTTGCTCCATACAGCAGAAATAATGAGCAGCGCGCTGAAAAGCGACTGTCAGCTGCTTATACTCGAGGAAGCGGCTCCCTCAATCTGACACGAGCACTCAGAGATGTGAACTGTATGTTGAATCGCAGTGAACAAACCCAGTCTCTTCCGAACCTCATGCTGTCACTCATTCTACTTACACCACATGCAAAACCAGAGAGTTCCCACTCGCTCTCTCCAACGGAAACTATCTCTCTCCCCTGGAACTAAAGGAGGTGAGAAAGATGGAGCAAAAACAAATGGTAGAGAGGGAGTGGGTGATGGGAAGAAGAAACAGGAAGTGAGGGGGAGAGATTGAGAGAGAAAGACACTCCACATCTGTTAATCCAAAGAAGCTTAGTTAGGCTGAGAGTTTGTCCTCTATTTGTTTGTAGGATGGAAAGCCATGGGAAGAGGGAGACGGAGAATGTGTGAGAGAGAGACACTTCCATATTTAGCTACAGAGAGGTTTAAAATCTCAGCCAGCCTGTACTGTCACAGGAAAGTGAGTTCCCAGGCCGACACATCTCAAGCTGTTCAAATACCCATTAGGATGTTTTGTTTCCCATGCGCACTGACAAAAATGAAAATAAAAAAGAAACCTGAGCGAGGGGGAGCCGATGGAAATTTATCAACAAACTTATGTGATATTTAATGATCCTTGTATGCAGGGCCGGTTCTAGACATTAGGAGGCCCTAGGCAAAATTCATGTTGGAGGCCCCCCACCCGCCACCCCCCATAAAAAAACACTTGAAAACAAATATGATTCCTAACCTTTTTATTTATACATTTAATTTTAAAAGCAGTATATTTTTACTTACACAGTACATAAGTTTGGACACATTACTATTTGTAATGTTTTTGAAAGAAGTCTCTTATGCTCATCAAGCCTGGATTTATTTGATCAAAAATAAAGAAAAATAATATAGTGAAATATTATTAAAATTTTAAATAATGGTTTTCTATTTTACTATACTTTATATTTATGTGATGCAAAGCTGAATTTAGTGTCACGTGATCCTTCAGAAAACTTTATAATATTCTGATTTATTATCAAATGTTAGAAATGGTGCTTAATATTTATTTTATAACCTGATACTTTTTTTCAGGATTTTTGATTATTAAAAAGTTGTTTTTAAAAAAGTACAGTATATTCCTGTTTTTTCCTGTATTTTTGATCAAATAAATGCAGGCTTGTAGAGCATAATAATAAACTTCTTTCAAAAACATTAAAAATAGTAATGGGTCCAGACTTTTACCGGTACTGTATGTACATATTAATCAAACTTTATCTAAGGTAATGTCTTTTTTGTTTAATGAAGATGTTATTGTTATTGTTGTTGTTGTTGTTGTTATTTTGCTGTTTTATTCAATTTATTCACAGTTCCAGAATCCCACTAAGTGCTTTTATATTGCATTGCTACCTTAAATATGCTTTACACAAATCAAGTGGAAGAGAAAGACACGATCGCTACTGAGCAGAAAAAAAAATATATAAACTGATATTATTGGCGTAATGTCAGGAGATGTCTAATCATCAGCAGAATTTAGAAGCCCATAGATATGAGATCCTTTAGCCTATTAGAAACATTTAAAAATGTTGTACTGTGTTGGCTTTTTAACTTAGAATACACACGTCTTGTCTTTTAATTTTGTAGCTTTTTTACTAGTCAGCTCCCGACACGATGTTATTCATTGTACGCGCAAATTCAAAGCGTCGCGTCTGGGCACGTTAATGACGCTCGCGCTCTTTTAAACTCGTAATAAAGCGGTGAATGATTTTTCCAGAAATGACGCTGATCTACAGTAGGCTACAAGTTTATATTTAGAATACATAATCACTCCAAAATAGATGACGACAACTCACACACCTGCATTATGAGCTGTGCTTCTTTGTGTGCTTATTAGGCTTTTGCCTCGCAGCACCTGATGGATGCGTTCGTTATACTTTCAGAAGCCGGCACCCGCTTTGTAACGGACACATTAATTGGTTTAACTGCAGTAATGTAACAGTCTATGGTTAAGATAAACATCGTCACTATTTTTAGTTAATTAATAAATATTGAAATAAATTGTAGATAGGACATATGTACAATTTTTTTTTTGTCCCTCTGTCTGGGCCCCATCCCGCCAATCGGGCCCTAGGCACGTGCCTAGTTTGCCTTTGGGTTAATCCGGCTCTGCTTGTATGCGGAGGGAGAGACCACAGCCTGATTCGCCTCTGCCAAATACCGATCCCCTAACTTAATTTCCTGCCCAATTGCTGTTTTATAGTGCATAGTACAGTGATACCAGCTAGTAATATAGAAAACAGATTGCCTGTGCAGCCATGTGGATCAGACTGTTACAGTGCTGGGGAGAACCTGTAGTCTCTAGAGGGGGGTCTGTCGGTGGGCTTCACTAAACCAACAAACCCAGGCGCTTCCCTCATCCCTGACTGGCAGCAGCTGGCTGGATTGGGAAGAGATTGAGATTCCAGAGCTGGAATTGTGTCAGATCCTTACTTTGAGGTTTAACTTTAGTGTTGTGTAGACAGTTCTGTTGCGTTTATTTTTGGAGAATATTCATATACATAATAGCTGCCTCTAAGGGTACAGAATGACATATTGTGTCGTTTTATCAGAACTTTTAAAATGGTTTGTTAAGTGTGAGCTGCTGACAGGTACAGTGTTGAAGAGTAACTACCTGAAGTAGCAACTTTACTGCATTTTTCAATATAATAGTTCAGCTGTTTTAAACTAGCTTATCTGGTAACAAGCATTTTTTTTTTTTTTTGCTGAAATGCTACATCACTTTTTTTCATCAGTTTGTATAACGGATGGTTACTTCACATAAAAGTAGATTTTTTTTTTTTTTGAGATATTCAGAATAATGTTGTTGTGCAGTAATTTAACAAGAATAACATTAACCCCCTGGGGTCGGCGGTTGCGCCGGCGTGACCAGCTCGCTTTTTTTCTTATCAGTGCAAAAGAGACTCAAAATACTCAAAATAAGTGATATCATTCAAAACTGTTAAATGTCTTCTTTAATTTGTGTACACTCATAATAAAAACAAATTATTTTTTATTCGTAAAATAAAGAAAATAAACATGATGCACATTCTGCCGTCTCTCTCAATGTGAAGTTCATTCTGTGACAGAAAATGATCTGTAACTCAGCGAATGTTTGTCACACTGACGTGAGACATTATGTCAGAAGTCTCTATTTTTAAATAATGTAAATTATATCAAAATAAAATATTCTCTGTTTGAGTAATCCGTATGAAAGCAACGACATGTACAGTTTCTCCAGCCTGTGCTCATTAGCTCTAATGTGACCACACCTACGCACGCAAGAGCAATTGACATGCAAATCGTCCACGTGAAGGAACGCAGACCTGTAAACGCCCTATCACCTCAAAAACAAAGCATTAGACTTCATCAGTCCTCTGATTTTCATTGAGTTTGGAAGACGTTGTGTTTGTGCTGTGCTGTTTACCTTGGATTTCCTCAGAAGAATTAGAAGAACGCGATTTGAAGAAGAGAAAGATTTTTAAGGTAAGACATTTCCACTAATTTTTAAGGTAAGACATTTCCACTCATAATAGTAAGCATGTTATTGTTGCATAAACTTTACATTGTAGCTACTAGTTAAACTGGAGCCAAACTAAAATGTACGTTATGAAATGAGATTGGAGTAAAACAATCTCGTTTTAATATAGAAAAATTAATTAATAATTTAAATACGTTAATAATATAGAATTCATAGACAATTGGAAAAGTTTTTGGGGCAAACCTGACCTGTTGAAAAGAGATGGTATTCATCCCTCCTGGGATGGTGCTGCTCTTCTCTCTAGTAATATGGCTCATAGTCTTAGAGCTCAAACATGACAATCTGGGGCTCAGGTCAGGAAGCAGACAGACTGGCTTAACCGACTGTCTGCTAGCGGCCTCGCGTCACCAAGGTCAGATAAATCCTATCACATAGAGCCTCTTTCACCTAGCTATCATCATATAGAGACTGTGTCTGTTCCCCGAATTTGGAAATCCAAAAAACGTTTAAACGTTTAAACAACTAAGGTTAAAAATTTAATTGATGTTCAACAAATAAAAAACAGCTATAATACAGATGAGCAAATGATAAAGCTTGGGTTGCTGAATATTCAATCGCTTACTTCAAAAGCACTCGTTGTTAACGATATGATTTCAGATAATAACCTAGATGTGCTGTGTTTGACAGAAACCTGGCTAAAACCAAACGATTACATTACTTTAAATGAATCAACCCCGCAAGATTACTGTTATAAACATGAGCCTCGTCTGAAACGCAAAGGGGGTGGTGTTGCTGTAATTTATAGTAATAGTTTCAAAACCACTAAGAAATCAAGTTTTAAATATAATTCTTTTGAAGCATTGGTGCTTAATGTAAAAATATATAGTGTAAACGATAAATCACGTTTGAGATTTGTGCTGGCTACTGTATACAGGCCACCAGGGCACCATACAGACTTTATCAAAGAATTTGCGGACTTTCTATCAGAATTAATATTGACTGCAGATAAAGTACTAATTGTTGGTGATTTTAATATACACATCGATAATGAAAAAGATGCATTGGGATTGGCATTTAAAGACATTGTAAATTCAATTGGAGTTAGACAACACGTGTCAGGACCTACTCATCGTCGTAATCATACTCTAGATCTAATATTATCACACGGAATAGATGTGGATGCCGTTGAAATTCTGCAGAAGAGCGATGACATCTCAGATCATTACCTAGTCTCGTGTAATTTGCATTTAGCCAAGGCTGCAAAGCCGACTCCGTGTTACAAATATGTGAGACCTATCACTTCTGCTACTAAAGATTGCTTTATTAATAATCTTCCTAATCAGTTTCATCATCTCAGCATGTTAGATAGCTTAGAAGAACTAGATATTACAACAGAAACGTTTAACTCTCTCTTTTCCAGCACTTCAGACACAGTTGCTCCGTTGTGCTTAAAGAAGATTAAAGAAAATAGTCCAACGCCGTGGTACAACGAGCACACTCGGGCCCTTAAGAGAGCAGCCAGAAAAATGGAGCGCAACTGGAAGAAAACAAAACTAGAGGTATTTCGCATTTCATGGAAGGAGAGCTCAATTACTTACAGAGAGGCTTTAAAAGCTGCTAGATCTGCTTATTTTTCAACCCTATTAGAAGAAAATAAACATAATCCTAGGTATTTATTTGAAACGGTGGCTAAACTAACGAAAAATAAAGCTTCAAGCACCGAAGTTTCCAAGCAACACAGCAGTAATGACTTTATGAACTTCTTTACTTATAAGATTGATAATATCAGGGACAAAATTATAACTATGCAACCGTCTACTACAGTATCACATCAGGCAGTGCATTGTAGTCTCCCTGAGGAAAAATTTGATTCATTCGTTGCTATAGGAGAGGAAGAATTTACTAAACTCATTAAATCATCTAAATCTACAACATGTATGTTAGACCCTATACCGACTAAGCTACTGAAAGAAATACTTCCAGAGGTCATAGATCCTCTTCTTAATATCATTCATTCGTCTTTGTCTCTAGGATACGTACCAAAAAACTTTAAGCTGGCTATGATTAAACCGCTTGTTAAAAAAACGCAACTTGATCCTTCAGAATTAGTCAATTACAGGCCGATCTCGAATCTACCTTTTCTGTCAAAGATATTAGAAAAGGCAGTATCCTCACAACTGTGTTCCTTTCTTGAAAGAAATGATATCTGCGAGGATTTCCAGTCAGGATTTAGACCGTACCATAGTACCGAAACAGCTCTCGTTAGAGTCACAAATGATTTGCTCTTATTATCCGATCGTGGTTGTATCTCTCTATTAGTGTTACTCGATCTTAGTGCTGCATTTGACACCATCGACCACAACGTTCTTTTAAATAGATTAGAACATTATGTTGGCATTACGGGAAATGCACTAGCATGGTTTAAATCATACTTATCTGACCGTTATCAGTTTGTAGCAGTAAATGATGAGATGTCTCATCGATCACAAGTTCAGTATGGCGTACCACAAGGCTCAGTACCAGGACCGCTGCTGTTCACTCTGTACATGCTACCCTTAGGAGATATCATTAGGAAACATGGCATTAGCTTTCACTGTTATGCCGATGATACTCAGCTCTATATTTCTTCAAAACCTAACGAAACTTATGAATTCACAAAATTAACGGAATGCATAGTGGATATAAAAAATTGGATGACTTGTAATTTCCTACTTCTAAATTCTGAAAAAACAGAGTTTCTAATTATTGGACAAAAAACTTCCTCACGTAATAATCTAGAATACTGTCTAACACTTGATGGCTGCTCTGTTAAGTCTTCGTCGTCGGTTATGAACCTGGGTGTGCTCTTTGATACCAATCTTTCATTTGAAAGTCACGTGTCTAGTATCTGTAAAACTGCATTTTTCCATCTTAAAAATATATCTAAATTACGCCATATGCTCTCATTGACAAATGCGGAACAATTAGTTCATGCGTTCATGACCTCATGAAGCAGACACACTCTGTCAGTTCAAAGCCAGATTAAAGACACATCTCTTTGACCTAGCTTTCACATAATACATTATAGACTTCTATAATTTAATGTTAGGCTGCATATAGTAGGTCAGCCGGAACCGGGAACACTTCCCAAAAATCCTGATGTACTCGTTACATCATGAGAAGAATGGCATCTACGCTAATTTTAGTGTCTGTGTTTATCCCGAGGTTTTCCTGCAGCCTGCCGGATCCAGGCCGTATCCAGATCTGACGAAGGACCTTCGCCTGGACCGATGACAACGCAGTGCTGAAGTGCCAACTAGTCTCTCCCTATGGAGGATCCCTTTACCACTCTACAGATAAGGCGTTGTCGGGAAAATTCGTCTTGCGGTCCTACCCCAAAGCAACAAATAAAATAAAATTCCTTATCAAAATTTATAAGGAAAGACAAGTATTTTATTTATTAAACGCACATAACTATAGAACCCATTCTAAATGCTCATGTGAACGCCATCAGCGTTTCTCACAGGTTCGCGTTTAAAGTCTGTGTAGAGAGAATGGTGTCGTCTTAGCGGCCCCTAATTTAATAACAAATGATCATTGCGACGGAAGCAAATCAATTAAAACTAACTTTAGATGGAAATAACTTAACTCTGCTGTAAAGCCGAAACAATCTCTGTTACCTTAAATTATACGCTTATCTCTGTAAAGCTGCTTTGAGACAATCTACATTGTTAAAAGCGCTATATAAATGAAGATGACTTGACTTGACTTAAAAACATGAATCCGAATGGCGTATGTGCATATAAATTTAGCATTGAAAGGTTGCCTACCTGTCTATAATTCATATTTCAACATGTTTCTGTCTATTTATATATACAGGGGACACAAAGATGTATTTATATTCAATAATAAAACACAGCATGATATAAAAGTAGGCTAGTATGAGTGTTTACTCTAATATGGTGAATATTATGATGTTTAGACCCGTGTTTACTGTTAAATACTGTGTTTGTGGATATCTGCTCAAACGTAGATATGTATAATGTGGTAACAATAATGTTTCATAGTTTGGAGCGGCTCGATCGCTTCAGTAAATGTTCTCTGCACGTGCAAGTCACTCGCGCTGTGCGTTTGTAAAGCAAAACGTGCCAAACATTAGGCTTCATGTTTTTACTCCAATCTCATTTCATAACGTCATAACAAATGGAAACATTTGAAGTAACGTATAATAATCCATATATGTTCCTCTAGGGTAGGCACAACAAACCCGGTGTTCATATATATATATATATATATTAGTGGTGGGCCGTTATCGGCGTTAACGCGAGACTCTTATCGCGCGATAAAAAAAATATCGCCGTTAATCTATTACCCAAGTTGGGTTGGGAGATGGCTCTACTACACAAGCTATGATGACGCAATCTACCCGCGGCCGCGAGGAAACCCGGCTGCAACGCATATTCGTCGTCATCTTAAGTAAACACGGCTGAAAGTGAAAGCTGCAACATCCATTATTTGGACTTGGTTCGGATTTAAGCCGTCCGACAAACAGCAGCAAACTATCCGAGTGTGTGGGGTAACGGTTCGGTAAGTTAACACACGACTAATCCGTTCTACCACCTCAAATTCAAAACGAAACTGAAACTGATATCACTGAATACCAATATCTTAGTGGTGTAACGTTAACACACAATCTCTGTCTACGCCCGATTTTAAGAATCGTTGTTGTGTTTCTTTTTAACTGAAAATACATCAGTTAGACAATATTATAACTTTAAATTTGGGGTTTTATAAGCTCAAAGCTATAATAAACATTAGACCTACTTAAGATCTCTGCAGCTAGTGTACTTAAATTTTATTTATCTGCAAAATTATGTTGTATACTTACAGTTTTGCACAATATATGTTCTCAAAACTACATATACCCTTTAAAAAAAAATTAGCAGTTGTTTAGCAGGGTCTGTGTAACCTGTTCTGTAATGGTTTTATTATAATATACTGTATATCGTTATCGCAAGAGGCTGCAATGTATATCAAAATATAGATTTTAGGCCATATCGCCCATCCCTAATTGATAGCCTATAGTAGTTGATAATAACATAGGCCTATGTTGCCTACGGACGGTAACAGTACAGAAGTAACCTTTTACAGTCTATAAATAATAATAATAATAATTCATTACATTTATATAGCGCTTTTCTCGACACTCAAAGCGCTTTACATAGAAGGGGGGAATCTCCTCAACCACCACCAATGTGCAGCATCCACCTGGATGATGCGACGGCAGCCATATTGCGCCAGAACGCCCACCACACACCAGCTTACTGGTGGAGAGGAGACAGTGATGAAGCCAATCAGTATATGGGGAGGATTAGGAGGCCATGATGGACAGAGGCCACTGGGCAAATTTGGCCAGGATGCCGGGGTTACACCCCTACTCTTTCGAAAGACATCCTGGGATTTTTAATGACCACACAGAGTCAGGACCTCGGTTTAACGTCTCATCCGAAGGACGGTGCTCTTTTGGCAGTATAGTTTCCCCGTCACTATACTGGGGCGTTAGGACCCACACAGACCACAGGGTGAGCACCCCCTGCTGGCCTCACTAACACCTCTTCCAGCAGCAACCTGGTTTTCTCAGGAGGTCTCCCATCCAGGTACTAACCAGGCTCAGCCCTGCTTAGCTTCAGTGGGCAACCAGTCTTGGGCTACAGGGTGATATGGCTGCTGGCCACCTCTAGAAGTAACCTTTTACAGTCTATGAGTAGAACAGCTTTCTCAAGCAGTTTGTGATGCATTTTGGAAACAGTTCCTGAGATGAGCCCCTAGTCTAATGCACCACCTGGCTTGAGAAACCCGTTCTCAAAGACTTAGCCTACTTTTATAGTCATTATTTGGGTAGCACACATATTCTGAATGCCTTCGGCAGAATTCAAATGAGCCATTTTAATCTAGATTAATCTAGATTAATTTCAAAATTAATCTAGATTAAAAAAATTAATCTATGCCCACCTCTAATATATATATATATATATATATATATATATATATATATATATATATATATATATATATATATATATAGTTAATTTAAATCACAGTTTTAACCAGAAAAATAGTATAAAAATAGAAACTAAAAATAGTGTCTATTGATATCAGCATGTTCACAGTTTTTGTTTTTGTTTTTTTTTGTTTTGTTTTTACAGGGACCAGATGCCACTGATGAGAAATGACAGGTGTGTACTATGTTTCAGGAATGTTACAAAGGTGTGTGACTGTTCAAGTCTCTGTCTTTAGATCAGTGTGTTCAATAATGTGCTTTTTTTGTCCTTTGTTGTGTATCTTTGGATTATGTGGTGTTGTAAATAAATCCAAACAATCAAAAAGCCATTCTTTTTTAAATCTCTCCTTATTCTTTGTGCAAGGTTCCTCATAATTATAGGGCCTGATAGCACATGATAGGGCCATTATGGGAGGGTCTTTGTCTTTCTCAGGTGTGAAACACATCAATATTCATGATGATTCACGCCTCCCCACATAAAGGTTTCTTACACAAAACATATCTTACAAATTTGAAATCAGTATTGTTTTATCTGAATTAGTACGCAGAATGATTTTCACATAGTTTTGAAGCAAATATTCTAGGCTACGTGATATAATTTTCCAAAGTCTTGTGAAGAAAGTGTGGGTTTCATGACCTTATTTCAGTAACAATTGTTTTCACAAACCTCGCATAAATGTCATTATCTCAAAACTACAAACTTTTACATACATGCTGCTGACATATTATTGTAGCAGAGTTTGTGCTGAATAGAGTGTAATCAGACTTTAGCCATGAAAATGTCACAAGTAACAGAAATAAGCACAAATGTCAGAGCATGTCAGAACACCTCCAGGGCCCAGAAAACACCTCAGACCCCAGAGGATTAAGGTATATGAATTTAGTTGTTCAAATGCTGTTTAATGCTACTAATAGTAATAGTTTAATAGTAAACACAGAGGTCCCCTCTAGGTTCATGCATGGTGATCCATATGAATACAGTTTATGCTGTAGAAGTATTTCCTTTTCAGAATACTGTGTATACATGCACATTGTGTTTAAAGTGTAACTAAACCCTAAAACAACTTTTTTTAGTTAATGATCTGTAAGACTGGGGCTTTATTAATGCTATTCATTGATTCAAGTAATTTTTTTGACATTTGTGTTTAAAGTGTTTTAATTCTACAAAATATGGTGTACAAACATCTGAGTGCTTTTTCTGTTTTTCTGTGGCACAAATAGGAGTGTGGTGCAGACATATCTCTCAGTGTGAGTAGGGGAGAGTGGGGCTCAACCTAACACTTTCTGACTTTTGACAGTTTGTGTAAATCCATTTAAGTTTTTATTTTCTACATTAATCACATGTCTAGTACAATTATGTGGTCTTGTTTCATTAATACAGTATATGCTTTTTTCATTATTTACCCAGAAAAAATGGAAGTGAAATGTGACAACAAATTGTAATTGGATTGGCACATTGCAACATGACCATATGTCAGCTTAGAATGTTATCTGAAATAATGGCATTTTTAAATAATTAAAAATAAACAAATTGAAATGATACTGTAGGTGAAAAACACTGACTTAGAAGCACATACCCTAAGCCTAAACTTGATACAAATTGTAAACTTGTTTCTCAAATCTGATTGGTTGATTGGAATGTTGTTCCAGGAATAACAAAGATGTTGATCCAGAATATTGAATGTTGATCCATTGATATGATATGAACATTCTGAATACAAATATGATATGCCTTAAAAAGCTCATACTGTAGGTATGTATGGCACATGGATTGAATTTTTAACTGGGTTATACAGTGAGAGGTGTTGTTCTTTTTTTAACGCACAATCATACAAATCACACATTTGGGAGGAAAAATGTGTCAGTTGTCAATCCAAAATATTAATATTAAATATAATTATTATTAAGATAGAATTGCATTAAAAACCTCATTAGTTTTTAAATGAGTATTTCCATCTAGATTTGTTCAATTACAGTCGGTCACGTTCAATGTCACGTTGGAACGTACTGACGAACTGGGATCTCGCCAGAGATGCCAATCACCTTTGAGTGTAAACTAAACCCGGAACTGGGTGTGCTCTCAGTTCAGCTTTTTGCTTCGGAACCGACCACTTGTGTTGTTCCGATGCAATGAACTGTTTGAGTGATTTACTACGAGTCAGGAAGAAGCTCTGCTTACCAGTGTTGGTGTAACGGCACTACAGCGGTGTTCGCGATCTTCAAGATCATTTCCTGCTGTTTCAGTGACAGCCTAAAAGAGCTTTCCTAGCACACTAAAGGCTGCACTAATTCCTGCAAGCTGTGTTGCGGCCATTTCCCCTGTGCGCTTCAGCACTGAAAGAGCTTATTTCACTAAAAGAGCAAACAGTGGTGTGACATTACGTCTTTTTAAAGATTTCATTCCACCCATGCATTTCTGGATGTAGTCGTTCCTGTCCTCATCTGACGGCCACGATCACTGTCTCACATGCCTGGGCACAAGCATGCTGAGATGGCATTCATGGGTGGTTCATGTTTTGCATGAAAGTCAAGGGTCTGCTTGACACTTTTGGGAGATCGAGGATCTTAGCGAGAGTTTATCCATCAGGCAAAATCCCAGTGGACCTCCCGCTCCTCAGCGTGACGTGTGTCACAGCAACCCAGCATGTCGCTCGCTGCTCTAGATAAGGATTCAGATGCCAATTGCTGCATCGGAGATTGGGCTATTATGTTCTGGAAATGAAGATGATGCTTAGCTTCCCACTGTAATGCTGTGCTCATGCTGAATCAGATTCAGAGTTGACAGCCATGCTTTCCTGGGCTGCTGCGTGCTCAGTCTCATTCTGAGCTTCGTGGGTGGTGTCTCGCAGTGACTCATAAATCGCCTTGCCCCATCTCCGTGCCTTCTTTCCGGATGTGCGTGAGGAACTTTGGCAGTATGGAAGCATATTGGTGCCAAAAAATTAAAATGGAACGCCAAAGATGCCAAAATCTGCTTAAATTGTTTTTCCTCTCTCACTCTTGATGGTGGCGGTCAGGGGGTTCGTCAGGATTCCCCAGGTGGAGTCCGCAATGTGCTGCCACCTGGTGGGTTCATCCGCAGCTCCCATCCAGCACCTGTGAGACAACAGCAGCTCGCTGCTGGGGCTTATAGTGCTTCTGGTCAGGCCACCTCCAACCTGCATACGATGGCGTCCTGCAAGTCTACTAAGCCAAAGCACTCATATGCTCAAGGGTAGTTCTGAGCCGGGGTTGATGCAGGAACTGCGCACAATGACTGACTGTGATCAAGTCACAGCGCAAACCCCCAGCCAGACGATGTCCACCTTGGTGGTCCAGAAGTGCCCCCTGGCTAAACTTTGTAGGGGTGCGAGATGTTGACAAAGCGCGCTTTCACGACAGCCTGCGCTTCCAGGAGAGTGGAGACTCCATCTCCAGGCAATCCAGCTGATTTGGAGGTGCTTCAGGACTGCACATGCAGACCTATTTGCCCTTCCGGACACATCTCATTGCCAGTTTTTTTTTTTACTCTCTGACCGAGGGGACCCTCGGCACAGATGCACTGGCACACAGCTTGTTCCCGGGGTCTACGTAAATATGTGTTTCCCCCAGTGAGCCCACTCGCAAAGACTTTGTGCAAAGTCAGGGAGGACGTGGAGCAGGTCTTGCTAGTTACCCCGTATTGGCCCAAACGGACCTGGTTCCTGGAATTATTGCTCCTCATGACAGCCCCTCCTTGGCACATTCCTCTGAGGAAGGACCTGCTTTCTCAGAGACAAGGCATCTTATGGCCTCTGGAAACTCCACGTCGGGTCTCTAGACGGGATGCGGAGGACTTAAGTGATCAACCCCAAGCGGTGGTAGACACCATATCACTTCGGCAAGAGCCCCTTCTACGAGGTGTGATTACGCCCTGAAGTGGAACCTATTCTTTGAGTGGTGTTCTTCTCGCCTCGAAGACCCCCGGAAATGTCCGATCAGAGCTGTGCTTTCCTTTCTGCAGGAAGGGTTTGAGTGAAGGCTGTCTCCCTCAACCCTGAAAGTGTATGTTGACGCGATTGCCGCACATCTCGCTGCAGTAGATGGTAAATCTGTGGGAAAGCACAACCTGATCATCATGTTCCTGAGGGGTGCGAGAAAGTTAAATCCTTCTCGCTATCACCCCATAACCTCTTAGGATCTCTCGTTGGTGCTTACAGCATTGCAGAGAGCCCCCTTTGAACCGCTGCAGTCAGCTGAGTTAAGTCAGCTGTCAATGAAGAGCTTCCATCAAGAGGGTAGGGGACCTGCAAGCATTTTCGGTCAAGAGATTGTTCCTGGAATTCAGGCCGGCCCGGTTACGTGCCCAAGGATCCCACCAATCCATTTAGGGACCAGGTGGTGAACCTGCAAGCTCTAGAGGAGGTAGAACCAGCCCTAGCTTTGCTCTGTATTGTGCCTATACGTGGAACAAACGCAGAGCTTCAGGACCTCAGACCAGCTCTTTGTCTGTTACAGAGGCCAGCAGAAGAGAAAGGCCGGGTTGAGAGCTCAATCCGCCAGAAGTGTTGCTTCCTCCAGGTCGCTGGGAGCACGGTGCCTTGCTGGCAGATATATGTAGAGCTGCGGGCTGGGTGACACCCAACACGTTTGCTAGATTATATAGCCTTCGTGTGGAGCTGGTATCCTTCCATGTGCTTGCCTCAAGTATCCAGTAACACCGGAGACCCCACTCAGTGTCGGCTTGCTGTGCCATTCCCCTCCTAAGGACCGGATACGTGTGCTATTTTGCTTTAGTAGAGTTCCCCAGGTGGCTAACCCTGTTGAGTTCCTCCACCACCACCATTGGCAGTCAGCCGTGGTGGAACGTCCGGCGTCAGGCTTAGCACTCGTAAGTACGCCCAGTGGTTGACCGCTGTGCTAGGCTAGGTGCCCATATGTTGTGATCCCTATGGTGATCCCATATGTGTATTCTTCCACGGTTCGACTTCCCTGATAGCAAGCCCATGTCTTTCCCAGCAATAGTGACGTTTTGTTAGGGATCTCAATTTGTCGGTATGTTCTGATGTGACGTTGATTGTGACCGACTGGCAGGGAACGTCTTGGTTACGTATGTGACCCTCGCTCCCTGAAGGTGGGAACAGAGATGTCCAGTCGCCACAGTTGCCACTGCTGAGCGGCCAGGTCACCTGCTAGGCGAGATCCCAATTTGTGACGTCTCTGTTCCCTTCTTCAAATAAAGCAACTCAAACCAGAGCTCAGGTTATGGATATTCCATTGAGCCTAATACTGATAAATCTTAACAGCAGGAAACAATAACTTTATACAACAAATTGCATGTTTATGTTTGATAGACAGCAATATATCTTAGATCAAAGATAGAAATGCATTGAAAATGTACATTTGTGCTATAGTGGGAAAGAGGAAATGGTCTGTCCCTACGGGCAGAGGTAGGATGTAAAACGATCTCCCATTAAACCACATCGCAAGGGCTTCTGCCAAGAGCTGCCAGAACTGACCCTTGAGGCACTGCCAGTGTTTCTCATAACCATTTCACAGAATTAATCTTCCAATCTTGGCATTATCACTTCTTCCTTTTAAATTTTCTTGGATTTCTTTTTCCCTGTCCTCCCCCTCACAGGGTAGTGGGAGTTATCTTTTGCTTTCTACATTCCTTAGATGTTTAATATTATGTACATCTATTTTGGCAAGAGCTTAGTTCACTGGTTTGTTTCATTGTTTTTATCTAATGTGTTTTTTTGGGTTTTTTTTAATTCATTTTATTCATTTATTTATTTATTTATTTATTTATTTATTTTTTTTTGGGGGGGGGTAGATTTATTTATTTATTATGATAAGTACAGTATTTTAAGCTGTGTTACTGCTCTCTGGTTCTTTAAGAGTTTCTTCACTCTGTTTACTGTTCAGACATACAGCGTGTGCTATATTCCCCCATCACCTTTTGCTGTTTTATCACTCTGGCATGAAATGGAGGCCAATAAATCATATTTGTTCTCTCAGAGGTATATAAATTGACATATGCGCTCATAAATTGTGGATTTACTGCCTAAGATAAGTGGGGGAAATTGGTTGTGTGTTTTGAGCCAATCATTGAGCCATTTTATTTGATTTTCCAAGTCCTTAAAAACATTGCCTCTCTTACAGCCATAATTTGATATTGCTGTATAACTCCAGGCCATCATTTAAGAGGTCCATTTGTAAATGTTTAAAATGAAAACACTAGCGCTGTCCATGTTTGCACGTCCGTATCGACAGACAGAACCCTGCTAGGCTGTGATAACTTCTTTTGCAGCACCCCGCTCCTCTTTAAACAATTTTTTTTTTCTCACTCCTCATATTCTACTTTTTCCCCTCGCTGGATTTGCTCACAGAGGGCAATTCGAAGATCAGTCCTGAACTTCAAGCAAAGGTTAATGCTATTCACTGTTTTTCTTTTTCTCCTTCTCTATTTCTGTCCGTATTTTCTTGTGGTCCGAACCACCCACTTAGCTTAAGGTCACAAGCTGAGGCAAATGCTGTATGGAAGGGGCTGCCCAGAAAGTTGGTATCCCTATGATTAGATGTACTTCTGGCCTACAACATATTCCAGCTCACTTTCCAAGTCAAATAACACATTTAGTGAATTGGAAACAAGATTTAAGTGGCTCAGGACAATACTTCCATCCCTCTCATCTTTTTGCCTCAGCCATTTCTTTGTGTATTAGTGCCTGAAACTGCTATTAAGAGTTAATCTTCTTTTTTTCTCTCTCAATTATTTGGAAACAGGTGAATTGAGAGCCAGTGCTAAAACCCCCCTTTTGACTAAAAGGAGAGAAAAGTTGCAGGTCCCCTTTCTTTTCTCACACTTTTGTCTTTCTTTGGCTCTTTCACTTTCTCTCTTTTTATCTGTGGATAAGAACCACTTCTGAGGAATTCTGTGGCCAAGTATGGGCCCTTGAAATGTGGTATTTGATTCAGAGATCTTATTGTCTTCTTCTCTTTTTTTCTTTCCATTAGTCTGAATAAAAGATGCACATATACTGTACTATCTATAAAAAATTTGGGGTTTGTAAAAAAAATTAAACAACAAAAATTGAAAGACATCTTTTATGCTCACAAAGGCTACATTTACTAATTTACTAATTCCTGTGCTGATAAAGCTGAATTTTCAGCATCATTACCCCAGTCTTCAGTGTCACATGAACCCTTCAGAAATCATTCTAATATGCTGTTTTGTTGGCTCAAGATTAATTTCTTATTATCAATGATGTAAACAGTTGTGCTGCTTAATATTCTTGTGGAAACTGCGATATATGTATATTCAGACTTTTTTGATGTGTAGAAATAAATGAAGCTGCGTTTATTTAAAAAATAAATATTTTATTATAAAATTAAAAGTGTCTTTGCTGCTACTTTTGATCAATTTAATACATCCTTGCTGATTAAAAATATTAATTTCATTTTTAATTTGTAAAATACAGCAATATTATTTGAGTGCACTACCGGGAAATGCACTACACTTGTAACCTTCCTCAGCTATCATTTGATTGAAATACTAAAAATAGTTGTTCCATTCTGCCTTTTTAAACAATGCTTTGGAGGCCATGCTGAAATTACGTTAGCTGCTTCAGTGCCAACAGCACAGTGCTACCTATTTGCTAAGCATTATGTAAGAGACATCAGCAACACCCGTGCACTATGTGACGGGCATCTAATGAGGGTCTAATTAATCTTCAAGCTTTTGATGACATAAGCATGTCTGGATCAAGAGTCTTTGGTGAGCAGCTTGTTTTTGCACTTACCTCAGTGATAAGTGCCTAATGAATCACCACTGCAGCTGTGACAGGTTTGTTACATTCAGGTATGGGACCTATCACAGATACTGTATGCATGTGTATGTAAAGCGGCAATGATAAGATTGATGCTAATTACCATATAAATTTAATTCTGATGACACTGATACATTGGATAAAAAAAACATGCTGTATGACAGGAATATTTAAAGTTACACATTAAACATGATATTTAGAAGTTGTAAATAAAACAACAATTACTGGAGTATGTTTTACAAAGAAAATACTATTTCAGTCTTTCTACCTCAACATTTCACATTTAATTCAAAGTGTTCCTTGCCAAAGTTGTGAAATTTACTTGCAAAATTTTATTGAAAATTGTTTCCAAGTAAATCTTACACCATTGTTTTTTGGAGGAGTAATAGTAATTTGCAAACTGCAACAGTTCATATTACAGTTTTTGCACAACTTACACGGAATGACTTTTACAACGCTCCTTTCATGCCGTGGGTGAGTGCTCTGGCTCTGCAGTGGCCGTTAACGCTGGCATCAGCCGAGAGTAGGCACACTGCAGACATCAGAGGATCGCCTCTCTCCAGGTTCCTTTCTCCATATTTGTTAGTTCCAGGGAGCTATAATAATTTGCCCCGGTCCAATAAAGAGACTTCAGTGTCTCATCGTTAAAGTTTGTTTTTACAGCCAGTTGACAGAATCGGGCAGAGTACTCGAAGATAGACGTGAATTCAATAAACTGGGCTGCAATATCCATTTTCTTACTCAATCTAAGGAGACGGTATTCTGTCTCAATCTGGTCAAATGATGAGGAAGACGGATCCGAATAAGTTCAATAACGTAAAGGCCCGGTTTCACAGACAGGTCTTAGACTAAGCCAGGATTAGGCCTAGTTCAATTAGAACATTTAAGTAGCTTTTACAAACATGCCTTTGAAAAAAAAAGAAAAAAAAAACATAAATGTTTTCTAGCTGCATCTAAAAAAAAACAATGGCATTGACATGTTTTAAGATTCAGTATGTCAGTGCTATTTGCTTTTAATTAAAACCACTCAAACATGCATTTTAATCTGAGCCTAAGCCTTGTCTGTGGGGAAACCGGGGGAAATTATTTATTAAATAAAACAGAAATAAGTAATCCACAGAAGAGAATGGTATACAGACAATACAGACAAAGACTGAGAACTAATGAGGAACTTAAATACACAGTGCTGATGAACCAAATGCAGACAGGTGTGTTCGTTAAATTAATGTCCATGACAACTGTGGTGGGAAACTAGAACAAAGGAAACAGGTAACAATAAATGACAAAATAAAACTCCATAAAAACAAAGCTAAACTGAACATAATGGTGACAAATATTTGACAATACTTTTAAATTTTGCATTAGAAAAAAAGGCAATAATTAAAGAGAAAAGCATATTGTTTCTGTGCTACTAGTATCGCAAAAATATTGATTGTTTCCAGACAAAAATATATTGTCCTGACCCAATCTCACAACATTGGTTGAACAACAAAGTTGTTTTGATATCAACACAAGAGGACAGTTTTACATCTTTTTAGGGTGGAAAATTTACCCACAAATCGCTTAGTTAACTCTGTATATTAAACTGAGAGAAAGTATAAAAATAAATAAATAAATAAAAAACTTTTAAATTCATCAAAAACAAAAACAAAATATATAAATCAGACTACTACTGAAGCAACAAAATAGCAAATTATGAAAAAATTACATTATGATAAGGCAAGAGATTGGCATTCATTTCCATATAAAATTCATCTGATATTATTCTAAAAATGTTCTGAGCCTGGAGGAAGTATAGAAACCCATGTCAAATCTTTTTGAATTAGCAGTTGAAAATGAAGCCATTGGAGCAGGAAGTTCCTGCCGCCAGTAAGCTGCATGAAGTGGGGTCAAAACTATGCTGGAAGAACCACAAGTTAACTTTCGTCTGGAGTCCCCATAGCGCTGTACTGTGGCATCAGTTCAACAGCTAATTTGTGGTGCACTTGCAGGAGTGAAGCTGAGAGTGGCTGTGTGTTGGCTGGCTGTTAGAAGCAGCCCAGATCAGGGTGCTGCTTGCAGGGACCAGCTGGTTTGGAGAACCCTGGACAGGGTCCAGGCCACCCACCACCTCCCTCCCTTCCCTCACTCCGCATTTGATCTAGCTTTGATTTTGTTATGTTTCTGGGGGCTTGAGAAGACAGGGAGGGTCAGAAGAAAGGGAAAAAAAGTTTGTTTAGGGAAGTTAAGATGAGTGGAATGGATGTAGCATAGAGGACATGAAGAGAATTATGCTTTCGTTCAGTAAATATTTTTATTGAGATATTTATGTACACATGAAGGCTTTTTTTTTGGGGGGGGGGGGGGTATCTAACAGAATTATCTAACAATTCTGACTTTTTTATCATTATTGCAAGTTTACATATTGCAATTCTGACTTTTTTTCTCGGAATTTTGTGATTTAAAGTTGCAATAACAGTCTATTATTATGACCGCCGCTAGCGTAGCTAGCGAAAGCGGTCATATAGGGATTGTCAAAGTTTTTTTTTTTTTTTTTTTTCGTCACCTTACTGAATTTTTCGTCAACGATACCAGGGACACCGAAGCACCGGGGAACATGAAATTTGGTGGGTATGTAGCCCCACTAGACTTCTAAGGAAAAATTTCGTTTGGTCCCCGGGGGCCACTCCCCCCCCCGCGCTGGGCCCCCCCAAACCCCAAAAAATGCAGTTTTTCCTAAATAACTACCTGAACCGTGGCACCGAGGATGAAGAAATTTTTATGGTATGTTGGTCTACTAGACTTTTACGGAAAAATTTTGTTTGGTCCCCGGGGGCCACTTCCCCCCCCCGCGCTGGGGCCCCCGTAAATTTTTTGTCAACGATACCAGGGACACCGAAGCACCGGGGAACATGAAATTTGGTGGGCATGTAGCCCCACTAGACTTCTAAGGAAAAATTTCGTTTGGTCCCCGGGGGCCACTCCCCCCCCGCGCTGGGCCCCCCCAAACCCAAAAAAATGCAGTTTTTCCTAAATAACTACCTGAACCGTGGCACCGAGGATGAAGAAATTTTTATGGTATGTTGGTCTACTAGACTTTTACGGAAAAATTTCGTTTGGTCCCCGGGGGCCACTCCCCCCCCCGCGCTGGGGCCCCCGTAAATTTTTCGTCAACGATACCAGGGACACCGAAGCACCGGGGAACATGAAATTTGGTGGGCATGTAGCCCCACTAGACTTCTGAGGAAAAATTTCGTTTGGTCCCCGGGGGCCACTCCCCCCCCGCGCTGGGCCCCCCCAAACCCAAAAAAATGCAGTTTTTCCTAAATAACTACCTGAACCGTGACACCGAGGATGAAGAAATTTTTATGGTATGTTGGTCTACTAGACTTTTACAGAAAAATTTCGTTTGGTCCCCGGGGGCCACTCCCCCCCCCGCGCTGGGGCCCCCGTAAATTTTTCGTCAACGATACCAGGGACACCGAAGCACCGGGGAACATGAAATTTGGTGGGCATGTAGCCCCACTAGACTTCTGAGGAAAAATTTCGTTTGGTCCCCGGGGGCCACTCCCCCCCCCCGCGCTGGGCCCCCCCAAACCCAAAAAAATGCAGTTTTTCCTAAATAACTACCTGAACCGTGACACCGAGGATGAAGAAATTTTTATGGTATGTTGGTCTACTAGACTTTTACGGAAAAATTTCGTTTGGTCCCCGGGGGCCACTTCCCCCCCCGCGCTGGGGCCCCCGTAAATTTTTCGTCAACGATACCAGGGACACCGAAGCACCGGGGAACATGAAATTTGGTGGGCATGTAGCCCCACTAGACTTCTAAGGAAAAATTTCGTTTGGTCCCCGGGGGCCACTCCCCCCCCGCGCTGGGCCCCCCCAAACCCAAAAAAATGCAGTTTTTCCTAAATAACTACCTGAACCGTGGCACCGAGGATGAAGAAATTTTTATGGTATGTAGGGCCCACTCTTAAGGGCCCACATCAACCTAGCCCATAATCACTCATTTGTGATTTGCGCCCCTCCCATAAAAAATGAAAATGCAATATTATTCTGCTTTAATCGCCCCTATCTTCAGTGGAGATGTTCAGAACTGCACCATATTTCATGTGTATGATTAACTTGACATCCTCTGGGGGTATCCTCTGCTAAGTTTTGTAGAATTTCATCCATGGGGGGGGTATAAAATCAATTCATTTATGTGCACATTTTGTGACTGTACACTCATCGGCCTGTAGATGGTGCTGTTGAGCGAAGGGTTGCTGGTTTAGGATGATACTGTCACACACACACATGCAGGAATACAAACAAATGCAAGCATGCACACACACTGACATCCACACGCACAGACACACACCCATACACACACTTACAAATCCACATGCACAGACACACGAACACACACGCGCACACATACATACACGCACAGACACACACACACACACACACACACACACACACACACACACACACACACAGACAGACATGCACATACTATTACTTTTTTTAGGTATATACATAAACACGCAATACAGCCAAATTACTCCACGTCATTTATTTTTGTGGAAAGCCAGTGCAGGCCTGAGCGGCGGTCATATTTTGTACCGCGATGCGGTACATCTAGTTAGGTAGAGGGTAATGGCAGATGAATTTACTGAGCAGAGGATCGTGGGAAGCACACACTCCATCGGTATGAGAAAGAAGGATCCCGGTGAGTACAACAGACTGTTTATTCACTTACAGGTGACAGATTAGACTGTGGAGAGGCAGAAAAAATTGGAGATGGCTAGGTATTTGCAGGATAATTCGCTGGAGGTAAGTAGTCATTTAGGTAGTCCTTTGTCCACATTGAGACCAGACAATGAATGTGGATGAGGTGTGTGCTTATATAGTGCTGGGATTGGTGTGCTGATGGGTGGCAGGTGCGTGATTAGAACTCAGTTGTTGTTGATCGATGTGAGGGTGTGACGGTGGAGCCTGGTAACTCCTTGACAGTACACAACCTCCGGCCCCACGGCCCACTCCTGAGGGCCTAGGACTCCAAGGTCATGGTGGCCAACCTCTTCCTCTGGGTGCTGGACAATCTGGATGGGACTCATGGAAAGTGGTGAGAAGGGCTGGATTCAGGATATCGTATATATGTATCCAGGATCTTTCACCAGGTTCATACCCTTTCCAATCCACTAAATACTATAGACGGCCTCCACGGCACCGGGAGTCCAAGATTCCTCGTACTGCATACACTGTGCCATCCATGGGCCTAGGCTCTGTGGGATAATCAGACAGAGGAAAATGGTAATGGTAAGGCTTTTGTAGGGAAACAGGAAAAGATGAGTGAAAATAGTAACTTACAGGTAACTGAAATGGTAGGTGACTAGGTTTATCTGGCGAAGCATTGTGAAGGAGCCAATGTACTGTATCTGGGACTCAATTTATTGCAGGGCAGGCATAGCTTGATGTCCCTAGTTGAGAGCCACACATGTAGGTTGGTGTGTTGGCCCGCCGGGAATCAGCATGGACCTTCTGGCGGTGCACTGCCCGCTAGAGATGGTGGTGAGCATCGTCCTAGTCCCTCTCATTCTCCTGGAACCAATAGTCCACAGATGGTACATCCAACGGTTCCTCCGACAACGGGAACAGAGAGGGTCAGTAGCAGGCTGACGGAGGGAGATCTGCGAGTACTCGGCCCAGAAGAGAAATCTGTTCCAGGAGTTCTGGTGGCCGTGGCAGAAGGTTATCAAGAATTGCCCAATTTCTTGTACCTTCCTCTTTGTCTTCCCATTCGACTATAGATGATATCCAGAAGAGAGGCTCACGGCCACCCCTAGGAGGGTGAAGAAGGCTTGCCACACTCTGGATATGAATTGGGGTCCATGGTCAGAGACTATGTCCTAAGGTAGGCCAGAATTCTGAAGCATATGATTGAACATATTTTCAGTAGTCTCCATAGCCGTGGGCAGTCCTTTCAGGGGCACTAGTCTGCAGGCCTTGGAGAAGCTATCCACAACTACGAGTATGCAGGTAAAGCCATTGGGTGGAGGGAGATCAGTGATAAAATCCACTTCTAGGTGTGACCAGGGACGATGAGGGATAGGCAGAGGTAGTAACTTGCCGGGTGGTAAGTGGCGTAGGCTCTTGAGGGTGAAACATTACAAACAACCTTGGACAGACCTTCTCACCTCCTGACCAATTCCCGGCCACCAAAATAGTATTTACTATTATTTACCTTGTAGCAGTGAGAGATGTATACTGTGTACTCCCGGAGCATAAAATCCTGGAAAACGGAGGGGACGTTGACAAGGCCATACGGCATAATGTAGTACTCATAATGTCCCGTAGGTATCACAAATGCTGTCTTCCACTTGCCCCCATCACATATCTGGATGAGGTTAAAAGCACTTTGGAGGTCCAACTTGGTAAACACGGTAAGTAGTCATTTAGGCAGTCCTTTGTCCACGTTTAGACCAGACAATGAATGTCGTTGAGGTGTGTGCTTATATACTGCTGGGATTAGCGTCCTGATGAGATGGGTCTGTCTGCGGACTGCAAGACTGAGGGCGTAACTTGAAGGGGGCGTAACTTGAAGGGGGCGTAACTTGAAGTTGTCCAAATCACAACCGAATCACACGAGATGTCAAAAGAACGAGATTTTGTTGGCAAGACGGCAGCTCGTTCAGGGTTCAGAGACCACGGTAAGAATATTTTCCACAGATAACCGTGTAAGAAATGTTCATACAGTATTGTGTTGTTTTTTTGGTACTGTTTCTGGAGTTGATAATCTATTAAAAGTTTTTATTTATTTAAAACTAAACCGTCCTCGCTTGGTGTTTTTAAGTATTTTACTGGCTGGCGTGGTAATAATAATGCTGCCTTGCTCTTGGAATTGGCGTAAAACTGCTTTCCTTGGTATAAAATGTACATGAACACCCTCCAATTTCGAACTTGAATGCAATGAGCTCGAAATCACGATTTCAAAAGTTGTAAATATCACATTTCTGATAGCACGTGAAAGCAACATAAGTTAGGCTAACTAATGGCAGGCAATAAAAACAATATAAGCTAGCTAACGTTAGCCAGGGTAAACATTAGGCTAATTCGGGAGCTCACTCTGTAACATGCAACGTGTAACGTGTAATGTTATTTATTTCCCCTCACACATTGCTGCATTCAGAAGTTTAGTTGTGATTACTTGACGGGTGCCTTTTTACATGAATGTACCGCAGTATTTCTGAAGATCTTGTTCACCAGAACAATAAATGTTAATGTTTGTGATCATTTTAATTCTTATTTTATTTTCCTCTAGCTTCATTCAACAGTTTAAAGTATCTTAAAAAATCCAAACAAATGCCAGTTGTGCAGCAAAATGGGAGATTTCTACATTTGTGTGGGTCACAGTTATGATTCAAGTCAAGGTTCTAGTGCTAAAATTATTTTAATTATCATAATATAACATTCACTTCTACATTAGACTAATGCTTTTAGTCAATGGGACCCAAAAACTGTCTGGTTACTGACATTCTTCTAAATATCTTCCTTTGTGTTCAGCAGAAGACAGAAATGCATACAGGTTTGAAACAACATGAGGGTGAGTATTTGATGACAAAATTTTCATTTTAAAAGTGAACTACTTTAATATTGAGGAAACAGTGCTACCAGAAAAGTTCATATTTAAAAAAAAGAAGAAATGCAAACATGTTTTACACTTAAACTTTTCTTTTCTTTTGTCAACAGGTGTGGTAAACTGGAACTCCTTTTCAGGGGAGTATAAAAGGACCTACCGCATTCCCTATCTGATCTCCCGTTGCATTCAATGTGATGATTTGTACAAAGACTGTTAAAGGAGAACTCCGGTCAATTTTAACATTAAGCTCATTTTTTTGTAAATTTGGAGTGCTGTCAGTACAGAGAACAACGACAAAAATCTGTGTTGCCTACACCGAGTTATTCTATTTTTAAAATTTGCACCCTGTTGACTTCAATGGGGCAAGTACTAAACCTGCTTTTAGCCTCTTAACATCCTTGATGTGTCATTACAAGTGCACAGCCAATGTGAGTGATTCCTTTAGAGTGAACACGAGTGAATCTGACTGCAGTAGATGTGAAAGATATGGATAAAAATTATGTTAATTCGGCCAGCGCTCATACCTGTATTTACATCCTGTTTTCGGTCGAAGTCCACAGTAATCGATTGTCGAGTTCACGCACATAGGTTTAGTTACCTATGATCACGCGCATGAACTCGACAATTGATTACTATAGACTTCGACCGAAAACAGGATGTAAATACAGGTATGAGCGCTGGCTGAAATATTATCATTTTTATTCATATCTTTCACATCTCAACCCAACTCATCCCCTTATATAACTAGGGCACAATACTTTAATTACAACAATTCATACTATACCAATCCTGCTGATTTCAACACTCAAACACAAAACACTCAATCATACACAAACTTACACGCACAGTCAGAGCCGGATTAACCCAAAGGCAAACTAGGCACGTGCCTAGGGCCCGATTGGCGGGATGGGGCCCAGACAGAGGGACAAAAAAAAAATTGTACATATGTCCTATCTACAATTTATTTCAATATTTATTAATTAACTAAAAATAGTGACGATGTTTATCTTAACCATAGACTGTTACATTACTGCAGTTAAACCAATTAATGTGTCCGTTACAAAGCGGGTGCCGGCTTCTGAAAGTATAACGAACGCATCCATCAGGTGCTGCGAGGCAAAAGCCTAATAAGCACACAAAGAAGCACAGCTCATAATGCAGGTGTGTGAGTTGTCGTCATCTATTTTGGAGTGATTATGTATTCTAAATATAAACTTGTAGCCTACTGTAGATCAGCGTCATTTCTGGAAAAATCATTCACCGCTTTATTACGAGTTTAAAAGAGCGCGAGCGTCATTAACGTGCCCAGACGCGACGCTTTGAATTTGCGCGTACAATGAATAACATCGTGTCGGGAGCTGACTAGTAAAAAAGCTACAAAATTAAAAGACAAGACGTGTGTATTCTAAGTTAAAAAGCCAACACAGTACAACATTTTTAAATGTTTCTAATAGGCTAAAGGATCTCATATCTATGGGCTTCTAAATTCTGCTGATGATTAGACATCTCCTGACATTACGCCAATAATATCAGTTTATATATTTTTTTTTCTGCTCAGTAGCGATCGTGTCTTTCTCTTCCACTTGATTTGTGTAAAGCATATTTAAGGTAGCAATGCAATATAAAAGCACTTAGTGGGATTCTGGAACTGTGAATAAATTGAATAAAACAGCAAAATAACAACAACAACAACAACAATAACAATAACATCTTCATTAAACAAAAAAGACATTACCTTAGATAAAGTTTGATTAATATGTACATACAGTACCGGTAAAAGTCTGGACCCATTACTATTTTTAATGTTTTTGAAAGAAGTTTATTATTATGCTCTACAAGCCTGCATTTATTTGATCAAAAATACAGGAAAAAACAGGAATATACTGTACTTTTTTAAAAACAACTTTTTAATAATCAAAAATCCTGAAAAAAAGTATCAGGTTATAAAATAAATATTAAGCACCATTTCTAACATTTGATAATAAATCAGAATATTATAAAGTTTTCTGAAGGATCACGTGACACTAAATTCAGCTTTGCATCACATAAATATAAAGTATAGTAAAATAGAAAACCATTATTTAAAATTTTAATAATATTTCACTATATTATTTTTCTTTATTTTTGATCAAATAAATCCAGGCTTGATGAGCATAAGAGACTTCTTTCAAAAACATTACAAATAGTAATGTGTCCAAACTTATGTACTGTGTAAGTAAAAATATACTGCTTTTAAAATTAAATGTATAAATAAAAAGGTTAGGAATCATATTTGTTTTCAAGTGTTTTTTTATGGGGGGTGGCGGGTGGGGGGCCTCCAACATGAATTTTGCCTAGGGCCTCCTAATGTCTAGAACCGGCCCTGCGCACAGTAATGTATATTCTAACACACACACACACATAGCCTTCCTTCTCCACCCTCATGGTAATCTATTTTTTCTATTTTTCTATCTTTTTTTGTCTTGTCAATTACTGTTTTTATTTGTTTCATGTTGAATGTGTGATACATGCTCTCTATATATACTTTTTATAATATCAAATAATCATTGTTTACTGTACGTTTTATGTTCTTTACACTTTGTTTGGGTTTTGTATCGTGTGAGGTTTTGACAATTTTTGTATAACACTTTTTGAAAATTTAATATAAAAAAAAGGATGTTAAGAGGCTAAAAGCAGGTTTAAAACTTGCCCAATTGAAGTCAACAGGGTGCAAATTTTAAAAGGAGGATAACACGGTGTAGACAACACCGATTTTTGTCGTTATTCTCTGTAATGACAGCACTCCAAATGTACAAAAAAATTAGCTCAATGTTAAAATTGACCGGAGTTCTCCTTAAAGGATACTGGGGAAGTGGACAAAGAGGAAAACTTAAAGGGTTCTACTCTGAAAATGATTTTGCTGGATACTGCTGCATGGACTGTTTTTATGTGGCTGGAGGCACAATCTGATTTTCTATGACAATATTAGTGACATAAATTGTGGATTGGGTTTGCATAAACCCTCCTTGTGTTGCCTTTGAATAAAAGTTTTTTTGTGATAAGTTTGCTTGTAGTTAATTTGTCTCAAAGTATCATAAGATATTTGACAGTAGTGCATTTAACTGTTTATTAGTGTTGTCAAAAAATCGTTTGTCAGCACATCAGGCAATATGACATGAACAGATATTTAAAATTATTTATTTAAAACATGAAAAGATGTTTAACAATATTTATTTAAAAAATAATGTTTTAAACAAAGCCAAATTTCAAAAGAATATCTATATTAGTACTTGCTCCACAGTCTAGTTGAGGTGGGACAATTAGAAAAAAACAATACATTGCAATATGGTTTCTAGCAATACATATCAATACCTTGGCAGTGGCATAAATGCATATTGAAACTTGCTTTACTGTTTACAGACAAAAACAAGCATTTTGAAGATGTCATCTCAAAGGTTTATGTTCTTGAACAGCTAAGAGTCAGTTTAGTGCACTGCATTTGAATATGTTCAGTTAAACTTATGCGAGATCGATTAAGAAGCATACGAAACTAATCGCATACTTTTCTCTAATCGCTCTCACGGTCATTTGATGTCATTTGATGTCATCTCGTCATATCGCGGAAGTTGGCGTAACTTGAAGGGACGTGGCGGAAGTGGGCGTAACTTGAAGGGACGTGACGTAAGTTGAAGGGGCGTGGCTTACGGCATGACGTAACTTGAAGTGGGCGTAACTTGAAGTGGGCATAACTTGAAGTCTTGCGGGGTGCAGACAGATACTATTGGTCCTGATGGGTGGCAGGTGCGTGATTAGAACTCAGGTGATGTTGATTGATAGATGTGAGGGAGTGACGGTGGAGCTGGTAGGGCTATGCATATATATATATATATATATATATATATATATATATATATATATATATATATATATATATATATATACAGGAAGCTAACATTTGAAGAGCATCACAATAAATAATCCATTGAAGACCATATCATTTTTTGTAATGATGCAATAAATAAACACATAGCGTTTAATTCAGCACTGACAGAATGAGGTGATAACTGACCTGAATCTGAAACGATTAATTCTGCTAAACATGGAATAAACGTGACAAGGAAACACTGCTAAGCTGGGATACTTTCACATCAAATTTATTTTAAACCTGTAAAGCAATGACAGATACTGCTACACTTTGTCTGAATTACAGCTGAAGAGTTGTTTGCTACAGTATAGTGAATATAGACACATTGTTTTGTGTTTATAGTTGCTCTCTCAGTTCTGAAAAAAGTTTGGTGCCATTTGTTTGCCATTATAATAATGCCCATAATAAACCTTGATCTCCGTCTGTTGGCCTTTTCAGCTCGAGAGATAATTTTTTCGCAGCCCATTAACAGAGCATGGCCAGCATGGCTGGTGTTAATAGTTGTTCAGTGACCGTGGCACTCAGCTTTATAACTGTCTGTTTATCAAGAGAGAGGTTGCACCCCAATCCATAATGGCCTGCATTCAGTGATTGCTGCCACACTGTTGGTGCATTAATTGAATTCATGCCAGTGCAAAAGTTATTTTGCATGAGTGCATAAATTTGGCACATTTATGGACCAACTTGTATTTATTTATTTAATTTTTTATCAGGAATTCCTCCTGTTATTATATGGATAAGATTTCTCTTCCCTAACCCCCAAAAACAGAAACATTTTCTCAGTCACAGCTCTGCATATTGTTATGTAGCTTAAGGCTTGTATTTAAAACCACTGAATAATTTCAATCAAATTATTTTAATTGAGTGCTGGATCAGTAATTACAGGTTGGAGTCATTTAAACTGCCCTGGAAGTCATGTGATCGTGGGCATATTAAAAGTTTATGTCCAAGATAAAATTAATGAAGAGGATTGTAATCATTTGACTGCCTGAAAGAATATAACGATGTGACTTGAGCCATGTGGAGAATGCATCATATTCGATAATCAAATGTGCGAAAAGAAATAAAAAATGGGATCGTAGCCATTCACCAGAACCTCCGGCTGATGCCCTCATTTGCACCTGGGTCTGTGCTGTACGCCAAGGCAAATGTTAGGTAACTTTAAATGCCACCAAGCCTGTCAGGAACGCATGAGAATTATGAGATGTGTGTGACAGCAGAACCGTAGCGATAATCCTGTTTACCCACATCCGCATCTTCTTGTCACGAAACATAAACGCAGGAAGAACGGTTCGAGGGGCGTTCGGGGAGGAAATAAACTTGCACGTGTGCGCGAGTCGGATGCGGGGACATCTTCGCAACGCATAATTCAATATGACTAATCACGGTGGCCGCTGCCAACTCAGGAGCTCCTCTGACAATCTCAACCCAGCGGTATTTCGATAAAGCCAAAAAACTGTGAGAGGGGGAAACGGGGCCAGATGTAGTTGGGGCACGTACCTGGGAAGCACTGCATCTCGGCTGGGCACCTGTCCATGCCCGGCTCCCTGAGCTTAATCCTCCATTCACAGCTCTGGAAAAAAGTTGGCTCTTAGGCCCGGCTCCTCTCTCTCTCCTCATCACGCGGCTCTCGCCCTGCTAATCGGCATGCCAGGAAGCAGCCTACAAAAGGCAGCAGGAATTTACAGTAATAATCGCCCAGGAAAATAAGCAGCACCTATGCGTTATTGAACACACAGGGGCTTACGAAAATTGATCGTAATGGCTTTCATCACCATTACTGATGCTTCATGCCTCACTTGCAGGTATTGTGAGAAAAGCAGGTCATGTCTTAATCTCTTTGCCGTACCCGTATAAGGGCATAATCCCATATGCACTGGTATTGAGATGAATTTGCATATCTTGGGAGGATTGGAGTGTGTGATATATCATTGAACAGGCATATTTTCAACTACTTAGCATTACTTAGCATGGTTGCATGTTTTTTTCTCAGTCTAACGCCCAGTAAATTGCTATTAAGAATAATATTTTCAAGTTTGTGGCAATCTTCCCTCTCACATTTTATAAGCCAATGTAAATTTACTTGGTTTAATTACTCCTCTTTGATTTGCAGTATAGCCTAACCTGAAATTATTTTCAATGTAGTATGGTACATGCACAACAGAACATTTGTTTTGATTTCTTAAAGAAAAACTAAACAATTGCCTGACAAAAACTTTTAAGAACCATTTAATCCTATAGAAAATCTAGCTTGTTATGCTACAAATGGCAGCAAGTTGCCATTTGTAGCATAACAAGCTAGTTTTTCTATAATAATGTTTAACTTGTTGCCAATTCAGTCTTCATACACCAATTTATTGAAAAAAAAACAAAAAAACATTTTGCCATTATTTATTCACCCTCATGACATTCCAAACCTGATCTTCTTTCTTCTATGGATCACAAAAGAAGATGTTTTGAGAAATGTTTTTGTCCATTCAGTGGAAGTCAGTGATTACCAAAACTGATTGATTACCAATATTCTTAAAATATATTAATTTGTGTGAGAGTGACATAATTAAAATTTTTGGGTGAACTATCCCTTTAAATATAGCTGAGAGAAAATACAGAGCACATGATATGAAATATTGTCTGGGAAAATGTAACGTAGCATGAAATTGTGCCAAATGGTCTATGTTACCCTGTAGTAAGATGGTAACAGCATTATTTTTAATAGTCAACTGGCCAATACTGATATAAATATGGTATGGCATTCGTCATAAGCAGCCATCCTCTCCCTAACAAAACATTATTTTGTAGACTCTGTCATAATAATGCTCTTTCAGTACGTCACATGACCTTAGGTGAGTGCTAGCCATAGTAATAGTAACATTTCTAATATCAAACATCACCACATTTTAGGCTGTGGGTGAAGTTCCTGAAATGTTAATCATCCCAAACTTAACCGTTGGCCATTGTCGGAGAGGTCAACAGAAGCACATTAGCTAATTGGAATTTGGCATTTTCTAATTAGTTTTAAGGATGACAAGAACAAAGAACACAGGTTTTCTGCACTCTATTCATTGCCTACTGCTTTGTGCGCTTGGACTGAGGGAAAGTGTGCTTTGAATGTAATTACTTATAAAGAAATCCACCTTAATGCATCTTTATGGAAATAACTAAAGAATTTAATTCAGGACAATGTGCCCTATCTGCACTATCCTCACTTTCTAACAGGGAGGATAATGGTGTATCCTCAGAGTCATTAAGACTTTATCTTGGCTGTTGATTAGAAGCTGAAGTCAATAAACTTGGTCAGTGGTTAGTATAGAAAGGTTATCAGTATTTAATAATTCACAGTGTTCTGACAATAAGAAGCATGTGCAATACAAAATACGTTAATTCTACGCTAATAAAGGAGTTTTTTTTTCTGTTCCTTGTTCTGCATATACTGTACAGTACACTGATATTCAACGGTTTGTGGTTTGAAAAATGTTTTTAAAGTCTTGTATGCTCACCAAGGCTGCATTTATCTAATCAAAAATACAGTAAAACAGCAATATTGTGAAATATTATTTGAATTTAAAATAATTGTTTCAATACTATACAATGTTATAATGCATTATAAATGTATTTACTGTCACTTTTGATTAATTGTATCCATCTGTGCTGAATAAAAGTATTACTTGCAAAAGCATGACACAGGATAGCATGGGCAACTAGTAGTTGTAATCCAGCACTGGCCAATTCATAGTCTCTCAACCTGTCGAAAATAAATAAATAAATGAAAAGACACCCTTGAAAGAAAAAGATGGGTCTTTGAAACTTGTAAAGCTTTAAGATAAAGCTGGCAGGTTATTACACTTTTCAATTCCAGAGTCAAATATAAAAATTTCTATTATAAGGACAATTAATTACCTTGCAAAATGGCAAATGTGCATCCTTGTCAGGTGGAGTGTACTCTGATGGCCTTTCCTCAAACACTGGACGGGCAGATTTGATCTCTGCTAATGGTTCTTCTGGAAAGGGTAATTACGCCATGGTCAAAGCTAATTTGCTCTCTGCCAGATGAACTGTTGTATTTTATTGTAGGCTGACATTTGAAAGTAATTATGGTACTGTTGACCCTGGACCATTCCGGTTTGTAGCACTGTCTTTGGTGGCCTGACTCTCTCTTCCTCTCTGTCTCTCTCTCACACTAGTTCTTGGCTGGTAGTCAGAATTGTAACAAGCCAATGACACGGACCAGGAACACCATATGGGACTCCGGTGAGCAGCCCAAATGCACTTGCTCCGGCTTCATCAACACCCGCCATTGAACACGAAGCAAGTGGCGCGTGATTTTCGTCCATGTCTCATCTCTCTATTCGCTATTCTGTGTAGATCCATGTATCGGTAAGTGTGCCATTATGTGCATCAGTGATCACCTCCATGTGGCCTTATTGCTGGGGAATTAAAATAAGCAAAAGGTCACACTGGGTTTCCCTCCCAGTATTGCTCGCTTCAAATGAAGTGCCGATGAGAGCAATTATGGATATTTTCCATCAGCTCTCACTTTTCAGTGGGTGACTACAGCAACAAATAGAAATCAATGTGCATGGCTTTACTGTGGACAATACATATTTATACAAAACGTATTTTTCCACATGCTGTAGTGTTGATATTCTAAGATCACTTGCATTGAAAGTAATAGTTAAATAGCCGTTGATCTCTTATGCTGCAAATATTATTATGCCTAATGCAATAGTGCTTTCTTAAAGGGATAGTTCACCCTGAAATAAAAAATATGTTTTCATTTACAACATTCTTGTCACTTATTTTTCATTTAATGTATTTACTGGAACACAAAATAAGATATTTAGAAAAATGTCTTTCTTTGTCCATACAATATATATATATATATATATATATATATATATATATATATATATATATATATATATATATATATATATGAAGACTTCAGATGCAAAAGCCTCCAAGTGCCATCTGAAATTTTCTTCTAAAATGATCATTTTTATCAAGCTCGTATAAGTTCAGTAATTTCACTTAAATGACAACTATTAGGTCATTTTCATTGCCATTTAAGTGAAATTACTGAACTTAAATATACAAGCTTGATAAAAATTATCATTCTAGAAGAAAATTTCAGATGGCTCTTAGAGGCTTTTGCATCTGAACTCTTCATATATATATATATATATATATATATATATATATATATATATATATATATATATATATATATATATATATATATATATATATATATATATATATATATATATATATATATATATATATATTATATATATATATATATATATATATATATATATATATATATATATATATATATATATATATATATATATATATATATATATTCCTGTGAATATAAAGCTGAATTGTCAGCAACCATTACTTCAGACTTCAGTGTCACATGATCCTTCTGAAATCATTTCTGTATTCTTTGATGAATAGAAAGTCCAAAAGCTGGACAGCATTTATTTGAAATACAGATCGAATGTAAAATTATAAATGTCATTACTGACACGTTTGGTCAATTTATTTTAATGGGTCCTTGCTGAATAAAAGTATTAATTTCTTTTTAAAAAATTATTATATAAATATGATAATATATAAAGACACATTATATAAACAAAAACTTTTACATGTTTTAGTTAGATGTGACGGCACTAATATATATATATATATATATATATATATATATATATATATATATATATATATATATATATATATATATATACTGGTGTGGTCAGAGCTACAGTGCACTGTTTCTTTTCTAGCCATATAATATCCCAGCTCTGTTAGTTAGCGGCAGATTAATCCATCCTGTGTCTTTGTTAAATTACAAGACATTTTAATCAGCGGCGGGAATTAAGTTAGCCCATTGGTAATGATCGCTGACAAATGGTGCCACAATTGAGCCTCAAAGTCAGGCATTAGCTAGCGTGACAACCTCCAGCACTGAAATCGCCGGAACATCACAATCCCAGGTAGCCTTGCCAAGTTTTCTTAATTCGTGACACATTAGGTTCCTTGGGCTGGAGCGGGGCTATTATTATTTGCCTTTATTTCTCTCGTGCTCCGTCATTCTCGCTATCTCTCATTGGCCATCCTCGCACTGAATGTAATAAAGACTGACACTTGTGACACTTCAAACATGTAGCCACCAACAGCTCCGTGACAACAAAAGGAGTTCTCGGAGCAACACAAATTAATAGTGGGGGAGAGAGAGGGCTTGCTTGGGCCAGCTCAGCAGGTGTGCTCCCACATCTTTGCACCTCTTAACACCCCCTCTCATTCTGCCTGACATGTCGGACAATGGCACAAAAAGTCCTTTACTGACGTCCGCACAATGAGCCAGGCGCGGAGACAGACCAATCTTTTTTTGTGCCGCTGCTGTTTGCGGGAATACGTCGGGGTAAACACTCTCCATTGTGAGCCAGCTGCACTCGAGAACATGATGAAAGTAGAAATTTGAAAGGCCTGGGATTGAGACCATAGCTAGATTTGACAGTTCTTACCTGAGAGAGTGATAACCACTTTAGCGTGCACTGATCTCTGTTTGCATTTTTAATGCATTTCTCCAATCAAGCTCATTAGCATAACTTATATCGTTAGTGTTGTCTTACTATGCATTTGTAATTGATAACGTGTACGCCCACATTTTTTCTCCCAAAACGAGGTCTTTTTTGAACTTATTCAGATAAGTAATCCACTAGCCTCTTATTTGATTTGTGCAACACTAAACAATTAGATTTGGGGATCAAAGCCCCGTTCAATTCTATAAGCAATGGGGGGTGTAAGTGAATACGAAGGCCCACTGAGCATTGAATAGCTCTCAATTCCCCCTCTGTTTGTCCTTCCATACAGCCACATGCTAACAGAGCTCATCATATGGTATGGAGCGACACCAACAATGCAGCCACGTGATCCCGAGGTGTGCTGTATGTTGCGCTTTAGATCCCTCTTAATCACGACAGTTAATTCGTTTACAATGAATGCAATTAATGCACCTAAAATCCACAATGAAGCGCTCAGGCATTCCATTATGCTACTCATATGTGGCTTAACCTCATCCATTAAAGCCAATATTAAGTTAAAAAGAGCGTATTTGTAATTGGTTACGTTAATACTATGAAGTATTTGCTAGTGCCTGTGTGCCTTCAAGTGTGTAAGTGCGCTTCGCTAAATCCACCTAAACGGATGACTAATTTTACCAAAATGATTTTCTGGTGAGCTCCACACTTCTTAATCACCTTATGATATTTAAAAATACCCCTTTTATGACTGGATTTTCCTTTTTTGGAAATCAGCTAACAAAGACTGTCCCCCAGTGTACTACAAATCTGCATTAAATTCAATTAAAACTATGCCAGTCTCGTGCTACCGAGTAACACTTGTCCACAAGATATCCTCGATTGTACAGTCAGTGTATCTGTTGAGTGTCTGCAAGTTCTCAACTTTTTTTTTTTTATGACTGCTGTTTAACCTTTTAATGGACTTGCTCTATGACTCGGGTAAGACACATCTCTTTCCTTACGGCTTTATGTGTTTCGAGGTCTAATCCATATTTGGCTTGGAAGAGGCTTGTTGAAAAACGGTTTTCTAATTCATCTCGCAATCAACCAACCATATAATTTAAATACTTCTTTGGGAATTAGTGTAATGTTATGATAATTATGCTATGATTTGGTGTAATAATTCCGCCCTGCTTAAAAAAAATGGAAGCATAAAAGAGTGCGTAATAGGAGAATTTTAATTGCTTAATAAATTGTTGGAAAATAAAATGAAGAGGGATCGGAAATGGTGCTCGGATCTGCCGCTTCATTTGACCTGCTACATCTAGCTTCAATCATAAAATGAGTAAACATAGACAGTTGTGCTTTTTCCTCTTTATTTTTATGTCCTAGAGGAATGAGGAGAGGAGATGGGATGAATAGAGGAATAGTGTACAGCAGAAGAATAGAATAGCTTGCTGAGTCAATGGAAGAGGCCAAGGCAAGTCAAAGGTTGGAGGGATTAAGCTTTCATTTCCTGTTCTCCGCGCTGGGTCTGTTTTGCATCCAGGGAACCTCCCTGGCGTCCTGCTGCTGTTTGAGTTTGTACAGTAGACCTCGGTCCAGTTTTTGATCTCGACTGCAACTGCAGTGCTACAAACATAAACAACTCTTATTTGAATTCAGTCTCAGAGATCTGTCTTAGTAAAACCGATAAGATGCTTAAAAAAAAAAAAAAAAAAAAAAGGTTGTTTATATATTCAAAAGCTTGGGCTTGGTAAGATATTTTTTTTGAAATGTTTTTGAAATGCAAGGCTGAATCTATTTTAATATTGTGGAACATTATTAATTAAAAAAATAAATAAATAAAAAACTATATATATATATGAAAAAAAATCTTCCTGACCCCTAACTTTTGAATGGTAATAGGAAGTCGACTCTGAGCTGTGATTAGTACACATTGTGAATGTTATGGAGTGATAATGCCTGTCCTAGCTTCTATGTTAAGTTTTGTGCTAACCACAAAGGACACTGTCCATGTTTCACCACGTAATCCATCAGAACTGAGTGAAGGTGGTTAGAAATGGCAGATGATTTGTACTGACACTATATAGTGTAAATTAAAAACACAAGCTTACACACTTTCTGGCTTCAAACTATAGTCAGCCCTGCCAAGCTTTAGCAGTGCATGTTGGCCTAACAGTAAGTGGGAAGTGCAGTGCAAGGGGGTAGAAAAAAATCAAGGATTTCTGTTGCAGTTCAAGTATTCAGTACATTGACGATATCTTTATTTTCAGCAGCGTCAATATGTCTGAATGAAGTTTGATTCAAGGTCGCTGAGCCCTTCTTGTTCTTGTTCACCACAAAGAGTGCATTTAATGTGAGCATGTTGTAAGGCTCGCATATGACTTTAATTTTCAGTCTGGGATCACAAAAGAAGATGTGGAAATTGCATTTCTGTACACACACTACACATCACCATATTTCCTTGTCTCTTCTGCTCACTACTAACCCCTTGGAGACAGAAAATCCATTACAAAGGAGCGACACTCGTTGTAAAATGCTCCCAAAGCTTGGGATGTGTTGTTGAGGTCTCTATCCTGCTATCAGCGGGAACACTGGCAGACTTTTTCACCTGCCTAAATCCCACCGCATTACACTCTCAACATCCGGGTCCCTCTGCCGCTGACATGAATAGACAATGCAGTGTGCTTAGAAAGAGAATCACAGAAACCACATCTCCTTCTTACCTATGCACAAAGAAACTTTGTGTGTGGACGTCAACAGTTAATGAGAATTATATTATATTATATTATATTATATTATATTATATTATATTATATTATATTATATTATATTATATTATATTATATTATATATTCACTGGCCACCCTCAAAAGAACTGGTAAATGAAACTGACAATTAAGTCATAGTCCTTATTTTCAGAACAAACACCCATCTTTTCTATGTAAATAAGGATGATTTTAATCACAAGGCTAATTATATATTGCATTATCAACTTTTAGTGTGTTTCTGTGTGTCAAGTGTGTGCATACAATAAAAAGAAACATATATCATATTTGTATATAATGTCTTTTACAGTGTTTCAAATTATTTCTATATCATTTCTATTCATCTATTATATTTCTATTCATAAAATAACCCTAAAAAATTTTTTGTCACAGCTATGGACAGAAATATTAAGCAGCACAACTGTTTTCAACATTGATAATAATAAGAAATCTTTCTTGAGCCAAATCAACATATAAGAATGATTTCTGGAGGATCATGTGACACCGAAGACTGAAGTAATGGCTGCTGAAAATTCAGCTTTTTCATCACATGAATAAATTACATTTATTTGGTAAATATCAAAATAGATAACGTAATCAACCTATAAAAACGACTTGGATATTATGGGATCTGTAACGGAAAATATATTTGCATATGACTGCCTCTAGAGCAAGACGTAGGCCTAGATGAATAGTTTACATCATCACAATGCAGGCCCCGCCCACTGGCGCTCACTGGCGCTCAGACCAGACCCGAATATCACATCGTAGATCAATTCAGACAGAGGGTTCGAATGAGGGATGAAAATATACATATACATATTTATTTGTGCAAAAAAAAAAAAAAAATATATATATATATATATATATATATATATATATATATATTAACATTATATGTGAACCTCAAGGAACACTTTAAAAATAAAATAAGAAATCCATGTCATGACCCATTTAAAAAACTATTTTTGAATAGATATTTATACATGTATAACATATAGATATTTCTTGAAAGAAAGATAATGATGTCGACGCCATATTTTGCATGGTTCTGGCATCTGTTGTTAAATATTAAATATTTAGTGGGGAAACACATTTTCTGAGAATACTTATCAATTCACTCTAAATACGATAAATGTGGGATGCATGGATGAATGGTGATGGGGGCTACATTTTGAGGCTTGACTGACAAGTGTTTTATACAAGTACAATGTTCTTATTGAAGCACCCAACATTGAGTGGCCAGGCTGAGTGGAGTACGGAGTGACTGGAGGTACACGGCTCAATTTTAAACTGATTAATCGGCTCCCCTCTGAGACAGAGCCACACAAAGGCAAGGACAGCCAAACCCGACAGCAAGCTATTTTTTAGAAAACCCTCTGATTTAAAAAAGAGAAAATACTTAAAAGCTATAGGTTACGATAAAGTGCGGTGAAACGATTGGCGGCCTGCTTACTTTCTAACGCACAAATTCTAACAGAATAAGGTGCAAATATCAAACTAACCAGCCTAACAGACCAATAAAAGCCAAACATTTACGCGGTGCTAAAGAGACGTACATTTTCACGGATGACTTAATTTGGTGTGAGAAAGCTGGCGACTCCTCTGAAGTGCTGCCTCTCCCCCTGCTCCTCTGAGCTGCGGTGTGACCTTCATCGCCACTCCACCTGCAGGAAGCCATGTTTGATTCTCTGTCCACCGAGACGCCTGCTTGACAGCAGAATGGTATCATAGGACCCGAGTGGAGGAATTTCTCTTTCTCTGTCATCATTAAGGGGCGTCCCCCCACAGTGAGGGGAATGAAAAGTACGATTTAATGTTCTCACGAGAGTGGCAGGAGAAGAAAGGCTCAAAGCCTCGCACGCTGCTTTCTGAGTGGGTCACTCTAGCCCTTGCAGCGAATGGGATGTCCCTGTGGAATTTGCCATAGACTTGCCTGAAAAGAAAGGGATTAAGGCCCTTTTAAGGATGGAAATGTAACAAAAGAGCACTTTTATGATGTAGCAGCATAAAATGAGGGCCTCCATTGTGGCGCTGATTGCAAAAGATCTTTGAAATGAGGCGGCCCGTGATGTGTTCCCCGTCCCCCGCGGGCGTTAGTGGTTTCTACAAAATGACTTGTCTACATTAGAGGCACTGTGGCTCGCCTTCAAGAGGCAAAGTACAAGATTATTGGTTTGTTTCTGTTTTCCAGCTTCGCCGTTCTCTCGCGCGCTCTTCGTCTCACCTCTCCACCCTTTCTCTGAGCGCGTCAGATGGAGGTTGGGTCCCAGTGAAAGTTGGTTAATTTAGAGAGAGTGCATAATTAGCTTCCCCCGCAGGCAAGCGCCCCTCTCTCCCTCTGCTTGTGTCCATCACTTTAAAGCACTCTACCGCTGCAGCCGTAAGAAAGGACACAGAAAGTTGTCAGATGATCAGTTTTTAATAAATATTAAATGTATTCAATTGTATCCCCCGGTTTCACAGACAAGGCTTAAGCTAGTCCCAGACTAAAATGCATGTTTGAGTTGTTTTATCTGAAAGCAACTTGCACTGACATATCTTAAAATATTTCAGTTCTGTTGTTTTGTCTTAAGATGCACACCTGTAATGTATTTTTCTAAGGCATGTTTATAAACCTTATTGACCTAGAGCTTGATCCTGGCTTTGTATAAGCCCTGTCTGTGAAACTGGGTCTTAATATAATAATAAATAATATATATTATTATTGCTAAAGTTCACATTATTGTATTTAAACAGCCACCATACTACTGTCTTAAGCACTTAGACATTATGTGAAAATTCAGGTCACTTAAGGTACTGGAAGAATCGGCTAATGAAGAAAAAACTGCTGGTTTTAATGTTAAAGTCTGCATTATAACTACATGCAGCACAGCCAATGTTGCTCTGCGTTGCATTCAACATGAAACCAACAAAAAAACTCAGATCAGGAATTTACTGGCTGCTGCTTTTGTTGCTTAGAGGTATACAGACATGTGAACACTAGAGGGGGAGCTTAGCCATGGTGGATGCAGAAGCGTTCAGGGGTCTGACATGGGGTCTTTCTTCTTGTCTCCCATCGACTCGACCCCAAGCAGGTGGGACTGAAGGGGTCAAAGGTCACAGGATCACGAGGAGCACAGGGACGGTTTTATTGTAGTTCTCTCTGAGACCGATGAAGGATACAGTACGTTTGCTAAGATTGTGTGGGCTGGTGAACTTTTTTTCCGTTAATTCTACTGTGACTTTCTAGTATGGGAGTGGAAATGAGAGAGTGTGAGAGTGTGTGCACATTTGTATGTGTGGGACCCTCGTATTGAGAGAGTAGGGAGGGATTTACGCTGTTTTGTGAGAAAGAGTGAAGTTTTAGTCCTCTCCACACAGAGATACAGAGCTTTTAAAACCCCTCTGGAGGCTCGCTAATATCAGGATAGGGATTATTGCTATGGCCCTCCCCTTCGCTCTCGCCACACTTGTCTATTCCTCTGCTATCATTTAAATGTCTGAGGAATAATTGAATGAATTATCATAAAATTTTGACAAATTCATTGACTCGGCCGCCGCCGCGAGTGAGCGAGAGCATTTTCTTTCATTTTAGCCGTGCAAGACATGACATTTGAAATTCGTTTATATGCGGCCAAGACCTTTTGCTGTTTTGCCAGTGGTCTGAAGAACAAAAAGAGGTAAGGGCAGAGAAGTAACCTTGTGGGGAGATCTGAATATGGCAAACCAAACTAGATATTGAGTGGCGTATGTGTTAAAATATTCAGGCTTTCTGTGGAACATGGGTTCAGAAATGAGGGCAGAACTTAAAAGAGAGGAACTGATGTGGGGGGAGGAATTGTCTGCTGCACCGAGTGCTCTCTCTGACCTCGGCGTTCCCACATTAAAATGCTTCCCTTGCCCATTTTTCACAATGAGCTTGTATAGATTCTTTTCTATTTTTAACTTCACTTTAATTCTTTATTTGTAAAAGGCGGAAATTAAGTCTAAGTGGGTTTATATGTTAGCACTCTAAATTATGCATGTACATGGCTAGTGATTTTTAATGGGACTTGTTTGTGTGTGATTTTGTTGTTGAATGTAGAAGTGTGACACTTTTAAATCTGTATTTAAAGCAGTCCCTTATGTCTTAATTTGTCTTACTCCGCCTCTTCCCCCATAAACCTCATTGTCCCTTCAAAATAAGTTTTTTTTAGTCCACTACTGATGCAACCAGTTTCCACTGGTACAGAAGCTCAAATTCTGCTCTGTTTAGCTTACCGGTCACAGCTGCTCCTCTGCAGGCTTTGCTCACGATGACCAACGTTAAGTCGACAAAGTGGCAAGGGTCACATGTGCGGAGGGCCAGCTGTCGCCTCGTTCTCCCTTGGACACCATAATGATTCTTGTTAGGGGCGCTTGGCTCCCCTGGAGGAATGTTGTTTGTTGGCAACTCGAGCTTTGGGTTCAGGCTCAAGGAGGGAAAGGGTGGTGGAAAAGGAGGTAGTGGTTGAGATGAAACAGGTCACTTCTTTTGTCCTCTACTGCCAAACAGCTATGCAGCGCATTTCTCTACTTTTGGTATGATATACACTCAAACATTTTAAAATAAATGGGATGCACCAATTCTGATATAACATTTTTCATATGACATCTGTTGATGCCAATGTGCTGTATGGTTTGAATTTTCTTAAGTTGTCGAATGGATGCCTTATAGACAGTACAATAAAAATATCACGGGAGAAGGCACAAAATAGTCTCAACTACATTCTAATTCAACTACTATTTATTTTTATATGTAATCATCCAACTAAATAAGAAACTGATTTGAAGGCAAACATTTCAGTTGCACACAAGGTATATGCTTTTATAATAAACTTGATAATTAACACTAAACATGATACTTTCTAGTGTTTTTATTGTTAACTAACAAATTGTGAACATCAGATTATTTTCCGGAGGTAACTGACATGTCAAGTGTCATGTTCACAAGCTGTTTTATTGATGTCTTTCCTTGACTGAAACACTGATTGGGTGATTACATGAGAGATAATTTATTTTAGTAAGGTATTCTCTATTTTTCAACAATATTCTTCTGTTCATTCATGTTTATTTCATGCTATAACTTATAGTAAATAAGAAGAGATGTCTCACACTCAGTGCTAAAGCAATCTGTCACAACACATTTAAAGGTACACTTTAGGCCCTCTAGCAGTTAAACAGTTAAACAAAACTGGACGCATTTTGTGGAAGAACATTGTTTTGGTTGTTCTTCGGCTCTGTGTGACTGTGCGGATGAATACAGCATTGCATTTATGCTTTGAAAATGGAAGAAGGTAATCCCAAAGCATTCAGTGGCGAGTATGACAAAAAAAATCTAGTTTAATTAAAAGTTATTTTAGCTATTAAAAAAATACTATTTTTGCCAATATTTGTGTGTGCTGTGTATGTTAATGCTTGTTACAGTATCACAACACACTAAAGGCAAACGCTAGTTGCTAGAGTGTTGTAAATCTGTCACAATTGGAGATTCCATTTCAGTTTGGATGCTGCCTAATGCTACATTCACGCTACAAGCAACTTAGTTGCTTCATGTCGCCAGAGGCTGGCGGTGAGGTCGCTGGTGGGCGTTCCCACCACTTGTTGCCTAGTAATGTTTGTAAATGACCTTCATGAATGTTACTCCATGTTGTAGACTAGGGCTGCACGATACTGAAGAAAAATGCGATATGCGATAACTCATTAAATAATGTGATATTCGATATGTGATACGATAATGCTTAAAATGTGTAAAATAAACTTAAATTATCTATTATATAACCTACATACGTGTTTCACATTATTTTTGTGACAAGAAAACATCCCTACAACTTCTGAAAGTGAACAGCAGTGTGTGTTATTTTTGCATCAGTGTAAACCACTGGGTTTAGTGTTTCAGGTAGGCCTACATTAGGTTTATTTAACAACATAAACTGAATAATCAAATGTAAAAATAAAACATAGCTTAGTGTACACTCTATAAATTAAATATATATACTGATTCTTATTAAAGCTACAAAAGTTATTCAGCCAAGAGCAGTGAGTGATTTTCTCTTTGTCTTTTGTTCATCACATAATTGCAAGCTGTTGCGATATGCATATTGCGATATATACATTTGTGATATTTCGATAATTTTGATATATTGTGCACCCCTATTGTATACAATGAATCAGTTTTCTTGCCCCTACAAACAAACATTTGGAAGGAAAGGTCTAAATATAAATGGAATCAGTACATAAAATGTCTAATATTACAGATGAACAAGAAACAGTGAGTGTTCTTTGCCATCACGGCTATTTATTTGCAGCAAAAGGGCAAATGCCAGTCTATCTGGGCTCACAAATCCATTCAGGCTCGGAGTCAGCACGGCGAGTACCACCGTGTGTACACTGAGAAATATAATAAATTATAGGTAAAATGCTGACCGCTAAAATGAGCTTCTCCTTCATCTTTCCCCGGCACTGAAGAGTGACGGATCATGTGTGCTCTACTGACTTCACTCCCATTGGTTGTCGCTCCTGAAAGTATCTCTTCATTTGCATGAAGATGAACATATCTCAACTTTGTCACGTCGCTGGACATGCCCCATCTGGTCGCCAATGGTCACTGTCGCTCGTGTCGTTCATGTAGCTGGAAATCACCCCGCTCTCCATTGACATGAATGGGATCAAGCTGCTTTGTCACTGGTAGTGTGGATGCAGATTTAGAAGACAGCAACCTAATTTGTGTTTAATTACGAACAATTACAGTATAATAAGAAGTTTTATCATGCTGGGAGAATACAGTAAATTCATCCAACAGTATTGAGTGAGACAGATCTGTCTGGATGGAGACCATATTATTAGATTCAGTTGTATAGGTCGAATTAATTTCATATTTGTTCATATTTGTAGTGCCACATCTCCATTTTGCAGGCATTACTATTCAGGAACTCCTTAAATGATATAGAGCAGCTTAACAGATGCAGACCAACAGCTGCTTCACAGCGTTTATCTTTTTTTTTTTTTTTTTTTTTTTTTTATAAATCTCGATCTATTGCAGTGTACTCCCTTCATCAGTAATGTATAGCCTAATCAGCCATATTCTTGTTACGTTATTGTGTAAAATACGTTTACTGAATGAGCTCCAAGGAATATTGTAACATTCATAATCTCTTAATCCTGGTTACAAAATAAAATGGGATTCAAAAGATCCTCAGGTGAACACAGAAAAAAAAAAAAAAACTGACATTTTTTATTAAGGCTGAAGTATAAATATTACATATGTCATTTCTAAAATGAAGAGAGTATGCATTTTATCTTACACACTTTACACACTGTGGACAGCAGTCAGACTGCATCAAGAGACTAATTTATTTCTCAACCTTCTAAACAGATGATCATATTTACTTGGTTGATGCCCCAAAATAAGTTTATGAAACACATTTGCTAATAGAATGAAGGGAACCATGAAGACAGAGGTTCATCAATTAGCAGGATTAGTTAGGCAAACAGCATATACTCCACACAGAGGAGTTTACATGTTGTCAGTTACTCCACCTTTTTCAAAAGCTTTCATTGTTATGAATTTCAGAGCAACAATGCAAGTTGCTAGTTTCCCTGACAAACACGTTGCACTTGAACACATCTACCATGGTGATTTTAATGGGCAAATCACTGTCTAATTGTTAAAAAAAAAATTTCCTAAAGTATCCAAGGGCACCAACGTGTCAAGGTTTGTTCAGTAAGCCCCTGTTGGTAGATGCCATAACTGCAACATTCTGTGGGTAGAACCTACCAGGAAAGACAAGTATATGTTTATTTCTATTGAAATCAAGTTTATGAAATAAGATTGTGATATTTTAAGTCACAGCACAAAGGTTTGGAAAAGTGCTTTAATGTTGTCTCACACAGAGTTGATGACTTAAGCCAGTATTGTCTCTTGTGGCACACACACTGTTTTCTGTCTCTCCTCACATTCCATAGCTCGTAATCTGCTAATAGAACTTCTGGATTATAAAAGAGAAACGCATATTAAGCAGATATCTCTTTTTACCTCCCATCTTGCAAATGGCATGTCCCTTTTAAACTCTTTTCAAAGCCTGTGGCTGTCACAAGAACAAAAAAATCTTATGTATTTTTCTAGGTTGCACTATTTTTCTTTAAATATTTTTAAGATTATTTTTTAAACTAAATTTATATGGTTCTAGTCATCTGGAGTATTGACGCTGTATTGATACTGTAGAGCTCCAAGTGGGATGTTCACATTTATTTTGTGCGTCCTTTCACATGTAGCATTGGGCCCCATCTTACACCCGGCGCAATGCAGCGGCAAGCGCGATGCACGTGTTTTTTGCTAGTTTCAGTCCGACGCAGTTATCATTTTCACATCCTGCGCCACGTTGTTTAAATAGCAAATGCATTTGCGCCCATTTGTGCGCCCATCAGAGTCCTGCACGGGTCCGATTTTGTAAACCCGCACCCGCCCGTACCCGCAGTGCTTAAAACCGCACCCGACCCGACCCGCTTAAAAATAGAACCGCTACCCGACCCGCACCCGAAAAAAAATCAGTTTAGACTATCACATTATAGACTCAATTACAAAAATGTTTATTGCCAGGTCATACAGAAGTTATTAGTTATTACAGGACAAACTTCAGCCGAAGCTGTCAAAAGGCCGGTACATGAAGAACATGGCTAAGGTTACCACAAAACTGAGTAGCCTTATAACATTTTACCAATCGAACAGATGCGGCTACAACACTATCTGCCACGCAATTCGTCTAGCCGACAATTTTGGGTTCAAACACGCCCTGCACACCACACATTATTAACAGTGTTAAATTTGAAAAATACTGTTCGATAGAACTGCTTTGTTACCACAGTTATCTGCGTGCTTCCTCAGTGATGAAGTTCCACATTTGCGGCTATTCAACACGAAAATGCATGCAGCAAAGCCTTTCACAATATTTTCTTCAGATAACTCCAAATTTCTCCCACACACTGGACTTTATTTTTGATGACGTATTGTCGACAACTTTACAATCTCCACTAGCTATTCTTTTCTTCAACTCCTCAGCATCCATCTCGACAAGTGCAGATCGCGCGCGCGCCGTTATGAGGAATTTTTTAAAGTGAAAGTAACCTATACGTTATAGATTCCTGGATGGGAGGGCGTGGCGCGTGGGCACAAATAAGCTGATGTGGATTTTAAATGATTTTATCAACTTGAAATACTGGCATATTTTTGTAGATGTGTTCCTAAAATAATGCATATATTTTTACTTTGCATGTGATTGTTTTAAACCCGTGTTTAGACCCGTGTTTCCCCCGTGTCCGACCCGACCCGCACCCGTATCCGACACAGTTGGATATTTCTCACCCGTTTGAGCAAAATTTGCGGGTCACCCGTACCCGTGCAGGACTCTAGCGCCCATGGGTGTGCTGGTCTGAAAACGAGGTGTGGTCTGGCGCATTGTTGGCATGTTGCTATTTTGAGGCAACAGAAATAGACTGCGCCATTGATCAACTGAAACCTGGTCTAAAATCAATGGCACAATTTTTTTTTTTTTTTTTTTTTATTTAAAGAGCACGCTAGTAATGTGCCACAACGCACGTACACTCTGCTTATTAAACACACATGGACGCACAGCAGCACACAAACATGCCAAATATTTAAAATAAAAGGATTACAATGTAAAATATTACTATTGTGTACATAAAGATATGGTGGAATTCGGCTTCTCCCTTCGATTGTCTGCTTGCGCACTTTAACCTCGCACACGAGCAGTCATTTGTGCTCTGGAGACGGCTTCGGTCTTTCCACTATCAAATTCCGTCATGTAAATAGCGAATCTGCCATGGTGCGAGCGCAACTGGCATTTAAAGGGAATGGGAGATGAGACTCTGATTGGTTTAACACACATAAATCCCAAAACACACCCATTACTCATTAAGAGAACAGGGACAACCCTTTTAGACCATACGCCTGGCGTGCTGACCATTTTTCCCGTCGTTAAACTAGCAAAAGTAGATTCGGACACACCCTAAGTGAACTTGCGCCCTGTGCTTTAGACCATGCGCTTAGATCATTAAAACAGGGCCCATTGTCTCATGATGCATGATGTTTGGCTGTTGTCACCATGTCCTACTAGCTAAGTTTATTTCATATAATTACCTGTCCTATTCAGAGGAGTAATCTAAAGCTTCCACTAGAAATCTTCAATATTCCATTTCAATTACTGAGTAAAACCTTATAGATCTTAGGTATTATATCTGGCATTTTAGCTGATTCCTCCAAATCCCATATGTCATGGGCTAATTCTCTAATTTGAAAGTATTCTACATTGGGGAAGTCTGGACCCATCACTGTTATTAGCAGTAATAACATAAGACAGATGACACACCACAATGCCAAATCCATTCATGGTCCATTCAAGTTTTATCAATTTCATCAGTTTTAAAAGATGTTTCTGGTTTTCTGTTAAATATATGGAGTTCTTAGTGTAATCATGGGACTCATATATGTCACAGCTACTCATGAAACACAGTACGTTTACAGGTCTGTTCTTCCTGTGCTCAAGACCTTGTTAGGAAATTATCACTATCAGTACTGTGAGTCACAGTGTAATGACTGTTCTGTTCATTTTGGCCTTTACTAGGTGAACACTACAAAAACAATCCCTTTCATATTGGCATTTACCCATGCAATTACAAAAAGCAGCATAAAGCATACAAAACTAAAATAGGCAAAAACTGAAACGTGCAACTTTTTGGTGTTGTAAGATTGATTGCATTCTAAATTTGACTATCCATCTCTTGCAACTTAAAAACCAGCACTCAAACTGAGCTTGTTATTTACAGATGGTAGCAGAGACAAATATAGATAATAACCTCTTGAGGATCATTTCATATTACCCACGCTTCCTCTCCACTAGCCATCATTCCCATTTACAGAAAGCCCATCCCACCGTAGTTGTCGCTAAATTAATATTAAAAGGTTAAGAGGTCTGTGCCTAGCGTGTAATGAGGAAGCGGACTAGTTAGTTAGAGCAGGTTCATTGAGCTCTTGCATTAAAGCCTTGCACATGGATAATTTATGATTTTCATTGTCCCTCCTTCTGCGGGAATAAATTTTGAATTATTTATGCCCTCTTCATGCTTGTGGAAACGGAACATTTTAGTCTGTGTTGGCCATTCACTCATAATCAAGCAGTGAAACATTCGCTGTAGCTTGGGGAATGATGTTCATCTCTAGTTATTAAGTTCCACCATCTATTTCTCACTGCCTCCAGGGACCCATCTGAAAAAAAAAAAAGATTTAGTTGTGAACTTGTCACCACTGTGAACCATATTTTATTGCATGCAGTGATTATTTATATGTATTGCTATTTGTTTTGTTATTTTTTAGACCGCTTAGTGTTGGTGCGGTTGTCTTGTGTCCTAAATGGGACAGCATGTTCCGTATTTTGATGTATCACCGTGAGAACCGGGGAGCTGACCCTCGTCTATTAGACACGGAAAGCAAAGTGGTTTTATTTGTGAAATCTGTGTCAAATGTCAATTCTTTTAATCATGTTTTTGTTTTTGCACAAATGAAAATGGATGGACGTTGTGAACCCGGCAAACGAAAGGTGCTGCGGGTTAATAGCGGTTTCTATTTTGCACAATTTGTACAGTTACTCTTTTCTAATATCATTAGGGAAATTAGCTGTGAGGTGATTTATTCACTTATTTATTAAATAAATCATTTAAACACATACTGAATCTTAAGTATGCGAGAGGAAGACAAATTGGCAAGACAACTCTGCCCCTCTTAAGTAGAACAAAGATAAATCAAGTAATAAACGTACGGCCGTGTTTTGCATAGCATTAATTAGAGCTGCTTTAATTTGCCTAGAACATGCATGGATCCGTTTAAATGTGTCTTACATATTTAAAAGGGTGGAGATAAATTATGATAGAAGGGAAATTAGCTCTCCGTTGTGTTCATTTCACAGTTTTAGTGCATACCTGACCGCTTGTTTGTTACCTTATTTCTCCTGTGATTTCATAGATAGAAACTCCAGTATGCAATGTTTTACAAGAAATTGTACCGTCAAAATTACACTAACCAAAATTACCAAACTTACTTTTAACTTCCTTTACATACAACTATATATTGTGCAAGGGGGTAAAGGGTATGTTACCAGCGCCAATTAGCCCCTGCTAGAAAAGCCTTATATAAATAATATATATATATATATATATATATATATAAAATTGATCATTATGTGTGCAAAGTGCCAAGATGGTTAATTCATTTTACTATGTATAGGAAAAGCGCTATGCACAATATGGCAGAAGTCCCACCTATAAGTAAAAAAGTCCCTCATAGAAAGAGTCAGTGTCCTGCAATGTGGGCTTGGGACTAATAAAATATTTCGACTCAGATCAATATTTCATGTCTAATTATTTACTTATTTAGCAAGTAGATATAATAAGTGGGATAATGTACATCCAGCCGCTTGTTTTTGTAGAATAAACCCCTTCAGGGTGATGCAAGACTTCCTGATCCTGATCACCCTGTCGGGGTTTGTGCTCCGATAACAACCGGCTGGATGTAAAAAAATAATAAAAAAAATTCCTTACCTAATAGCCTATGTTAAATTATTGTTGAGTTAAAGGAGAACTCCGGTCAATTTTAACATTGAGCTAATTTTTTTGTAAATTTGGAGTGCTATCAATACAGAGAACAACGACAAAAATCGGTGTTGCCTACACCGTGTTATCCTCTTTTTAAAATTTGCACCCTGTTGACTTCAATGGGGCAAGTTTTAAACCTGCTTTTAGCCTCTTAACATCCTTGATATGTCATTACAAGTGCACAGCCAATGTGAGTGATTCCTTCAGAGTGAACACAGGTGAATCTGACTGCAGTAGATGTGAAAGATATTAATAAAAATGATGTTATTTCAGCCAGCGCTCATACCTGTATTTACATCCTGTTTTCGGTCGAAGTCCATAGTAATCGATTGTTGAGTTCGCACGCATAGGTTTAGTTACCTATGATCACGCGCATGAACTCGACAATCGATTACTGTGGACTTCGACCGAAAACAGGAAGAAAATAAAGGTATGTGCGCTGGCTGAAATAACATCATTTTTATTAATATCTTTCACATCTACTGCAGTCAGATTCACCCGTGATCACTCTGAAGGAATCACTCACATTGGCTGTGCACTTGTAATGACACATCAAGGATGTTAAGAGGCTAAAAGCTGGTTTAAAACTCGCCCCATTGAAGTCAACAGGGTGCAAATTTTAAAAAGAGGATAACATGGTGTCGGCAACACCGATTTTTGTCGTTGTTCTCTGTATTGACAGCACTCCAAATTTACAAAAAAATGAGCTCAATGTTAAAATTGAGTTCTCCTTTAACTTCCCGTAAAATTCCCGTAAGTGCGCCTAGAGTCATATTATCGTGAAATAGCCTCGGGGGAAAAAATCTTTCATTAATTTATACTTTTTGTTTTCATGTTACGGTTCAGGGCTTGTGTAATTTTTCCCATTATGGTTATAATGAAGTCAAATTTAAACCATAAAAGAAAAATCTTTGAAATTCTTGAAATAAAATAAACATTACCTGAAATACAATAAACCCTTTAACTTATTTTATGTCAGCTATAGTTTCTTATTTTCATTTAATTTAACTTTATGTTCTAAAACAACTAAAACTGAAACTTTTGTGACTATATAAAAAAAACTATATAGACATAAAAAATGTATATAAAAAATGAAAATGGAAACTATAATAATACAAACTAATTCAAAATTTTAATGAAAACTAATAGTATCACAATTATACTAAAATAACACTGTTCCCCATTCAAGTAGATAGGAGTTGGTCTTTGCATGAGTAAAATAGCTGCTGGCATTAAGGATATGGTCATCAAGTGAAATGGCTTTTCTTGAAACAGACTTTTGTAAAAAAAAAAAAAAAATATATATATATATATATATATATATATATATATATATATATATATATATATATATATATATATATATATATATATATATATATATTCTCATAAAATAGATGATGCTGTTCATATAGATATATGCAGGCAACATATAAATCACAACATTTTCATTATATTATAATACATGTCTTTTTTTTTCATTCTAGATTGGCTCCAAAAAAAAAAAAAAAACTTGTAGCCTGGTGTGTAGAGTCTGTGCTTTGACATATTGCAAGCAACGCAAGTTTGATTCCTCCTCAGGTCATTTCCCACCCCTCCTCTCTTCTCCCCATTATTTCATGTTGTTGCTTCACTGTCCTGTATGATTAAAGGCCAAAACCATAGAAACAACTTATTTGAAAAGCATGAAACAGAGAAAAATATTTTCCCAATAGCACCAAGCTACTTGCTCAGCGCAGTGACGCAATTGTTTTTGCTATGTGGCTGAATTAGGTATTAGATCGATGTGGCTTTTGTGCATAAATGGTTTCTACCCTCCTGCCCAACAATGTCTAATAAATCTGAGAGGGGCGAATATTGATGCCGCCAGTGACGGTGACACAAAAGGGGGGTATTTAGAACAAGGCTGTGAGGGTCATGAACAGTATTTTAAGCTGGCAGTTTAACCCTGCATCCTGTCAGCACTGACCTTTCGCCAACCCCAACGAGTGGCTCGTTTCTCTCTGCTTGAGTTCTCTTCTTTAAAAGGACAGAGAGAGAGAGAGAGAGAGGGAGGGAGGGAGGCAGAAAAAAAATGTATGAGAGGTGTCAGACAGAGACGTTTACATGAAAAGGAGTTAGGACTTGAAAGCTAGTGCTGTTTTGCAGTCACCCCATACGTTTGTTTTATTCCCCTTCTGTAACTGTTTCAATTCATCTCTAGGTACACCGGCTTTTTTTCTTTTATTATTGTTTCTCAAGCTGCCAAATTGATGTGTGGCTCAGGCGCCGCCCGCGTGCGGATGCTGATCGGGTGGCGTTATTGACCCGCCTGAGCTCGAACGACCTCCGTTTGACCCGGTGTTCACCTGCAGTTGACCTTGAATGGAGCCCTCTCACTCTCAGATGCACACACTCGCTTTCTCTCACTCACACACCCACACACACGCACAAAGGGAAAATCATGGGTTAAAACCTCTCACCTCTCTGTGAGCTCTTGATTATTAGCACTGATGTGAATGGGACTGAGAATGAAGGAGGGTAGTGATAACATTGAGCAATTTATTCTTTACATTTAAAAATGATCAATATCAATCACAAACACACACACACACAAAAAAACAAAATATATATATATATATATATATATATATATATATATCTTTACCATAGTTATGACAGTTGGAAATGTCAAAGCAAGAGTAAAGTGTATGTGTGCAATGTTTAAAAGTCAAAGACATCCTATGATGTATTCTTTTCTATTCTATTCTATATTAGAATGATTTCTGAAGGATCATTTGAATTCTGTTTTGCCATCACAGGAATAAATAGTTTTAAAATATATTAAATGGAAAATTGGTCAAATTATTACACTGATAATATAATTCGAAATTCAAAACTAATGGTTTAAATGACAAAAATGCTATAAAGCAACTTGCACTTGTGGTCTCTGGATTTTGGACCCCACTTTATGCATGTCTGTATGTGTGTGGTGTGTGGGGAATGGAGTAGAGAGATGGGAGGGACCATGATTTAAACCAGTTTGAAAGCTTTCTGTAATTATACATGAATTATCCATGAAGGCCTTGATGTTAAAGCTGTCTCTGTCGACATGAGAGTGTCTGTTAGAGGTGACAGACAGACTGCGGTTAAGCCTCTCACATCACTCGCAGGTATTTTGAGGGCTTATGCCACTAAAGGTGCACTTAAGTCTCGACACAAGTTCTTTTCATAGTTGTTGTCACTGGAAAATTGTACACGGAGCAATTAGTCTAATGTATAGCACAAGATTCTAGTAAGTTTGTTGGTAATTACTCCTGGTTTCATATCCTGTGGGCTGCAGTTCATCTGGCCAATGGAGCAAAGTACTTAATCCCACTCTATTCCAGTGGTGCCGGGGTCGAGACTTTTCTCTGACCCTACTTTATGTTTGTGTTTTCAATATCACCAAACCGAAGTAAACAATCCCAAGTTGAATAAACCAGCTGCATTTGATAGTAGTGCCTGAAATTGCGAAAATAACATTTCATAAATGCATGACTTAATTGTGTTCTTGTCATTTGTTTCGTTACAGGTTCAAAGCCTCATGTTTGCATCATTCGTTTTGGACTCTTCTAAATAGCTTGGTTCGTCTGGGATATGTGTGATCTCTTGAGAAGACCTAGATACAAGAAACAAAGAACTCCTCTGCCTGAAGGATCCAAGTCAAACCAATCTGTTACAAGTAACATTTCATTATCTCTTCAGATACAAACCACAAGGTCCCGCAAATAGAGGCCTATTTTTCCGGCTCTGCTAATAGAATTGAATTTCACAGAGTGTAACTTAAATTAGACATTCCATAGCAGCCCTGAATGGCAGAAATAATCGGCATGGGTGACTAATTTGGCAGAGCGTGTGCTAAGTACACAAATCCCCTTTTTTCCACCCCTCGCCCGAGGTTTGCGAAGAGCAGCACACAACCCACAGACAAAGGCAACACACGGCTCATAAAAATTAACATAGTAAATGACCTGGAGAGGAAGGCACAATAAATAATCTGATCTTATCACCTCGGAGTATGCGTGGCATGGAACGGAGGCGTCCAATGAAAATATCCTCGTTAATCTTGCGTACCCTTGGATAAACTTCTTCACAGGAAGCCATTTCTCTGCATCTCTTGGGGTCGAGACAAGGTTGTCAACTTCTCCAACTAAAATCGTTGTGTTCTGTTTGTTTTTTTGTTGTTTTTTGAGGAGCAAGTTGAAAAAAAAACTAACCATGGCTAATTAATTTAGGTTGCAACAGTTGTACTGACAAATTCATGTTCAGACTTTTGAAAGACACACTGTATAATAGAATTTTACTTGAGCAGTGTACATTATTACAGTTTTTCTCTTCAGTCGATGAAAAGTTTAGTCATTTTTTGTCTTTTGATAAAAAATATCCTAAAAAAATGTAGTCAATATCTAACTTAGTTGAAATGCCCTTGTGCTGTATATAATGTTTCTGCTGTCTATAAATGATCTTCTGTATGTGTTTGGGTGAGTTAATTAATAATTAAAATCTAAATTAATAATTAATCAAAATCTTTAACACTTTACTTAAAGCCTTTATGTATAATGCATTATAATGCATAATGTACATTATAATGCACTATATATTTTCATAAATAATTGTAACCAAAGTTAAAATGCATTAAAAGATTCCTTGCCACATCTGAAATTGTTTATTTGTTGTGTTTAAATCATTACAAGTTTTACTAAATCATTTAATTCTTGCACTTTTTTATTTTTATTTTTCTTAGTTATCATTGACACACGCACACACAAACACTAATAACAAACACTTTTGTCATTAAACCTTTTGAAGAGATTAGCAAGTTATCCAGTATATTCTGTTGTGAATTGTGGGACTGCTTGAGAACACATGCAAATGGATGTTCTAGTAGGTCTATTGTACTAACATTATGTGTGAGGTGATGCACCTCTAGGGATGACACGTTTATTCAAGATTGCAAAAGCTTTTACAGTGCTAAATATGTAGTAGAAACCACTTGAGGATGAATGTCACAGATCTCTATCTCAAGCCCTTCACTTCTGTGTCCCGATGCCCTCTGAGGAACTTCAAAATAGAGAGGGCCGGGATGGTTGTCCCAGTTGAGCAGGTCATATTCAGTACAGTATTCATGTCAGCCAGGAATATATGTCATTTGTCAGTGTTACAGAGGAGCTTTGAATCAGAGCTGTAGCCTCATAGCTGTGAAGGCCAGCAAATAAATCATTCAGGATACACAGCGACTCTCTCTCTTCTTACAGACACACAGAATAGCACATAAACAGAGTGATTTAGCGATTTGAACGCCCCATTTTTGGCTTACTGAATGAGAAAGACATGAGAAAGTTGTCAAAGCAGCACCTTGCTCACTTTGGCCAAGCCATGGCCTTCAGGCTTTAGAGAATTACATTTCGTTGACTGACAGTTTGTTACAGATGATTTATTGATTGATAATAGCTCAACTTTTCAAAAGGTGTTCTCCACTTTTGTTCTGAGATGAAAACAAGTCTTTATTTATCTAGCATTTGGATTGAATTCAAAAACACATGATTCATTTCTAAGTTTCATGGCCACATGCATACTGCAGCTCAATACGGTTGTCAGTCCTTTTCAGAGTTCTTAGTCTTGTTATAGGTAATTGGCAATTTGTGGGACTGAAAAACGCTTTCTACACTCTTAAAAATAAAGGTTATTTGTTGGCATTGATGCTTCCATGAAAAACCTTTAGCATCCATGGAACTTTTCTTCAGAGGAAAATGGATCTTCAGATTACCAAAATGTTCTTCATACTAAAAGAAAAATGTGTTTATTTTAAAGGGATAGTTCACCCAAAAATGAAAATTATGTCAGTAATTACTCACCCTCATGTTGTTCCAACCCCGTAAGACCTTCGTTCATCTTCGGAACACAAATTAAGATATTTTTTATTAAATCTGAGCGCTGTCTAACTCCTCCATAGGCTTCTAAGGGACTGAAACTTGCTGGCCCAGAAAAGTTACTAAAGAGATCGTTAATATAGTCCAAGTGACTCCAGTGGCTCAATCTTAAGTTTATAAAGCGACGAGAATACTTTTTGTGCGCTGAAACAAACAAAAATAATGACTTTATTCCACTTTTCATTTCCTTCTCTCTGGGCGTCGAGTCTTTTCGTGTAGTGTTTTTGCGTAGCGCGTCTGTGTTGCACGTCACCACGTAGGCTCACTATTGGCCGACGCTGGTCATGTGTGTGATACGTGGTGACGTGCAACAGACGCGCTACGCTTAAACACTACGCGAAAAGACTCGACGCCCAGAGAGAAGGAAATGAAAAGTGGAATAAAGTCGTTATTTTTGTTTGTTTTAGCGCACAAAAAGTATTCTCGTCGCTAGTAACAAACAACTAGTTGTTAATGTAATGATGTGATGCTGTTTGGCGACTCATGGACATGTTCAGATGTTTTCAATGAATCCATTGATCTATTTCACAAAACCATTCTGAACAATTTGTCCATGAGTTGAACTGAAATTATCCAAGGGGTGCTCGAGTTAACAACTCACCAACTGAATGAGAATTATCCTTTTTGAGCTGATACTAAGTGCATTGGAGTGTACTGAACATTTGAGTGTTGGGGCATTAATAGCCAAATAGCATAAATATTAAAAACTATTCCACTTTCATTTGCACATAACTGGATATACTGTAGCACATGCATACACTTTTTCTGCACTGGAAGCTCCTGTCACCAAGACAAAGTCCTTGTGTGTGTAAACATACTTGGCATTAAAACTCATTCTGATTCTGATTTTTACTGCTGGAAATATGTTTATGAACTGATTGTGTGTTTGTCTTTCATACGTTTCATTTATTAAAACATGTAAAAACCTTTTTGAACTGGTTCACTGAAATGAAATGTTCAAGAACCAATCCACTGAATCGAGTCAAGTTTTTCATCACTAATGTAAACTAAAGTGTAAATTAAAGTGTCTCAGTTTTCTGAGAGAAGTCGCTTACTTTAGCCAGTGCAGTGATTAATTTTATTGGGTAATAAGTCATATTCACATGGATTAAAGAAAAACACTTATGCATAAAATATATATGCTTAAATTTGAAATACTAATTAGAGACATTTAAATTGTATTTTGACACTAATTAGTAATTTGTTTTCAAGAGCCAGAGTGTTTGGTTTATCGCTCATAACCATGATATTAATGCATATTTTAGTTATTTAATATACACCACACTCATTTGCCAAAGCCTTCAGTCCTCCTTAACGTCACCAAAGGAATTTTAAAATCATGTAATGACACGGGCCTTGCATTCAGCTACCCACAAAAAACTTCACGTCTCCTAATGCTCCGCTAATGATGGAGCTAATTATTGACTGTATTTGCTTTAGCAAGTCTGTGCATGTCTGGTGTGTGTGTGTGTGTGTGTGTGTGTGTGTGTGTGTGTGTGTGTGTGTGTGTGTGTGTGTGTGTGTGTGTGTGTGTGTGTGTGTGTGTGTGTGTGTGTGTGTGTGTGTGTGTGTGTGTGTGTGTGTGTGCGCGTGTGTGTGTGCGTTCGTGTACGTGTACGTGTGAAAGAAACAGGTCTTTGTCATAACCATTAGTGAGCGATTAGGGAGCAGGTTCCTCTGCTGTTTTTATCACCTCTTGTCTGTGTGGATTACAGAATTAAAGCTCTGCCTGTCAAGAGGGGAGAGGGAGAATAACAGCGATAATTCCCATTGTCACTAGTCTTCTTCCTCTGCTCCTTTTGTATATTACGATTGCTTTACTTCCTGTAATGACATGTTGTCCTTTGAGCAGATAGGGCGTCAAGTTAAATCGGGTCAAGGTTCATCTTTTTAACATTCAGGTGAGTTTCAAAGACTCTGAATGGTGTAGAAAATATTTAAAGTCCATTTAAACTTCTGAATATTCGATTTATTTATTTTTAAATCAGGATCTATATATGTATATACACTCACCTAAAGGATTATTAGGAACACCATACTAATACTGTGTTTGACCCCCTTTCGCCTTCAGAACTGCCTTAATTCTACGTGGCATTGATTCAACAAGGTGCTGAAAGCATTCTTTAGAAATGTTGGCCCATATTGATAGGATAGCATCTTGCAGTTGATGGAGATTTGTGGGATGCACATCCAGGGCACGAAGCTCCCGTTCCACCACATCCCAAAGATGCTCTATTGGGTTGAGATCTGGTGACTGTGGGGGCCATTTTAGTACAGTGAACTCATTGTCATGTTCAAGAAACCAATTTGAAATGATTCGAGCTTTGTGACATGGTGCATTATCCTGCTGGAAGTAGCCATCAGAGGATGGGTACATGGTGGTCATAAAGGGATGGACATGGTCAGAAACAATGCTCAGGTAGGCCGTGGCATTTAAACGATGCCCAATTGGCACTAAGGGGCCTAAAGTGTGCCAAGAAAACATCCCCCACACCATTACACCACCACCACCAGCCTGCACAGTGGTAACAAGGCATGATGTATCCATGTTCTCATTCTGTTTACGCCAAATTCTGACTCTACCATCTGAATGTCTCAACAGAAATCGAGACTCATCAGACCAGGCAACATTTTTCCAGTCTTGAACTGTCCAATTTTGGTGAGCTCGTGCAAATTGTAGCCTCTTTTTCCTATTTGTAGTGGAGATGAGTGGTACCCGGTGGGGTCTTCTGCTGTTGTAGCCCATCCGCCTCACGGTTGTGCGTGTTGTGGCTTCATAAATGCTTTGCTGCATACCTTGGTTGTAATGAGTGGTTATTTCAGTCAAAGTTGCTCTTCTATCAGCTTGAATCAGTCGGCCCATTCTCCTCTGACCTCTAGCATCAACAAGGCATTTTCGTCCACAGGACTGCCGCATACTGGATGTTTTTCCCTTTTCACACCATTCTTTGTAAACCCTAGAAATGGTTGTGCGTGAAAATCCCAGTAACTGAGCAGATTGTGAAATACTCAGACCGGCCCGTCTGGCACCAACGACCATGCCACGCTCAAAATTGCTTAAATCACCTTTCTTTCCCATTCTGACATTCAGTTTGGAGTTCAGGAGATTGTCTTGACCAGGACCACACCCCTAAATGCATTGAAGCAACTGCCATGTGATTGGTTGATTAGATAATTGCATTAATGAGAAATTGAACAGGTGTTCCTAATAATCCTTTAGGTGAGTGTATATGTTTGAGTTCCTGACATATTTGTACACTAACATTCAAATGTTTGGAGTCAGTGTAATTAAAAATAAATAAAAATCTTTTATTCTGCAAGGATACATTTTAAAGACATTTACAATGTTACACGACATTTCTATTTCAAATACATGCTGTTCTTTTGATTTTTCCATTCATCACAGGATCCTGAAAAATGTCACGGTTTTCCAATATATATATATATATATATATATATATATATATATATATATATATTCACCATATATTCATACAATATATCATAGATATATATATATATATTCACCATTACTAATAAAAATAAATGTTTCTTGAGCACCAAATACACATATTAGAATGATTTCTGAAAGATCATGTGACACTGCTTGACTTCAGCTTTGCCATCACAGGAATAAATTACATTTTTAAATACATTAAAATAGAAAAAAGAAAGACAATTTGTTATAGATATACATATATATTAAATTGTATTTACCAATATTTCTGTTTTTTACTGTATTTTTGATCAAAGCATAAGGTACTTCTTCCTATTTTTAACCTCTTAAAGATAGTCTTAAGGGTGCTTATCATGACTATGCTTGTTTGTGGTATGCAATGTTTCCCTCATCAGACCGCAAACTTCTTGTTGTCGGGATTAGTTACCCTCTCTTATTCAGAAGACACAAGACATCTATTCCTCCTGAAGTGCATGAATATTAATGCATTTACTTTTTAAATATTTTCCTTTTCTTCAAATGAAAGCAATCCATCTAGCTGTCAGAAGTCAAAGGAACATATGACCTATACACTGTCACCCATCTTGGTTGGTATTCTGTTTGATTTGGTTTGTCTCTTTCATAGTCTGTCAGTATTTCCCCCCACAGACACTCACACAGTGTAAACTAAACACTGTCGATGTGAAGTTTAGGGTGCATGCGCTGTGAGATCAGCACAAGTTGCTGTTGTTCGGTGAAGAATTGGCACGCTTTTGACTTCAAGATGTTGCTGTAAACAGCACGTGATGTCAGTTGATGTCAGTTGTGTGACAATAGACCTGGATGGGGCTATTGCTGTCGCAAACAGATACTCAAACAATCACAAGCCTTTTTATCCGGAGTGACTTACAGTGATGTGATTCAGGGGCAGCAACCTTGAGCTCTTTCCTCAAGGGTAGTGTGGTGATAGAGTAGGAATGTGATCTTGGTAACTAACCCTGGGTCAACACTACTTTGAACTGAACTCATAACATTTGTGTTAATTTAGCCATCTTCGCCCAAAGGGCTGTTGTACTGATTTCCTATTCTCTTCCAGACTCCAGCCACTGTAATGCCACCCTCAATTCTTGAAAATCATGATTTCTGACCTCAAGGCTCAAATGACCACTGTCATTGAGCATTTAGAATTGTTTGTTTAAGGACAATTAAACGTCTACCTTAACTATAAAGTAATATGAATTAGGCTCCATCTATGACACTTTGGCCTTGTTCAAAACCTTTTTTTTTTTTTTTACATTCCCACAAGTTTATTTAACCAACAAGATCCAACAGTGGACTTACTGGATTATTATCCTATCATGTGTTAATATTTCTACCACAGTGTAATTTTCATCATATCTCAAATGTATTGTGTTTAATACCATTACATGCATGGTGGAAATAACATTTTAAAAATATTTTGATTCAAATGACTAATTCACATTGTATATATACTTAACATATTCAATACATAGAAAACACGTTTTGTATAATTGTTTATTTCACTCTTTATTTAGATAATCAGTTTTAAATGTAATAATTATTATAAATATTTTATAGTGCATTTTCATAATTTAAGACTGAATGTCTGGGTCTGGGATAAGTTTTATTATAAATATTTCCAGTCCTGGCTTTAATTGGTCAGGTTGAGGAAACACCCACTGACATAATTTAGGTATAAATAGCTCTATACACTCTAAAAAATAAAGGGACATTTAACATCCATTTAACCTTTCTTATTACACAAAAGGTTTTTAAAGTTGAAAATGTTCTTTAAATTATTAAAATGTTCGTCACACTATGAATAAAAAATAGGTTAATTTAAGAACCGTTTCCCTGAAAGGTTCTTTGGTGGACCCAAAATGCTTCTTTTATGGCATTGCTGATGGAACCTTTATTTTTAAGACTGCATATAGTGCAATATTGGCCTTAAGTATTAAGTGCAATAGCATTACTAACCTACCATGTGTTACCTCCTCACCAGGTTTCAGTGCATTCACACTTTAGGTGTCCTTAACTACTATGTACTTACATCAAAAATAAGTCAAATGTACTGATTGTGTACATATTGTACTGCAAAACACTTTTTCTGCTACTGAGGTGGATATACGGTTAAAGGTATAGTTCACCCAAAAATGTAAATTTTGTTATCATTTACTCACCCTCATGTTGTTCCAAACCGGTATGAGCTTCTTTCTTCTGTTGAACACAACAGATATTTTAAAGAATCAGACATTTGACGGAAGCCATTGACTTCCATAGTATTTTTTTCCTACTATGGAAGTCAACGGCTATCGTCAACTGTTTGATTATCAACATTATTATTGGGATTCTGGCTTTGAGAATATTGTTTTTTTGGTTAATTTGATATCTCCATTAATTATGGTTTATTAAGAAGTCATTAAGCATTGTTAATGTCATCACATTTGTTGTACACATACACAGATCTAAGTACAGACTCTTAACCAAAAGATCATTAAATTTACCTTTAATTAGAAGCAACAATCTTAGTAATATTAGTGAGATTGGTATAATGTTATTAGAATTCCTACTAGTGACAGTTTTTGTAACAAATTGCATAAGCCTAAATATGCCTCAAAATTATACACATATGCATTGGTACCAGTCAACTGACTTGCAGCTATGTTGATAAATCCAGTTTCTGTAGTTTTCATAACCAGAAGGAAAAGACCTTTTGATCTGAAGCTGTTTGTATTCTCTTAATTATAATATTCTCTTTTAATTATGAGCTTTGGAAGTCAGTTGAGGGATTTATTCATCAAGCTTTTTTCCTTGGGATTTCTATGAAATAATTTCATATCTTGCACTGCTCTGAATTATACATGAAACCAAATGTCGTGAACTCCAGTGTGACACACTTTGAGTTCTGACACTTGTTTTTGTAACGAGGTCACCTTGTCATGCTCCTTTCATATCTGACATCTTAAGACACACGTTAGATGTTTAAGACACTGAGCACATTAAATATGAAGCTTTGTATCAGGTGTTTTGTTTATAATGTTAGAGGTTCTGTCTGGAGTTTGAGTGTCATATGTTCTGATTGACTCTGAACACTTTACAGTGGGATTTGAATTAATCGCTCCTGTTTTGTTTTTAAGTTTCCTCTTTTAAGTGTTAGTCTGCTTTTATTCACACATTTTTGTTGCTTATTTGCCTACACACATTCTCTCTCTTTCTCTCTCTCTCTCTCTCTCTCTCTCTCTCTCTCTCTCTCTCTCTCTCTCTCTCTCTCTCTCTCTCTCTCTCTCTCTCTCTCTCTCTCTCTCTCTCTCTCTCTGTGTGCTTTCATTTTGCACACTGACTGATCCATTCTGCCTCTCTCATGACTGTCAAAATATTTGAGCTCGCCGGGTGTTTGAGAACCACCCATATATATATATATATATTATACCTGGTATTTTATCCTTTATATATATTTAAAGTTTATATAAGTTTTATAAGGATTTTCTTCTTTAATCGTTTTAAATTGATTGCCTTATTCTATATTTACTTTTCCCCCCTTCTCCTTCTTTTGGGACAATATGTTTTACTCTTGACCTCTGGCCGATATATAATGTTGTATGTCTCAGCGCCTGAGTGGACGTCCAGAGTGGCTTTAGTAATAACAGTGGAAGATTGCTTACATTAGCAGGAAGTCTCTTGCCCTTAGATCAAACTTTATAAGCACACTGAAGTGTCCCATTTTTCCCATAGACTCTGGTGTCCTCTAAGTCCCCCCACATTAGAACAGATGCTTGTATTAAACCTCTGTAAACTTTGACAGTATTGCATTCTCAGCACTTCTTTTTAGGATTCCCAGCATGTAACATTTCTCAGGAAGTCAAGGGGAGCAATTGCGTCTGTTTATGTGAGTGTGTTAATAATTTCACCTCCATGTACTTATAGTCTATTTATTATTCTCTGCATGAAGAGAGGTATAATGAAGATATGAGAAATTAATGACACAGAGCCATCGCTGGATTGTTCAGTGTAAAACAAGGAAAGTCGTGTTTCTTGTGCCCTCTCTTCTTGTTAACAAAAACATTGATAGCCCAATTTACAACAGGTGTATTACGGGCACATTAAGTGACATATGACACTTTGGACATGGAAACTGAAATGTATAATGTGCTTCCAAACTTTTAAAGCATTCAACATGCTGCACTGAAAATGTTCTGTAAAATATCTGAATACACTTTATTTCGATAGTCCACTTTAAACAGCGTAAGTAACTTTGCAACTACATGCCAACTAACTCTCATTAATTTGCAACTACATGTCAACTAACTCTCATTAGAGTATTAGTAGATTGTTAATTAAGTGCAGGCCCACCCCTATCCGTATGGTTATTCAGTGAATGTATTGAGAGCAAAAAGTCTCGGTTACGTATGTAACCCTTGTTCCCTGAAGGAGGGAATGGAGACATAGTTGGACATACCGTACTGATTGGGATCGCTTTGAGAGCTTTGATTGTACATTGGCATGTGATAATTGCAGCGCAAGCTTATAATGAGCACCAGGTGCGTCGCATCTTTGTTTTTCCGCTGAGGAGCCAAGCGGAGCCCGGAGTCAGCGGTAGTCCAGCTATAGTGGCTACGGGACTACGTCTCCATTCCCTCCTTCAGGGAAAGAGGGTTACATACATAACCGAAATGTTCCCTTTCAGTTCGGTCACGTTCAACATAGTCGGACGTACCGTACTGATTGGGATCCCAATTAACATGCCACCTAGTGCTGCCACCTTCCAGTGCCCTGCTGTTCCGCATGACCCACTCAGACAGACTTGGATAACACTGGGAAAGCGTGCCTTTTCGGTGGAAAGGGAGACGCTGCGGAAGCCACATCCTGCCCGTAGGGAGGCATCATGTGGAGGTTACACATATGGACTGGCCGACAGGGCAGTAAACATATGGAATGTTACTGAGTTGGCTCCGGCCTATAGCAGGGGGGGTATGGTGCGTCTTGGGATTGATACGCCAAGACGATGACATCCACTATCCAGTGGGCCAACCTCTGCTTGGAGACAGCCTTTCCCTTCTGCTGGCCTCCGTAACAGACAAAGAGCTAGTCTGAGGTCCTGAGGCTTTGTGTTCTGTCCACGTACAGGGACAGAGAAAAGCCAGGGCAGGGTCTGCCTCTCTGGGGGCAGCGCTTGCAGGTTGACCACCTGGTCCCGAAAGGGAGAGGTAGGAACCTTCGGCACATATCCAGGACGGGGTCTCATGATTACGTGAGAGTTGGCTGGCCTGAATTCCAGGCACGACCGATTCGTCGACCGAAAATGCGTGCAGTTCCCCTGTCTTTCAGGTCGATCGCTGCAAACCAACCTCGGTGACGGATGCATTCGAAAATGTGTTTCTGCATTAGCATCTTGAGTAGAAGCTTGAAAAGGGTCCATTTCAAGAGACGCAGGTCCAAGATTGGCCGTAACCCACCCCTTTTCTTGGGTACAATGAAGTACGGGCTGTAGAAGCCTTCATATTGGCTGGAGGGACCGGCTCTATCGTGCCCTTCACCAGTAGGGCTGTGATCTCCATGTGCATGACAGGGCACGTTTGCTCAGCAAGTAAAGTGAACCGCCCTGTACCTGGCTGGGTGCCGGAGGAACTTTGCACCTGGCCGGGTGCCAAGGCTTTGCAGGGTCACACACCGCCAGTCTGGCCCTCTTGGGACCCAGAGATAGAGAAGCTGCTCTTACTGAGAATCTGGGTATTGCTGGCTTAGACGCCAGTGGCGGAACATAATTGATTCATGTGCAACAAAGGTTTCTCCGCCCGGCCCTCCTTCCGGGGAAGGGTAGCTGACTCTGGGTCACCCGTCTCAGGGCTGCTGAGACAGGTGGTGCCGTCTTCCTGCGATAGCTCAAAATCACAGTAGAGCTGGCTGTGGCAGAGTTCAGTTTTTTTTTTTTTTTTCGCAGGGGACTGACACCCATGGCGAATAGACTGAGGGGCAGCTCCCGAGTGACTTAGGTAGTACATCGCGGAAAGCTCTTGGTTACCTCAGCCTGCTTCTGAACTATGGAGAACCGCTGGGCACAGTCTCCAACAGTGTCCAGAAAAAGGCCACCTCGTGAGATGGGAGCATCGAGAAAGCGAACTTTGGTTATGTCTCGCACCTCTGCAAGGTTTAGCCAGGGGGCACTCCTGGACCACCAGGGTGGACATCGTATGGTCGAGGGCCAGCGCTGTGACTTTAATCATGGTTAGTCACCATGCACAGCTCAACCCTGACTCAGAACTACCCTTGTGCATTATGAGTGTTTTGGCCTTCCACTGTACTTGCTGGGTGGCCATCACAGGCGGTCTGCAGTAGCACAGCTGAATTCAAGTCTGAATCCAATTCAGCATGAGCACACACACCATTATAGTAGGAAGCTCAGCATCATCTTAATTTTCAAAGCGTAACAGCCCTCTCTCCGATGCAGTGATCGACATCTGATCCTCCCATGGAGCTCCGAATGAAATGCTAGGTCCCTCATGAGAAGGACCAGCAATCCCATCCGGAAGCTGCCAGGCATATGAGACAGTGAACGTGGCCATCAAACTCGACGGCACACGGCACGCTGAACGCTCAAGCCCTTATGAGACAGGCAAGACGAACAATATGCCGACGTGATCTTGCTCTCATGAGAGAACATTAACCACCCACGAACACAGTCTCAGCATGTTTGCGATGCGATATAGGAGTGTGGGGCCCACAGGGATTGGTTACCGGGTGGGGATGCCCTCTCTGTAATCCTCAGGTCACCCTGTCTATTCGGTGAAGTAGCCCTTTTCTGGTGCACCAGAAGAGAAACTAGATTGGGGTATAGATGAGGGGACTCCACCTCGTTTGAGGCACTTGAGTCTAGACCGCGCATCTAGAGCGCCGACCGACGTGCACTGGGTTGCCGTGACAACCTGCGCTGTCAGCCGGCAGCTCGACGGCACACTGCATCTGAGCGGCTCAATCCTTTACAAGAAAGGTGAGACGATCAACGTGCCGATGTGGTCATGCTCTCATGAGAGAACATAAACCACCCACGAACACAATCTCAGCATGCTTTAAGCCCAGGCATGTGAAACAGTGATCGTGGCTGTCAAATGAGGATAGGAAACGACCACAGGAAAAGTACAACCGCTCGGCTCCGAATCGAAAAGCAAAGATGCGATGCACCTTCTGCTCATTATATGCTCGCGCTGTGAGGCAGAGCAGCTGATACAATTATCGCATGCCACTGTGAAATGGCTCGTTTTATTACACTCAAAGTAGATTGGTCTCTCAAAGCGATCCCAATCAGTACGGTACGTCCGACTACGTCGAACGTGACTGAACTGAAAGGAACATTATTTCTGTGGATTTGGCCATTCACGTATTTCATAACGTCTTCAGCAGCATTTACTTCACAGGAACAATTATCTATACTACAATAATCTCTACAACGGTAACTTTAAAAAACATTATCTTCAAAATATGATTCAGAAACTTTGCTGGGCTTGGCCTTCAACTGGCCACTGATGTGAGACTATAGCAAGCAATTTTCTCACTCAAACCACTGCTTGCTGCTGCTTCTGGTTGTTTTTAGAAGGAAAAGCAGCCCATAACTGCTGGTCTAGGATCAGTTTTCTCCGTATCTGGCAAACAATCCAGTGTGTATCTGTGTTTGCGCCCTGGAGAACGTCAAAGGTTTCTATTTGTAATGCCCTCCTTTCTGGTTTACCAAAGACTACAATTAATCAACTACAATTAAGACAAGACTATACTATACTAATATACTATACTAACTTATCTATACTAAGTCATTACACTGGTTATGTCACGTAAAAGAAGGGAACAGACAGGTGAGTGAAAGCAATATGTTCTTTATTGAATGCAGAGTTGATGGCGGGAACCAGGAAATGGTGAGTAGATGATGACAGGTGAATGTAGATGGTTACTTAGCTGGCTGTTAACTGATGTTTGGTTTCAATGCAGACGGTGAAGAGATGAGACAGCAGGCAAACTGGATCTGAAAGACTGATGAAGGCAGACGGAAGACAGAAGGTAGGGATTCAGGTTGGTAGTCTGTACGTCTATGCAGAACTGACGAGACCAGACCCTGGTGTGAGGGTGATGCAGGTATATATAGGGTGTGTTGATAAGGGAGTGCATGTGCAGGGAATCAGTACTGGTGATGATCTGCAGCAGGTGTGGTGAATATTGACTGAGTGCAGGTGGGGACCAGGAGGGATGCTGGGAAATGTAATTCTGACGGGTACCGTGCTGGTGACTGGTGACTGTTGACTGTGACAGGTTACCTGTTAATTTTTATTAGTTTTTAAGGCATTACATGAATTTGCTTCAGACTATCTTTCAAAAATGCTCACAGTATATGAACCTGTAAGGACTCTCAGATCCTCAGATTCTTTTATTTTAATAGAACCACAAAGTATAACTTAAATATTCGGTGAAGCTGCTTTTAGCTGTTATGCTCCCCGCCTCTGGAATAACCTTTCCAGAGGACATAAGACATGCTGAAAATATTAATAGTTTTAAGTCTAAATTAAAAACATACTTCTTTAGTCTGGCCTTTGTGTAATATCTTTATAATACTTTTTATATGTTTCATTTCATTTGTAGTTATTTTATGCCTTATAGTTAATCCTTATAAACTGTAATCTTATTTTTGTATTTTACTGGGTTGTATATATATATATATATATATATATATATATATATATATTTTTTTTTTTTTTTTTTTTTTTTTTTTTTGCTTTGCCTGTAAAGCACTTTGAACTGCATTGATTTGTTGCAGTGGCCAATCAGAGGTGTTTAAGTTAGCATTGAACAAATACTGTGAGCGGTGAGTGGATTCTGAGTTCTGCACTCTCACAAATCCTCTCATTTTAACAAACAATTATGTATAAAAGCGATTCATTGTGCATTGTGAGATCATAATTAACTAAAATGAGTGACAGCTTTTTAGTTATCATAAAGGGAGCGATCTTTGCACGTTTTCTACCATGCCAAATCCAGCTTACAGTATGCTTGCTTTTCTGTTAAAATTAACACTGGTTTGTGAACGTTGATGCTTTAATAACAAATAATTGATCAGGAGCTTTTTTTGCTGGTATTGTGTAGGTTTTGCGGTGACACGTCACTTGAAACTATTTCAAGGAAATCTATTTAAATGCATTTTTAACGGGAAGCGAGCCAAAATTTCATATTTAATGCACTATTACACAATCACTTCGAGAACCACAACCTTCAACTGGTGAGTACAGTCTTCTTTGGGACTCTTTAATATGCTACAGATCATTATTTGGAATGTTTTTTTTATTATTTTTTTTTTATTATTATTGATGTTGGTGGAATTGATGATATTTTGTGATTCTTCGTGAAGTAGGCATAATGCAAATGGTGTTGTTTTAATTTATAACATTGTGTATTTCATTTATAATAAATGTGAAATAGTGAATTTCTATTTCTCAAATATCCATTCTCAAATAATGGTCTGAACCATTTTAATCACAAATCACTTGTCAGAAAATTAGCAATAATTGCACAAATACTGTAGATAAAGAAACTTAGCACAGAATAGCCTTCCCAAACTTGCAGACAGCTTTTTACTAGAAGAAGAGTCTTGTTCTACTCAATGTTGATAGCTTCAAACAGTTCATGAGTAGTTTAAAAATGTCTCCCAATTAGATTGAGTTTAACATGAGACCAAATATTCAACACAAATATTCAAATATTCAAAACATGAGCCTGACGGACTTCTTGGTTGTCTTTACAATTTAGGCAGGAGCATTGTCTTTTTGAAAAATAACATCTGATCATACCTCATTATAACAACTTTTCAATTGTGGGAATCAAGCCATTCTGCAATATTCTCCTGTACTCAAAAGCATTGAATGATATTTCACGGTGAAGTATCTCACCAATAACAGCTGCTAAAAAGGCTCCCCACACAATGACACCTCTTCATCCATGCTTCCCTGTGGTAGAGATGCATTTATTATTACTTGTATTACTCATCACACCATACAACTCTGCTGAACCACTCTGAATCAAACTTCCAATATTCTGCCAAAAACTTCAATGTGTCTTTGATGTTTGTATGAGACAGCACTTGCTTTTTAAGTCATGCATTTGCTTAAATTTGTCTAAATTCCTAACCTAAGGGTTTGGGTTAGTAGAATAAGTTGACATGTACTTGTAAAGTTACTTATAGTCAGTATAATATCTGTTGGGGTCCATAAAAATAAAGTGCAGATATTAAGCAGACGGTTTACTACTCTAATGACTGGTATAGACATGTAGTTGCAAAGTTACTTATATAAAGTGGACTATCAAAATACATCTCTAAATACATTTGAACTCAAAATAGACTTTACTGCGTTTACTTTCACAGTAAGCATTTTTAAACACACACTTGGGCATCATATATTTCAATTGGTTTAGCATGGGCTACTTGCTGACTGACCACATAAGCCGAGTTTAATATCTGTTAGCACAAGCTCCTTTTCTGCCTCCTTCTCGGAAGAGTGGAGAGGACAGACGAGGGAGGATCAACATCAACATCGAGTGATGAATGTCTTTAGACGGAAGAGTCATGCAGGATGTCCTTGACATTAATCAAAACTTTTCTCTCTCTCTCTCTCTCTCTCTCTCTCTCTCTCTCTCTCTTTTGTTTGTTTGGTAAGCTGGGCTGTTGTGGCATCTCTTCACTCATGTCCACTGATAGCCTGACTTTAACGACATCATTCATCAGGGAAAGTGGGCTGTGCTGTGTTTCAGGTATGTATGCTACATTTTGAAGTAATTTTCTGTTTGTTAGACATTTTTGTGGGATTTTTCAAAGATGCTACATCCAGACGCTCAATACTGATCAATTACAATTTTTTTTTTTTTTACAAATTGTAATTTAGTAAATGCTAATAAAAAGAAACAGAAGCAAACTAACAAGATTGATTGATTGATTGATTGATTAAGAAAAAACACATTTTTATTAACCAGAAATATAGAAAATACAGAAAATATTTCTGAATGAAAATTTCAATCAGTTATTCATATATATATTTTTATATTATATATATATATATATATATATATATATATATATTGCACTTTTCTATAATTTTCTATCATTACAATGTTCTGTGCATTTTTTTCATCCAAAAATGAAGTCATCATTTACTAACACTGAAAAAGTAATGTAGGATGTGTAAAGTGGTGTAGGAATTACAATTTTCAAAAAAAAAAAAAAAAAAAAATGCTTTAATATAAAATATTTACAACAAAATTAGCACATTGTAGAAAGATAAGTAATTTTACCTGAAATAGTATTTTCATGTAAAATGTACAAAATACACTCGTATAGGCCTATTTATTTTTCTTCTTCTGTAAAACACAAAAGGATGAGAGGATGATGGTTGAAACTGTCAAGCATCCAAAAGCACATGAAAGTATCGTACATATAGTCCATGCAATTCATGCGCTACAGTCCAAGTGTTCTGAGGCCATATGATATATGTGTGTCATAAACAGCCGTGTATATCCAATACTCAGATATAAAGAAATGTGAACCTTTAATGATATTAAAGGAGGAACGTGTGTTGCAACTTTGTTGCCGTAACAAAAAGAAATATGTGTACCTGGTCAGTCTATGAAGTTCATGACCTTATGCAATTTGTTTCTGACATTTCCATTTTAGTGCCTGTATAAATAGCACAGGTCTAATTAAAGCATCTGACCAACAGATGTAAACAGAAAATAATGAAGAAAGCCAGGAAACACTTAACCCGGTCAGAAGTTTATGGTTTATCAAGTACATCAGCAAGTCAGAAGTAGAAATGCGATGAATATGGAAGATATTACCATTGTAATGTTGCCATGTATATGTTGTCAGTGCATAACCTTGATGAACACATGGGGTCTGCTTTCAGTCAGACACAGCACATTAAAAACGGATACCAGCTTTTAAAAGAAATCGGAATATTGTTCCATGAATATGATGCATCTTTCAATCATTTCAGAGGTACACAGTTTACTTCATTGAACTGCCCAAATGCACAGTGTCTAAACAGAGCAAGGATGATTTATGTGGCCTACAGTCTGAGATAACTGTTTATCAGTACAAAACTATGGGAGGACTGTTTTATACAAGCCAAAAACACTCAACGCTCATCTATTTTTTATATACGGCCCCAGAGGTTCCACGGACAGGAAAGCACCACAAGTTGAGAAATTCCCACGTTTTTCAAACTGAACCTCTAGGCTGCATTTTTGAGCCACAGTGATTGGTTTGAGGCCATTATTTCTCTCTGTGAGTTTCATTTGGCTGTCTTCATGAAAGGATCTGTGCTCTTTTAGGAACTGACATATGATAAAAAATTACATCAATCTACAAGACTTGTCTAAATAAAATTGCTGTTCATCATCCAGTATGTAATGCCATAAAAGATTAGACACCCCCACCAGTCTTCAGTGTCACATGATCTTTCAGAAATCATTCTAATATCCTGATTTGGTGCTTTAAGAAACTTTTCTTATTATTAACAATATTGAAAAAAGTTGTGTTGCTTAATGTTTTTGTAAAATATGTGATACATTTTTCTTCAGGATTTTTTAGTGAGCAGAAAGTTTAACAGAACAGTATTTAAAGTAATAATACTTTGTAGAATTATAAAAGTCTTTACTGCCAGTTAAGAATTGAATGTATCATTGATGAATAAAAGAGTCATTTAAATCTTACTGACTTTTGAACAGTGTATTTTATATTATAATGAATGTTTAATGTAATTTTGGTCTGTTTTTACATAAAAGTATAATAAATGGACCACTTTTATTATACTTTGTTTGTTTGTTAATTTGAAGCCAGACAGGCCAATTTTCATTCAATGTTGTGTTCTTTTAGAAGAAAGAAAGGCATATGTGTTTGTAATGGCATGAATAATTTTGAGTGTACTATTCCTTCAAAAAACTTGATTGTGTTGATAAAAAATTATTTTAATAATTTCAAATAAATGTATTGTAGTTTAAAAACATTTTATTGTAAACATTATTCCTACAGTATAAGCACATTATAGGGTAAACAAGTTATTCAGTGATAAAATGCGGTCTGCAACAATATAGCACATTTTATTTTCTAATCCCTTTAACTTTCAGCAGCAAATCTACATACTGTCAAAGAGTGTCAAGACCATATCAAGCAGAGAAAATCCAACCCGGAGGAGGGCAGGTGGAAAGAAAAAAAAAGTGTGCCACATTGTGCATTCCCTTGAACAAACACTCGTGGTGAAGGGGCTTGGCCAGGGCTTGACAAACAAATGACAGGAAATGACAGACGTTGAGGAAACACCTCAGCGCGACCTGATGCTAATCGGAGCAAGACTGTGGATGTGGCAGCCCTGATATCACCTATCAGCACTGGAGGCAACTCATATGGAGAGAACGCTTTACATCCTTGTCATTTTGAACAAACAACACCTCCAAACACCAGATAGGACACCATTGTCAGCTCTGTCTGATCTGATCTGTCCATCAATCGGTGGTGTGTGAGTGTGTGTGAAGAGGGAATTAAGGGAAGGAAGCTGGCAAGGGTGAACAATAAGAAAAGCACAGATGCTAGACGTGCCCACCTGTTCATAAATTAATGAATCACAAGACTTATGATACTATTCTGTCTGTAAAGTAAGAATGATACCACTTTTTTTATTTTCAGACCCAAACGACATATATCTAGGTCATTTTCACTGTATTGATACCAGCTGGATTTAAATTGAATATTTTTGCAAGGATTACATTTGTACCTATCGCCAATTGGTAGGATATTCTGATTTGGTTTATCATTTAAGTGAAGTGAAGTGACGTGACGTGAAGGCCAAGTTAGGCAAACCATACTCAGAATTTGTCCTCTTCATTTAACCCATCCAAGTGAGTGAACACACATTAGGAGCAGTGAGTAGTGAACACACACACACACACACACACCCGGAGAAGTGGGTGTTTAAGCAGTTTAAGACCATTTACAGACCATTTTTTATGCCGACTTTTAATAATATTAAAAAACAAACAAATAAACTAAATGTCACATTTGTCATTGTTTCATGTGAAATAACTCTAGTTTATCTTTCATGACTTCTGGTAGGAGACAGTCTCTCTATTTGTGTTTATGACTTCCTGTCACTTTCTGTTTGTGTTCAGGTGAGCCGAAGAGGAAGTAGTTCCTATCCTACACAATTGTTTGCTAACAACATTCATTATTTTCCGTTTCAAATCTTATTTCTAATCATATGCATTAATCGTGATGCTAAATAAACCCATGTACTGTATATTAATTAACACTCTTTATGAATATTTATAACTCTAATAAAACTCTGAATAGTGTTATTGGTGTTTCTTGCATGTATACATTCTTATCTTGACTTTGTTGTGCATTAACCGTAAACATGTTCACTTCAATGTGAAAAGGTCTCCTCATTTGCATGCAGTGCTCATTTAGGGGCGTTGGTGGTTTGGGGTTGGGCCCTTTTTGCAACATGCAGCATAACGTGTTAGTGTGTGTGGGTGGCCCAAGTGCCTCCCCTAATTTAATCATCGACTCCTCTCAGCTTGCTTTTTTATTCCAATTTGATTAGCAGAGCTAAAGCCATCACGATTTCGCCCAGACAAAATTAATGCTTGTATTAATCCTGCAATTTCCATTTAAAATGCGGAGCATTGACTTGATTAATAAGTGGGCCGATACTGAATAATTACGCTGCAAACATCGGCTATGGGTGAGAGCGCAGCTGGGGTTGCTTACAGATGCCCTATGGGATCTCAGAGGGGTCAAACCAAAGCATTGGCCATGACTGAGGTGATGAATCAGTTAGCCAATCTTTTCGACAATTAACAATCTGTGGCCCCTGTATTAATTTGCTGCCCCTGGAGTGGAGCCTGGTCAGATGTGTCAGGGTCAAGGGTTAGAGGTCGAGAGCACAGGTCAAGCCTGCTGATTTGCCCTGGAAAAAATCAAAAGAAGAAAATAAACACATTACATCGAAATGCATTACCCAAACGGAGCTGACCGTATCAGATGGTTTGCAAATTAACATTCGGATATGAAGGGGCGAGCTGAGGAACATGAAAGGGAACGTTCTGAGAACGTTTAATTAGTGGTGATCAATCTAGGTGCACTGTGTTTGAGCATTCAATAAAGTGGAATCGATGGCTGCGGGGACAAACAAAGCAGGTGTTCTTAGTGGAGGGATTATAGGTTAACATTTATTCGGAAGAGATATTGTAATGCTCGACCTGCCAGATGTAATATTAAACCGCGCAATCCATCGCCATCCATTACAAGTGTCCCATTGATTTTCTTTGCTGAGGTGCGTTTCGTTCCATCTTGCCTGCTTTATCGAATGCTTCCTGACTTGTTTTGAGAGGCATGTTGTAGATGGGCTGCTCTTTTGCACACCACATGTGTCCTCCTTGTGCGTTTGCTGCACTGAACTCTTCAGGAACCCCTTGTCATACACTATAGCCACCGTGAATCTGTGATTGTAATGATTACAATTTACACACTGCTGTAATGTCTCCATTCTTTCTCCACTTAATGCCAGAGGTTCAAGCAGAGTTCAAATCCCTTCACACTTTGTGGCAATCACCTCAACCAGGGTCAAAATTCAAGCTCACATGCCATTTTTCAATAATGCTGCCGTGATCGTCAGCATTATTGGCCTCGACCAGGTTTTTTCCTCTCATCAGAGCCCAATCTTCAAAGATGCAGGCTTGTCTCAAGGTTAATTCTGGACATAACAGTGCAGAGAGTTGTCAAAACGAACATTATTTGATGGTAGCTAGGTTTCCCTCTTGGGAATAGGTCAGCTTTTATGTCAGAACGAAAGCATTCCCACATGTTTGAAAATATGCTTAATGCTCCTGGGATCGTGTTTCGTGGCAGCCTCCTAAAACCTGCTGCATCGCTCATTGTTAAATGCTGTCTGTGGGGGAAATTAGCCCTGACACTGTTTTTATTATGAAAACACAGTTTAGATGGGCCCAGCCTCCCAAGTTTACAGCTTTTAAATAGCACTCTTCTGTAAAACTATATCCTAGTGTCTCTGTGCCCTCTCTCTCTCTCTCTCTCTCTCTCTCTCTCTCTCTCTCTCTCTCTCTCTCTCTCTCTCTCTCTCTCTCTCTCTCTCTCTCTCTCTCTCTCTCTCTTTCCCTGTGAGTGGCTCTTGCCAAATAGGGGCACATATGTTTCTCTGTAATTAAAGCTCTTGTTATACAGTGCTGCTTCCTTCAAGTAGAAATGATTAACTAATGGAGCGATTGAGGGGAAATTAATAGTTATCTCTTCCCGCCATTCCCCCTCCCTTGTTTTCTGTCTAACTCTCCCTCTGTTGAAACACTGGCACTTTTGTGCAGAGAAATCGATGTGAAGCAGTATGTGAGGGTTGCGATATCCATGTTGTACTGTGCACAGGTGTGACAGCATACAATTAAATGTACAACGTCCATAAAAATGTATTTGGAAACTTAAGAATATATGAATGTCATTGCTTTTGACTTAGTGGCATCTGCATGCAAAAGGACTAACTTGATAACTATTATTTTTAATAAACTGGTCCTAAGGTCATTTTGTTGTGGACAATTGAAATATGTTCTAAACGCAGGTGTCCTGACAGAGTAACCACAGCTGTAGTTACATCACATTAACTACAAACAAGCAACTAATGTTTGATATCCAGAAATAATGACCTTTTTAATCTGCATTTTTACATGTATATCATTCATTTTTCATTTAAAATGCAACAAACTTTTTTTGTGAAATGTTTAGATATTTTGTTATATAATGCAATAAAATTAAAGTGTCCAAATACTTTTTGGGACCACTGTATCTGTATTCAAGAGATCTTTGGATCTTAAACTGCTCATAACTCACAATTTCACATTTCCATATGAAGAGTTCAGATGCAAAAGCCTCTAAGTGCCATCTGAAATTTTCTTCTTGAATGATCATTTTTATCAAGCTTGTAGATTTAAGTTCAGTAATTTCACTTAAATAGCAATGAAAATGACCTATTAATTGTCATTTAAGTGAAATTACTGAACTTAAATATACGAGCTTGATAAAAATTATCATTCTAGAAGAAAATTCCAGATGGCACTTAGAGGCTTTTGCATCTGAACTCTTCATATAATCTTTGAATGAGATGGGGGGTAAACATCTTGCTTGCCTATAAGTGCCATATTCTTTCTTTTTACTATGTAATTAATAAATATAATAGAAATAAACGGTGGGGAAATGAGATGCAGAATTATGTTTATTAATTTTTTAAGCCGTTGTTTATAAACTGCCATTCAAAGTTTGAAAGAAATAAATTAATACTTTTATTCATCCGGGATGTATTAAATTGCCCAGAAGTGACAGTAAAGACGTGTAATTGTTACAAAAGTTTTCTCTTTCAAATACTGTAAAGGCTGTTCTTTTGATCTTTCAATTAATTTGCAGCAAAGCAGCATATTAGAATGATTTCTGAAGGATGACACTGAAGACTGGAGATCATGTGAAAATTCAGAAAATTCATATGAATAAATCACATTTTAAAATACAATAAAATAGAAAAAAATATTTTAAATTGAATTATTATTTGACATTATTACTGTTGTAAGAGAATTCTTACAAGAGAATTCTCTCCAAAACACATAAACAATAATAATAATAAAAAAAAACTTACTGAGTCTGACCCCAAACTTTTGAACGATAATGTAAGTCCTTGTGGTTTGATTGACAGGATTAGATTTGCATGTTCCTCCCAAACTTTTATCTAGAGCTATAACAAATTTTGTGGGCAGTGATAGGCAAATAGCTTTGCTTTCCGACTGATATTTGTTATGTTAGTCTACCGACCAACAGCAGCACATCACTTTACAGCTCTTTTAGCAATTTTTACGTTTCGTTTCATTTCGTTTCCAATTCTGATTCCTTTTTCCCATAAATTCACCCAGATTAAACATCTTTGACTGAGCCAGCTGTTTAAGACCCGCCACATCACTGCAAGCTCACAAATAAAACAGGCAGAAAAAAATTCAGCCAGAAGCAAACAAAGTAGCACAAACAACATATGCTTATACTCTCATGATTTAAGGAGCGGTTCCTCTCTAATACATCTTATCACAGCTGAGTGACACGCTCTGCAACGGTGGCATTTCTCCCATCTGCCAGTGTTGAGCCTACACACTCATTACGAGGCGGAGTGAGACAGCACTGTTGCACCCTGGGTGCGTTTGTGTGTGTGTGTTCGAGATGAGCGAGATGGGTTGCTGGTATCGATCACTTGCATACACAAACTCACTTCCACACCAAATTCTCTCATTGGGATGTGGAGCGATCCTTCAGTGTTTCCCTCATCTCACCAGACCCCCTCCTGTCTCCGACACGGCGCTCCACAGCTCTCAGACTCTCTCTCTCCGAGGGGTTGGAAGGTGTGGCAATATCTGGAGGATCTGCAGAGGAGAATGGGGGTCAGTCTTGTACCGGCGGTCCTGAAAAAGCCTTAAGCCTGGCTCAAGGGGGCTTATGCTGATACCTTGACCTTTCTACCAGGGACTACATTTCACAACGAAATTACCATTACCATGCGACTCTCCCCTGAGGTCTGCCGTCAAGTTCCGTCCTCTGGGATTAAAAGTCATCATGGAATGATACCCGCCTTGCATGCTAAATGACCGAGACACATGTTAACCACGAAGTGGACCCCATTCCCGGTGAAATCCCCATTCATTGCTGCTCCTAAGACTCGCCTAAGAGAGCCGATGCTGAATGGTTTAATATTTGACCTAGCTAGGGATGGACTTACCAAGGGAGCACTGGGACTCCAAGATGGCGGTCAACATGTGGGCCACAGGCTCTTGAAACTATATGTTTATCCTAAGTCAATATTACAAACATTTAAAGAGGGAATAACCATCAGACTATCTTGCAATGCAATGGCGGATATGAACAAAATGTATATCATAGTTACATTTGCGGCACATTATTACCACATCTTATTTATCATGGAGAAACCATACCTCATTCAATTCAATTCAGTTCAAAAACAGAACTGTATTATGAAATAATGAGCAACAAAAGTATCTAATAACAAAGGTCTGAGTCGCAAAGTCTCATGTGCTTAATCCACATCTCTGTCTGCTGCAATATTTTTAGAATTACATCCGTTCTTATCAAATGTACCCCACTAGTTAAGTTAAAAACAACGTATCCTTCTCTTTGTGGATCTTTGATGTTATTGTATTTTATTTATTTTACTGTTTTAAAATTCAGAAGTGATGTTTTTGTATTAATTTATTGTGTATTGTGTAATTATTATTATTATTATTTTGCCTTAAAAGTTTTAAAATGGCTATATGAACACATCATTACAGATTATTATTATTAGAAATGTTTAAGGACTCATTATCCATCGCTGTCTGGATTTGGCTTGCTTTGGCTAGTTGCCTGACTTTTTTCCTGTGAAGCTGCTTTATAAGAATATTTATGAAAATTGCTATTCAAAATATCCTCTTATATTGGATGGAGAAAAAAAAACAAAAAACCTCTCGACACTAAAAAATCCAAAGGCAATTTCAATAATCTATTTTGATTTTAGTACAATGACAAATTAAAGCTAATAATTTCATTTAATAAAAAAATCTATCTGTTTATTTATTTATTTAAATAAATAAATAAATAAATAAATACACTTCTGATGCTGTTCAGGGCTTTTGGTGTTGATGCTATCTTGTCTCATAAAATGGTCTGGTACTTGTCTAATAAAATGGTGAGTGTGAATGTATCTTTCGAGATAATCTGTTAATATATTGGCAGTAACTTTAAAATGGTTGGTTTGTTAGCTAAGGCTGATGTTGAGATTCAGGTAATGACATTATTACCTTCCTCTGGTGCTGTACAGTCAGCTGGGACGCCTCTAATGTGTTGGAAATATGTGAGGAAACGAGTGGCTGTGGGGTAGCCACATCAAACACAAACACGCACACACCATTTACCGCTGGTTTATTTGTCTTTAATTCACTCCCATGTGGGGGTAATCAGAAAGCAGTGACAGCTGTCATTCTGAGATGACCTCCAGTGAGCACTGAGTGGTTGTGGCATGATAATTGTGATGGGTGAGTGTGAGTGAGAGAGTGAGTGAGAGAAACTATTACACCCCTGAGGGCATGATGCCAGTGTGCATTGGTGCCACTTGCCAGCAATTCAAAGTGACAGAGTGCCAAACAAACAAGCATATGAGCCCAGGTGGATGTGACATACAGCTATTAACACTTACTGTATGCCGTCTGAACAGAGTGCATTGTATATTACTGTATGAAATAGATGTTGTATTGTCACATTAGAGTAACGCTCACTGGAGAACAAATATTAAACAAATTAATCAATGTTCATTTTATCACCTCATGACAAATTTTCTTATAATTGTACATTTTGTTCGCAACAGCTCAGAGAAAGTGATGTGACAAAACTGTCACCATATCTTATTTGCACAAACATCACACAATTATGGCACAAATCAAATGTTCATTCATTCGACAGATTAAAGCATCTAAAACAGCCACTGATCTTTCTAGTACATGCACAGAGGCGATGCCACATGTCCCTTCCCTTTTTTTTTTGTGTTGCCATTTTTGTTGCCCATCCTCTTTATGTCTCAACACTTTTTTACCCACTGTAATGCAGCTGAAGTGGTACTGTTCAAAAGTTTAGGGTCAGTAAGTTTAATTTATATTTTAAATAAATGTTGTTCTTTTGAACTTTCTGTTGATCATATAGCATCCTGGAGGAAAAAAATGTATCATCGATTCTACAAAAATATTAAACAGCACAACTGCTTTCAACATTGATAATGATAAGAAATGTTTCTTGAGTACCACATTAGCATATTAGAATGATTTCTGAAGGATAATGTAGCACTGAAGACTGAAAATTGAGCTTTATCATTTTAAAATAAAAATAAAATTATTTTTTTATATTGTACTTTTTTATTATATACATAATTAATATATTTGTCAAGTTTATTTTGATTTAGATTATATAAATATAATGTATGTATACAAATTTAATGAGTGTCACAATGGTGGTAGCAATCCAACACAACTGACTGTAACGGTTATGTTCAGTTTGTCACGGAGTCACCAGATCAACACGCTCCGCCCACTCGTTCACTCTCCCCGGAATTCTAATTCACCGCACCTGCACATCATCACCAACTCACACTATAAAGAGACACTTCCCCTTCTTCCTTGTCTGGTTTCGTCCTAACGTGATCTTACAGACTCTACCAAACCACTTACCTGTTGCTACATACCTCGAAGAATTCTCTTCAGTTGTTTCATCTCCGATCACCCGCTTCCTGTCTTCCGTCATCCGTCTTCTGTCTCCAACCATCTGTCCGCTGTATACAGAGTCATCAACTGCAAACAAGAGATCAAGATTATCGTCCAGCTAAGTTCCTTGTCCAGTTCAGATTCTTCAATACATACTCCAGTCATCTCTGCTGTTCCACTCCATGCCTCTGTTCAATAAAACTCTGTTTTTGAACTACTCACCTGTCTGCTTCTATCTATACTGTGACAGTTAAATTTTCACTTTTAATTTTCACTCATCAGTTTCCTGTCTCCTTTGTTCTCAGTTTCCCGCCACTAGTTTGTCTCCTTGGTTACTCATTTGATTTGTCATTCTGTTCAGCTGTTGACTTTTTTTATTCCCTGTATATAAGTTCCCTTGTTTCATTAGTTTAGTGTCCGGTCTCGTCTATGTATAGCGGTTGATACATTGCCTGAGTTATTCTGTGTGGATTATTCATTAAAGACTTTTGAATCTCATCTTCTTCATCGTGTGTGCTAAACTACCATATGTGACAGACACAGGCAATACAAATAAACAATATTTTAATAAGCAAAGAGAACATTCAGGTGATTCACATGACCACACATATATCATAGACGAGAACCGACAAGCAACAGAACCAAACAGTGTGTATAGGATTATGGAAGGAGTGAGGACCAAAGGCAAAGCCGGAGGAAAGAAGAAGCCCGGTGGAGCCAAAGGGGGGAGGGCTGAGGCACAGGCAGAGGCCCGGAAGTCCACGCCAAAACCAGGACAACCAGAGACCAAGGTGCAGCTGGAGGGCCGAGGGAGCCTCGTGGAGCCCAAATGATGGCGGACCAGAGCGAGGCAGAGGTAGCGCAAAGCCAAGGTGGAGCCACAGGCCGAGGTGAAGACATGGGCTTGCAGGCCCAAGGTGTAGCAAGGGGATCACCACCAACTCTGGGTGGACATGATGCTCCAGCCTCGGGACGGATATGACATCCTGCTCTGGTTCCAGTAAAGACACGGTGGCTGGCTCTAGCTGGTGGTGCATGGGGGGCACTGTTTCCATAGCAGGCTCGGACATTGTTGCTGGGTCCTTGGCGGAAGATTTTCCCTTGGTTCTGGGGCTTTCCTGGCTGGGAAGATGAGGCTTCCGGTCTGGAACTGGCAGGTAGACAGGCTCTGGGGAGTCAGAGTTGTTGGTGTCTTCCTCTACGACTCACACATTGAAGATGAATCCACACACCCACAGGGCATAGTTGATGAAGTCCTCCTCAGATCCTTCTCCACAAGCAACATCTGGCCTAAGATGTCATCTATCCCGCTCCAAAAGATGTACTTAAGAGCATCATCATCCCAGCATGGCTCAGGGTATAAATCCAGGATCTCCGCTGTGAACTCTACAGTTCAGCTGTTCTGCAAAGGGCAATACATTTCTTTAATCATTTGAGGGCTGCTTTGAGGGACAACTGGTGAGTCCCTCAAACACTCAAAATGAAAGAGAGTAATTGAAATCAAACTGAAATGAAGCACAAGGAACAAAGACACATGAACGAAAACATAAAGAAACCTAACATAACCCTAACAATTACCTTAATCAGAATTGCTTTGAAATTTTTCAATGATACATTAATAAATTAAATATTGAATTGTGTATTTAGTTATTAATTTATATGTTAAGTTATTAATTAATATGTTATGTATTTTTATATATATATTTTACTATTTTTTGGATCATGTCTGGGTTAGGCTTAGGGAAAGAATTGAGCAAGGCTTGCAACTGGTGCATAATGCCCCAGTATGCACACATTTCTGTTTCATTGTCTCTTTGCTAATCTGCAGGAGTTAATTTAGTCAATGCTTTGTGTGGATGGTGGAGAGACAGACAAAAGAAGTGAGGTGATGGCTTGAAACTTTGTATCAGGAGGAGAGAGAGCGTATATCCAGAAATCAGCCCAGACAGGATCTGATGACTGGGGTCATCTCTCAGTTAAGCGCTACCACTGGGAGAGGTTGTTGGTGGGCTGCGGATGAGTTCAACCATGGGAAATGTTAATTTGATATCGTATTCCACTGATGTTGTAGTTGGAAAGCAGACCCAGGAGATGTGTATCTGTAATTGGGATGGTATATGGAGCATACAAGCACACACCCGCACCAACATATATACACCCTGCTGCTATAAGCGATGAACCTTGGGTGAGGTGAGCATTGAAAACGGGAAGCTAAGCCTGGCCTCTGCTATTGACCTCCTTCTGTCTACTTTTCGTCACTCACTCCGCGTGCGTGTGTACACTTGCCTACGCTACAGAATCCATAGCAAACCGCTCTCCCTTCTAAAACGATTATATGTCAGCAATCCCCCCCCAATTTGGTGCCTGCTAAAGCGGGCTGTGAACTCATCGCTCCCATCTGGAGAATTATGCAAGAAAAAACGCGGCTCTCACCTGACAGCGTGGCTCAGCCCACCGCTGCAAACGGCTGCCGGTCATGTGATAAGTCGACCCTGACCAGTTCAAAGCTGATTCGGCGACAGGCTGATTGCTGGCAGCTAATCATTTTAGCAACACCTATGAGCAGGGGGCACTGCTCGAATGAGGGGAAAGAGAAAAAGTTTTCCCTGTTTTGCCTTCTTCTTTCTCTCTTCCTGCTCTCCTGTCTTACTGCTGGCCTTCAGCAGCTGAACTTGGAGTGAACCTGGTTATGTTATTTATATATTTCATGTCTTCCTCCATGCTTTTTTTTTTTTTTTTGAGAAATTTGTTATTCAGTGGAGCTCTGCATTGTTCTGCGGGCCTTACCTCAATAGGTGATATGCACAAGGTTACCTTTTGAACCGGTCTAGTATTATAAGCCTGACTTCTTTCAAAGCATTTACAGGAGTGGATGGGGATTTGAAATCTTTATTAGCGCAACAGGGCTAAAAATGATTAAGCTGGAGTTTTTCGAATTTCCCCATCCATCTGAGATATTTTTGAAGTAATTAGTGGATCCGTCTATAAAAGCTGATCTGCAATCAGATATTTGGATTAATGACTACAAGTCGCAAGTAAACAAAATTCCCAAAACTGATTTGGAATAGTTGGAAATCTGGCAATCAATACAAACAGTCTGTAACTGTCTGTAACAAGAGAATGGCAGTGCAGCTTACAGCTGTACAGAAATCCCACAATTCTCACTCACTCGTTCCTCCTGAGTTCTGCAGACTCTATAATGAGCTCTCTAACGGCAAGGATGGAGAAAGGGAAAGAAGGAAAAAGGAAACAAGGGATGCTCTCTCCTCTGTCATTCCGATTGCATTAGGATGGGCTCCCCCGGCCGGCTTCCCATCTTATATGTATATCTAGCATGCAGATCTCTACAAAAAGAGTTTACCTGAGGGTTTTCTTTTCTCCAATTTGTGCTTTTAGCATTTTATCCTAATATAGTCACTAATTCCGTCATATAACATAATGTGTAAATATATTTTATTTCTCTTTAAGAAGCATTCAGTAGTCTCATGTATATGTAAGATATTGCTGTGCATTTCACATAGCAAAAGAGTAATGTTTGCTCTCCAGCAGCAAATTAAAGAGACATGAAGCTGGATGCGGCACAGCAGGTCTCATAGAACAACAGCCAGTTGAATCTTATGTCTTTAAATGAGCATCTCGCACCCCACTATTGTAATGAAAATTGTGTCACTAACATCTTTTTATAACATATTCACTCAAAACACACTGTGAAACTCCATCTTGTATCAGTGTGTCGATATGCTTTCTTGCAGGGGAGTTATTGCGCAACAGTGCTGGTTTTTCGCCCAGAGCACAAACCACAAGTGCACAGAGACTACAAAGTTACTTTCTCATCTTTTATTTATTTATTTATGTCTTAAGTGTGCTGTTTTTTTTTTTTTTTTTTTTTTTTAAACAAGCACAATCATGAGAGTATTGCTCATTTAACATGCCAGCTTTTGCATCTCCTTCGCATTTTTGGGACCAGAAGCAGTGCAGATTTCTTCAGGCAATTTGTTTCAGGTAACGGGAGCTTTCAGGTGCAGAAAAGGGTATCCTGGGAACTGTTAGAAAAGAGAGAGGGAGAAAGAATAAAAAAGGGATGGGTAGAGCTATTTAGATCATTCATAGATTCTGCTTTGTGAACAAGGGGAATATGGTGTGCTCTGCACTTGATATTGATGGCAAGTCTTTTAACAACATTTACTATATGCTGTCTCTCTTGGTAAAGATAGCCATTTGGTTTTAACCTACCAGACAAGGTTGCTTTTGAATGAATATTCAGACAGACTCTAGAAGTGCTCTTATGTTGTGCATCATTAAAGCAGTTTTGATGTTACTGTACATACAGTTGTGGTCAAGTCAAGTCACCTTTATTTTTATTTTTTTAAGAAAATAGTGTCACAGTCTAGCTTGAGTAAGTTCAGTGATGATTCAGTTTTGTTGTAAAAAAGTTATTAATTTAGTTTATTTTTATATAGCCACTCTGGAGAAAACTGTGATGTCATCATCCAGCTCAGTTCAGTTCTCATATAATGGTGTCAATGCAGGCAGATCAATAATATTGTTGAATATTAAATTAAACGATGTTTTATTAACAAAGTTCGGGAGGAGCACATTCAGATAATTAACACGAGTGGAGAGCACTCAGCAATCAACGATAAGAGGTGTATATATATTCAGCAGTCTCACCTCAATTCCTTGACAGTTTATCAGCATCCCTCCACCACTTATATATGGGGGAGTACTCTGGGTTTGGGCCGATCTCCGAGCTCGGAGCCCTCCCCCCGGACAGCACACCAAATATGCATTAAACTTTACTCCCTCTAATTGTATGTAAGTGTGAACTTGTGAAATGCCCCCAACTAAGCAAGCCAAAAGCCAAAGGCGAAAAAGGTGACAAAGGCGACAGTGGCAAAGAACGTCTCGGTTACGGATGTAACCCTCGTTCCCTGAGTAGGGAACGGAGACGTTACGTCGGATGACGACGAATGGGGTTTCGCTTAGAAATCCTATCATCTTTGAGTATATAAAACGAGCCAATGGCAATGAAATGCCATGGGTCTGCGGAATTTGCATAGCGTAACTCCGCCCCACCCTGGGGGTATATAAGGAAGTCGCTGGCAACATGCAGATATGTCTTCGCTGAGGAGCCGAGACTTAACTCAGGCGTTCCAGCGGTACAGCGGAAGTGGCAGGGAGACGTAACGTCTCCGTTCCCTACTCAGGGAACGAGGGTTACATCCGTAACCGAGACGTTCCCTTTCGTTGTCACTCCGAGTTACGTCGGATGACGACGAATGGGGTTCCCAGTGTAATCACGCCACCTCTCGACTGTCTTCCAGTGCCCTGCGTAAGTCTGAGCTCCCTGTCGTGAGACTAGCACGGACGAAGGAGTCCTACTTAACACAGGAATACCAAGGTACACTGGGAAGCATATCCAGTGGAAATATGCAATCATGCCCAACCCGAAGGGGGGGACTTGGAATACACATATGACCCCGAAGGGCTGCATACGGAATAACACTGGGGTGTCCAGCCTCAGGTGGAATATTTCAACCCCAGGGGTGGCAAGGTGGCTTGCCAAGGGAAAGATACATGCTCAAAAGAGGCTTACAGTGGAATACACATGTGGGGGTCACCCAGAGGGGGAACCATGCACATGGAGGCACCTAGCCAAGCGCGAAAGCTGCCGGTGGCATAACTCTGGCGTTGACGTCGTCAGTGCTGGAGGAGACTCAGGGCTTATCAGGCTCACCTGAGGAAAATATCGCACGTATCCCGTCCGTGGAGAGGAATGGCGAACAAGCGAAGACACCTGAGCAGAATCTCTTACCGGCTAGTTGAAGCGAGTACATGAGAAGAAACTGGCTCCACTCGGAGATTTATAGAATCTCGCGAATGTGTTAGGTGTCGCCCAGCCTGCAGCTCTGCAGATGTCTGTTAGCGAGGCGCCATGCGCTAGAGCCCAAGAGGATGCCACACTCCGGGTGGAGTGGGCCGTCACACCAAGGGGGCACGGTCGACCTTGCTGCTGGTATGCCAAAGCAATGGCGTCCACTATCCAGTGAGACAGCCTTTGCTTGGAGAGAGCCTTTCCCTTCAGCTTCCCACCATGACAGACAAAGAGCTGGTCTGAGGTCCTGAAATACTGCGTACTGTCTATGTAAGCACGGAGTGCGCGTACTGGACAGAGCAGTGCCAAGGCTGGGTCTGCCTCCTCCAAAGGCAGCGCTTGCAGGTTCACCACCTGCGAAAGGGTGTGGTGGGAACCTTGGGCATATATCCAGGCCGGGGTCTCAGGATCACGTGAGAGTTAGCCGGTCCGAATTCCAGGCACGCTTCGTCAACCGAAAATGCCTGCAGGTCCCCTACCCTCTTGATGGAGGCCAATGCAACCAGGAGCGCTGTCTTCATTGACAGGAACTTAAGCTCCACTGATTGCAGAGGCTCAAAGGGAGCACTCTGCAGGGCAGTTAAAACCACTGAGAGGTCCCAAGAGGGTACGAGGGGAGGCCGAGGAGGATTCAGTCTCCTGGCTCCCCTCAGGAACCTGACGATCAGGTCGTGCTTTCCTAAGGACTTACCATCAACTGCGTCGTGATGTGCGGCAATGGCGGCAACATACACTTTCAGGGTGGAGGGAGACAGCCTTCGCTCCAACCCTTCTTGCAGGAAGGAAGCACGACACTGATGGGGCATATCATGGGTTCTAGATTTTAGAAGAACACCAGTTGACGAAGAGGTTCCACTTCGACGCATAGGCATGTCTCGTGGACAATGCTCTAGCGGAAGTGATGGTAGCCACCACCGCTGGTGGTAGGGTACTCAGACCTGCCTCATCCCGTCCAGGAGCCACACGTGGAGGTTCCAAGATCGGGACGAGGGTGCCATAAGGTGCCCCGTCCCTGAGAAAGCAGGTCCTTCCTCAGGGGAATAGGCCAGGGAGGTGCTGTCGCGAGGAGTACTAGTTCTGAGAACCAGGTGCGGTTGGGCCAATACGGGGCAACCAAAATTACCTGCTCCTCGTCCTCCCTGATCTTGCGCAAGGTCTGCGCAAGAAGGCTCACTGGGGGAAACGCATACTTGCGGAGGCCCCGCGGCCAGCTGTGCGGCAGTGCATCCGTGCCGAGCGTGCCCTCGGTCAGGAAATAATACAGGTCGCAGTGGGACGAGTCGTCCCCGAACTGATCCCAAATCAGCTGAACCGTCTGGGGATGGAGTCGCCAATCTCCAGCGAGAGGCCGAATCCGAGACAGCTCGTCGGCCACCTGGTTCAGGTCTCCCGGGATATAAATGGCACGAAGCGACCTCAGATGCTTCTGACTCCATATGAGGAGGTGGCGGGCGAGTTGTGACATACGGCGGGAGCGCAGACCACCTTGACGGTTGATGTACGCTACAGTTGCGGTATTGTCCGATCGGACCAGTACGTGTTGACCCCTGAGCAACGCCTGGAAGCGGTGCAGGGCAAGACGTACAGCCAACAACTCGAGGCAATTGACATGCCAAAGGCGCTGGGGTCCTGTCCAGGAGCCCGCGGCCGCATGTCCATTGCACATGGCGCCCCAGCCCGTGGTGGAGGCATCTGTTGACACAACAACATGCCTGGACACTCGTTCCAAGGGCACTCCGGCCCGAAGAAAACTGAGGTTCAACCACGGGGTGAAGGACTGACGGCAGGTCGGAGTTACTGGAACTCGGAGCGTGCCGTGGTGCCATGCCCACCTCGGGACTCGATCGCGAAGCCAAAGCTGAAGTGGTCTCATATGAAGCAAACCGAGCGGCGTGACAGCTGCTGCGGATGCCATATGCCCCAGGAGCCTCTGAAATAGTTTCAGTGGGACCACACTCTTGCCCTCGAACTGACGAAGGCAAGTCAGCAGTGATTGCGCGCGCTCGCTCGTAAGCTGCGCGCACATGGCGACCGAGTCGATCTCCATACCGAGAAAAGAGATCCTCTGCACGGGGCAGAGTTTGCTCTTCTCCCAGTTGACCCGAAGGCCCAGACGAGCTAGGTGCCGGAGCACAAGGTCCCTGTGTTCGCAAACCTGGTCTCGAGAGTGAGCTAGGATCAGCCAGTCGTCGAGATAGTTCAGGATGCGAACCCCGTGTTCCCGAAGGGGAACAAGGGCTGCCTCGACGACCTTCGTAAAGACGCGAGGAGACAGGGCTAGCCCGAAAGGGAGAACCACGTACTGGTATGCCTGCCCCTCGAAAGCAAACCGTAGAAACGGTCTGTGTCGAGGAAGAATGGAGACATGAAAGTAGGCGTCCTTCAGGTCGATCGCTGCAAACCAATCCTGCGGCCGTATGCACTCGAAAATGCGCTTGGCCGTGAGCATCTTGAACGGCATCCTGTGAAGGGAGCGGTTCAAGACGCGCAAGTCGAGGATTGGCTGTAACCCACTGGATTTCTTCGGTACAATGAAGTAAGGGCTGTAAAAGCCGGACCTCATTTCGGCTGGAGGGACAGTCTCGATCGCACCCTTCGCCAGTAAGGTAGCGACCTCCGCTCTCATAACCGGGGCATTGCCACCGACCATAGTGAAGCGGACTCCCCTGAAGCGGGGAGGAGACCGCGCGAACTGAATCGCGTAGCCGAGCCTGATGGTCCTCGCGCCCTAGCGGGACAGCCTGGGAAGCTCTAACCAGGCTTCCAGGAACTGTACCAGCGGGGTCATACGGACCACAGACGTACCCTCGGTGGTGCAGCGAGGCGGAATGACCGGCCCAGGCGTGGGTGGCATAGCGGCCCGGTGCGGGGGCACGGTCATTAGCCGCGTCCTGCCAGAGGAGGCCAGGGGAGGACCAGCGTCCCACTGGGGCGTGCTTGGGCAGGGAACTGGCGACAGAGGGGGACGAGAGTGGCGAGGCTCGTGAGCGACGCGCACTGTCATCCGCGCGCTCTGTTTGCTCAGAGATGGGGAAGTGAGTTCTTTCTTTAGCTTAGGGTGCTGCTCGTCGTGGGACGAGCAGCGGGTTAAAAACCAAGGATTCTCCCCCGGCCCTCCACTGGGGGAAGGAGCGGCCCTGCTACCGTCTCCAGGGAAGAACTCAACGCCATCTCTGAGCAGCCCGTCTCAGGAGCGCCGCTTGGCCTGGCGTTAGCGGGGCACAGGGCGGAGACAGGCGGTGCTACCCTCCTGCGAGCTCCTCGTGCTCTGAGCCAGTGAAGGCTCGAGGGGAGGAATCGCAGAGGGGCGGTGTCGGCGGGAAGCAGGCTAAGGAGACCGCACGGACAGATGACCGTCGGTGCAGAAGGTCCTCAGCCTGCTTATAGAGTGATCGAAGACTGTTGGGCGCAATCCTCAATCACGCCACCGACCAGGCTGCCCGTCTCAAGAGTGCTGCTTAGGCTGGCGTGGCAGTCTAAGGGGCGGAGACGGGCAGCACCGCCCTCCTGCGACTTGCTCCTGCTCAGGGCCGGTGAAGACCCGAGGGGAGCAGCCGCACGGAGGGGGCCTTGGCGGGAAGCAGACTAAGGAGACCGCACGGATGGATGACCATCGGTGCAGGACCCGAGTCTACTTCAGGTGGTCGAAGCCACACCGCCAAAGAGCCCAGCCCGGGACATGGGGGAGCTTAGAATATGAATTCTCAGACACCCCCACATCAACCTGGCTAAGCCCATGTCTGGACCACACTAGTGGACATCACCTGACCCAGGATCATGCAGGTACTGATGTCGCCTGAGCGAGGTCAGCAGTGTGCGTGGCGGAACAACCAGGCCGGCATGGGAGGCATAGCGTCCCAGCATAGGGGCGTGGTTAGAGTTTCCGCGTTCTGCCAGGGTTGGCCAGGGAAGGACTAGCGTTCCACTGCGGCCGGTTCGGACAGAACTCCCGGGACAGCACTGCATTGAAGGCGCAGGCGACACACAGCACTGCATGACCGTGCCACAATAGTGACAGGGAACATACAGCCCATGATCGCCGTGCGATCGAAAGCAGCGAAGGCGGAGGACACCCGCGGGCCGCGAAAGTCACGTGGACTCTCGCGGAGCGCAGGCGTCCTGATGCACGTCCGGGAGAAGCTTACAGCGCTCGGGGGGAGGGCGGGGCCACTCCAGCCGATGCTTTCAGCTGCCCGGGAAAGCATGGCTGACAGCTCTGCATCGGTCCCGGCAACGATGGCACTCCCGTGGGAGGCAACGTAGTCGAAACTTCATTTCCAGAGGAATCAAGCCCACCTTGTGATGCTGTGAGTGCATGACACCATCCGCCAGAGCCCCGAATGAAACACTGGGTCCCCGAAAGAAACCAGGCACATACGGAAGCTCCACGGCTCGCGATGTGGAGGGGGGTGTGGCCCGAGGAATTGACTCGTCGGTTGTTGTGCCACACCGAACCCTCAGATCACCCTGGCCACCAGCCAAAGTATCCCTTCTCGAGGAAGAGATAAATTGGGGTGTGGCAGAGGGGACTCTACTCACATGGAGATCATTGAGTCTCGATCTATAAACATCGCGGTGGTCATGTTCCCGCAATGAAAACATGACTCATCAACGAGCGCTGCCGAGCGTGATTAAGCCCAACACGCAAAACAGCGCTCGCGACCGTTAGGCAGATGAAACACGCACACACATCCAGGAAATAGAAAATACACGAGCGAACCGTCTTGAAAAAGACGTGCCGCGTGCAGCTCTTTTAGAGAGTGGAAAAGCTCAGCAGCTGAAGCGCCCAGGGAGAAACACACTCACTGTCGGCAGATTACAGCACAAATCAGCAGCAGGAATGCGATCTCGCTGGAAAACGCCGTCACACCAACACACTGAAGAGCCGCTCGTCTCGAAGAGATTTGAGATGACACTCAGAAGGCTTGTGGAGTGAAGTACTGAACTTGGCTCCGAAGCGAAAACATATCTGCATGTTGCCAGCAACTTCCTTATATACCCCCAGGGTGGGGCGGAGTTACGCTATGCAAATTCCGCAGACCCATGGCATTTCATTGCCATTGGCTCGTTTTATATACTCGAAGATGATAGGATTTCTAAGCGAAACCCCATTCGTCGTCATCCGACGTAACTCGGAGTGACAACGAAAGGGAACCAAAACTCCATCAGGTGACAGAATGGAGAAAAAAACCTTGGGAGAAGCCAGGTATAATGTGGTCAGAATAATTGACACCCTTGTTAAATATGATCAAAGATGGCTGTAAAAATATTTCTGCATTGTTTATCCTTTTGATCTTTCAATCAAAAAAGAATTGAAAGTGGGTCACATTATGAAATAAATATTATTCTTCAAAACACATTGGTCACAATTATTGGCACCCCTAGATTTGTTATGAGTAAAATATATATGAAGTATAATCCCATTTTTATTTACATTTTAGCACACCAGGGTGACTATGGAACATACAATTGTCTAGCAATGACTTCTTGTTTCACAGGAGTATATATATGAGGAAACACAAAGGCCAAATTCCCTTAACTGAAATTCCATCACAGTGAGTAAAACCAAAGAATGTGCGGCAAAAGATTGTTGAGATTCACAAAATAGAAAGTGGCTGTAAGAAAATAGCTAAAGAATTGAAAATTCCCATTTCCACCATTAGGGCAATAATTGAGCAGTTCCAATCAACTAAAGATGTTACAAATCTGCCTGGAAGAGGATGTGTGTCTATATTGTCCTAATTCACGGCGAGATGGCCAAAGATTCTCCAAGGATCACAGATGCAGAATTGCAGAGATTAGTCAGATTATAGTTTTGGGGTCAGAAAGCCTAAAACAAATATCAAAAATCACCTACATCACCACATGTTGTTTGGGAAGGTTTCAAGAAAAATCCTCCTCGCTCATCCAAAAAAAAAAAAAAAACGCCAGCACATCAGTTGTCAGACACGACTGGAACTTCAAAAGGGACTGGATTCTATGGTCAGATGAAACTAAATAAACAACAACAAAAAAAAATCTTGTTCAGATACATGATATCATGGATTTTTGCAAATACCAAGACAAAAAAAATCACAACTTGACCGCTTCTGCTAGAAATCTTATAATGGGCTGTGGTTGGATCTTGCATCAGGACAACGATCCAAAACAAACATCAAAATCAACACAAAAATGTGTCACTAAGCATAAAATTAAGCTTCTGCCATGACCATCTCAGTCCCTAGACCTGAACCCTACAGAAAATGAGTTGGGTGAACTGAAGAGAAGAAGCACCAACATGGAACTGGGGATCTGGAGAGATTCTGTAGGGAGGAATGGTCTCTGATCTCTGGTCAGGTGTTCTCCAAACTCATCAGGCATTATAGGAGAAAGCTCAGAGCTGGTATCTTGGCAAAAGGAAGTTGCAAAAAGTATTTTTTTATAAAAGGGTGCCAATAATTATGGCCAACATGTTTTGGAGAAAAGCATTTATTTCATAATGTGATTTATCATTAATCACATAATGAGACATCTCCTCCTTGAGACAATAATAATAAAAATCATAATAATAATAATAATTTGCTTGATTTATAAAGAGCTTTTCTCTGCACTCAAATTGCTTTACCTATGGAAGGGGGGATCCTCAACCACCACCAATGTGCAGCATCAACCTGGATGATGCGACGGCAGCCATAGTGCACTAGAATGTCCACAACACACCAGCTTATTGGTTGAGAGGAGACCAATGAGTGAAAAAGCCAATCAGTATATATGGGGATGATTAGGACAGAGGCCCATGGGCAATGGCCAGGATACCGGAGTTAAACCTCTACTCTTTTTCGAAAGACATCCTGGGATTTGTAATGACCACAGAGAGTCAGGACCTCAATTTAATGTTTCATCCGAAGGAAGGTGCTTTTTGACAGTATCGTGTCCCCATCACTACTCTGGGGGATTTAGGACTCACCCAGACCACAGGGTGAGCACCCCCTGCTGGCCTCACAAAACCCTCCCCCAGCAGCAACTTAGTTTTCCCTGGAGGTCTCGAACCTAGAAATAAAAGTAATAAAATAAAGGTTATGAATACAGACAATAAAGTACATTATAGAGATTGAATTAAAAATGGAACAACTTCAAGACTGTTAGCTCCAAAGTTCGGACAAAGAAGAAAAGCGTGAACTGAAGTCTGTCTCCATCTAAAGTGCAGAGGCAAAGGCTCATTATGCATTAGAAGAACAGATCGGGCTACTTGAGGAAAAAAAGTCAGAGAGGATGGCTGGACTCTTGAACATCATCGGAAAAGGTACCTGGTCCACTGCCAGCTCAATGATGTTATAGTTACAGTTTTTCTCAGTCGCTTTGGTGCATTTCTCATAACACTATTTACATTTGCACAACAGTTAATGCAGTTCTCAAAACAATTAGTACAAACTGCAAAACCTAGTTGATAACCTGCAAAAGCGTGTCACTTGCTCAAAATGGATAGCTCATTCCTCAAAAGCAAGTATTTATGTCAATGAAAGTGTCAGTGTCATCAAAATGAAAAGTCCTGACACCATCGTTTATGAACAAGATAGTCAAATGGCTTAGTCATGTTTTCATTATGACAGTTTACTCTGTAAATGTTTTCCAATGATAAAAGTCAGATCTTGGTGACACTACCTGAAAATGCTCAAGATAGCACTATATACTATTTGCACAGCCATTTGAAAAGATACAGTAAAGTTAAACATTACTGTATTTATGAGGTAACTGAGTACAAGACACTGAATATGTATGTTTCACATTTTTACTGCATATGCTCTTTGCAATTCTAATTTGTTCACAGCATTGTGCAAAAGAAAAAATACACCCTTATTTACAACAAACATAAACTCCCTTTGGGTAGAGCTGTGCACAACTGTACACAATATTGCAGTAGGCCTATATACTGTATTGGAACTGAACATACAACATACATAGGACTGTAATCATTCATGCACATCCAGACGTTCCTCTCTGTCTGGTCACATAATTTCATTTACATCCCAGCGAATATCATCTCTTGCTCAATTGCAAATTGCTCAATTTAGGAGACTTGTTCAGGATTTTTTTTTTATTATTATTTTTTTAAATGACAGATTTTGACAACTAGTTCAACATTTTTGTATGTAATGACTCAAGCAATGAAATGAGGACTATTAGTTTTATATGGAATGACTATTCAGCATTCACAAGTATAGTTAATTTTGACTGACATGACATAAGCAAATGATAATGTTGTAAAACAGCAGAGAGTTGTATGAAAGCAATTGATGCATGTCCAAAAGCATTTGCAATTTGTTGGAAGGAATGAGAAACTGCTACTATGATGTGCACAAATGACTAAATGTTGTGGAGGTTGAACTAACTGTTGTGCAAATGTAAATAGTGATGTGAGAAATGCACCAAAGCGACTGAGAAAAACTGTAAAGCCTTATGGGACACAGGAGCCAAAGCCACACTTACAACATACTACCATCATATCTATTGAGGAGCTTCTGAGGCCGGGAACACTGACTGGACTGGCTCCAAATCACACAGGGTTCAATTTGATGGCTGGCTGGAAATGAGAGCTCTGGGGCAAGTTTTAAAACCTGCTACATAACAGCACGCATCTGTGCGTTCATTCATTCATACATAAAAACGCGATTTATATTTAAACAGTCTTTTTACCAGCTGTAGCTACATAACAGCACGCATCTCTGCGTTCATTCATTCAGCGTGTACAGACAATTGCGATTAGAACAAAGCAGATATAGAACTGACCTATTCCTCAGCCGGATCCCTTTGCTCCTCGAAATGAAACTTCCAGCACTTCTGAGGTAAATTTTCCAGGATTATTATCAAGATAGTATTATTCCTCACAGCGTCGTAAAGTACATGAGTCTGAAAGTAAACTCGCTGTGTGCGTTATCCAGCTGATGTGGGCGTTCATGGGTTTGCCTGGATCACCTCAGATTATTTGCGTTTGAATAGCGCGCGCTCTCCGAGGGCGGAGTCACATTAAAACTTAATGAGCTGACATGAGAACGACTGACATCTCTCTCTTTTCATACATATTGCATAAACTGAGAATATATTTTTTCTTCATTTAAAAGAAGAGAATTCAAGCTTCATGCCTGTGTGTCTGTATGCCTGTTTGACTGAGAATTTGCTGAGTTACAGTTCATTTTCGTATGCGTTTCAGAATGGACTACACTGACAGAGAGAAAGCAGAACTCGCATCATGTTTATTTTTCTTTATTTGGCAAAAAGCACAACACTTTGTTTTTATTGTGAGTATACACAAAAATAATACACACTTAACAGGATCGAGTGATGTAAAACACAAGTATGTAAGATCAAAATCAACAGAGTATTTTTTGTTTCTGTTGCACTGATAAGGAAAAAAACGAGCCTATCGCGCCGGCGCGACAGACGACCTCAGGGGGTTAAGTCAACAGGGTGCAAATTTTAAAAAGAGGATAACACTGTGTAGGCAACGCCGATTTTTGTTGTTGTTTTCTGTACTGACAGCACTCCAAATTTACAAAAAAAATGAGCTCAATGTTAAAATTGACCAGAGTTCTCCTTTAAAGGGCACCTATTATGCCCCTTTTTACAAGATGTAATATTGGTCTTGGGTGTCCCCAGAATGGATTTGTGAAGTTTTAGCACAAAATACCCCACAGTTAATTTATTATAACCATTTGAAAATGTCATTTTTGGGGCCTGTTTTAAAAAGAGCTGTTTTTGGTCTATACCATCTTAAATGTAAATGAGCTGCATATCCCCGCCCTGCTGCTGGACCTAGATGATGAAGAGAGTCTGGCACAGAATAAACACGAATGAGAATGGACTAAACGTCTCGGAATGGTTATTTGATACATTTATGTAACTTACTTACAAAGTTTTAATCGCGTCCTCTTTGCAATTATGGATGTGCAACACACACACATACACACACACACACACACGAACTGTGAAAACGTTCGTGCAATTTTTTTAAACTACACGCACACACACACACACAAACACACACACACACAAATACTGTGATAACGTTTGCTAATTAACGTTAAGTACAAACGATTTATTTATTTTTTTCTTAAGGGGAGGGAGATAGACGTTTATATACTGTCTATGGAGATAGAGCAGATCTTAATTTATTTACATTTGTATTTGCTGCAAAAAATGATAGCGTACGTGACATAAAACAGTCTGACGTTGTTTGTTGAGACATCCTATGACGACGACAATAGCTTTAGACGCATTTGTTGTTGAACTGGCTGACATCGATTGAAATGACTATTTGCTCAAAAATAATAAAATACACTTACTTCTTCTGGAGGTGACGTTGGATCGCGAACAGTAGGCAACGATCCACACTTGAGGATTAACTTCCTCGTTCACTAAACAGTCAGAAGATTATTCTCGTATTTAGGAAGTTTAAGTGGCGCCTTTTCTTCATAAATAAAATCCATCCGCTGCGTTTTCAGTGGCTCTGATGTCAGTGAAGACTACATCCCACAACAGAACACCTACACTTCTTATGAGACATTACACACCGGCTGCCGTTGAAACAATGGAGGATGGTGTACAGATCACCGAGGGCGGGGTCTATGCCAAAACCAGATGTCAATCAAACCACGTCGGTGGGGCTTAGCTCATTTCTATGTCACAATGAGGGAAATCTAGAACAGGGTGTTCTGAGACAGTGCTTATGATTTATTCAGATAGTAAAAAAACTACTGGGTGGATTTTTATCATTCTAGGGTGGTTTTGCTCACACACTGCCAACACACATTTATGTTCAAACACCATGTAAAAGTGAATTTTGCATAATAGGTGCCCTTTAAGTCTGTACCTGACAGGCACTCCATTCCCAGGATCCAGGATATGCTGGACTCCCTGAGTGGTAGTTCTTAGTTTTTGGTCTTGGACCAAGATAAGGCATATCACCAAGGATTCCTTGATACCAAGAACCAACCCCTAACATCCTTTCTAACACCCTGGGGACTGATTCAGTGAAACGGGATCCCATTCGGCCCTAGCTCAGCTCCAGCAGAATTCCAGAGGAATATGTAAGCATGCCTTGAGGATCTGTGAGATGTTATCTGCCAGCCCTATCTGGATGATAACATTGTTTATAGTGCCTCTTTAAATGATCGATCATGTGAACCAGTGTCCTCCAGAGATACCAGAAATAAGGAGTCAAACTCAGCCAAGTGTGAATTGCCAAGCCAAATTCACACAAGTGTGATTTGTTCCTAAGGCAAATGTCTTTGGTGGTTTTGCCCTCAAGAAAAAATTCACCATGACATGTAATGGATCAGTTGCAGAAGGTTGGTGGTGTGCGTGGGTCTCACACAACTCCATATCACCTAATGGGCAGCAGATAAGTTGAAAGAATCAACAGAACACTCTTTTCCATGCTCAGGATACTGATTGATGCTGACAAGGCTGGCTGGAAGAACTCGCTGTCAAAAGTGGTCCATGCATAGAACTGCACCCTCAGTGAAGCGACTGGGTTCTCCCCATATTACCTGTTACCATTCATCCTGCCTCATCATCAATCTCACATTCACCCTGGAGGTGAATAAGAAACAGCAGAGTTATGCAGATTATGTAACAAACTGGCAAACAAGGATACAGGAAGCCTATGAAATTGCATCAAAGACTGCAGAGAAAATCCATGGTGTTGAACTTTGGCATATTAATACAGGAACCTAAGCGAAAGAGGAGGACCAGGAAAACTGTGATCACACTGGGGAGATTTGGTGAATACAGTGATAAGTAGGAAAAGCCCTGATGGTCCAGTGAATGAGATCAGACCAGAGAAAGAAGGACAGAGTTGGCTGGTACACAGAAACATTCTGCTGCCATGTGACAGTTTACCTGTGCAAAAGATGAGAATGCTAAACACTGAAAAGAACGCACAGAGCTAAGAGAATGAAAGAGCCAGAAAAACAACCCAACCCAGACTCAAACAGTGATGATGATGAAGGATATGTAGTAGCAGTAGTAGTAGTAGTAGTAGTAGTAGTAGTAGTAGCCTTTATTGTCACTTAGTCACAAGTACCAGCGAAATTAGCCATCAACCTGTCCATACAAACATACAGTGAGGAAAATAAGTATTTGAACACCCTTCTATTTTGCAAGTTCTCCCACTTAGAAATCATGGAGGGGTCTGAAATTGTCATCGTAGGTGCATGTCCACTGTGAGAGACATAATCTAAAAAAAAAAGTCCAGAAATTACAATGTATGATTTTTTAACTATTTATTTGTGTGATACAGCTGCAAATAAGTATTTGAACACCTGAAAAAATCAATGCTAATATTTGGTACAGTAGCCTTTGTTTGTAATTACAGAGGTCAAACGTTTCCTGTAGTTTTTCACCAGGTTTGCACACACTGAAGGAGGGATTTTGGCCCACTCCTCCACACAGATCTTCTCTAGATCAGTCAGGTTTCTGGGCTGTCGCTGAGAAACACAGAGTTTGAGCTCCCTCCAAAGATTCTCTATTGGGTTTAGGTCTGGAGACTGGCTAGGCCACGCCAGAACCTTGATATGCCTCTTACAGAGCCACTCCTTGGTTATCCTGGCTGTGTGCTTCGGGTCATTAACCCTCTGGAGTCTGAGGTGTTTTCTGGGCACTGGAGGTGTTCTGACATGCTCTGACATTTGTGCTTTTTTCAGTTATTTATAAACATGTTAATGGCAAAGGTGTAAATTCAGGGCTACCAAAATATGTGGTCACCATGCATGTATATTTTTTTATTTTTAAGAGAATAATGCTTATGCGTGGTTATTGAAAAAATTAAAAATGAAAGTTGCTGAAAGAAGACCTCAAAACTCATAATAAATATGCATGAATAAGACTTTTGAGAAATGGATGTTCTTCCTTCGAGTTCTGGCTTCAAAATTATGTGAAAATAGTCTTGCTTTATCGTTCAGATAAAACAATACATTGATTTAAATTGATGTAAAACAGGTTTTGCTTGGAAAGCCATTATGCGAGTGGGCGTGAACGAGGAGTGGTTTACACCTTGGAATACAAAATGTCCCACCCATTATGCATAATGACTCTGCATAATTAGCCATTCATTCAGGTGTGACTCTGACTGACTGAGCCACAATGCAAGGACAAAAAATTAGAAGAAGACTTATATTGACCATTTAAGATTTTGCTTACATCTATCTTGTAAATATGTTTTGCTATTTTATTAAAAAGGTTACAATTACAACAATAATTAAAATTTCAACAATATTTCAAGTGTACTCTTTCTTTGTAAAAAAAAAAAAAAGATTATAGGCCTACATTTTAGGCCTATCTATGTATTCATTAGTTTGAATATAGCCAAAATTGGAACAGCTAACATCTTAGTTGATGACTTTATTTTATATATATATATATATATATATATATATATATATATATATATATATATATATATATATATATATATATATATAAAATTGCTAAACAAAAGCTTATTTGATATATATATTCAGTATATTCTACAGTAAAAACTGTACTCAAATCTATTCAACAAAATGTTGTCTTTCATATTTCGCCTGACTGTAACGTTGTTTTTATGAAATATTAGGGCATATAAATGTTAATTTGCAGTTTAATACGTATTGCTTATACAAATAGCCTACATTTTATTTCAACATATTTCAGTCGATTTTTACTCATCTCAGTAGGCTATAGTAATACAGTTTGCTAAAACATCATCATTCATTCACACACGCGATTTAAATTTAAACTGTCTTTTTGCGAGCTGTGGTAAACAGCGCGCATCTCTGCCGTTCATTCATCAAAAACAGAAACCCGATTCACGTGAGAAGAAAAAAAAACTTACAGTATTCCTCAGCTCGCTCCTCGATATACCCGCACTTCTGAGGTAGGCTACTTTTTTCATCAAAAGCTTATGTGGCAGTATATTCTACAGTAAAAACTGTACTCAAATCTAGTCAACAAAATGTTGTCTTTCATATTTCGCCTGACTGTAACGTTGTTTTTATGAAATATTAGGGCATATAAAATTGCAGTTTAATACGTATTGCTACGTACAAATACGTACAAATAGCCTACATTTTATTTCAACATATTTCAGTCGATTTTTACTCATAGTAATACAGTTTGCTAAAACATCCTCATTCATTCACACACGCGATTTAAATTTAAACTGTCTTTTTGCGAGCTGTGGTAAACAGCGCGCATCTCTGCCGTTCATTCATCAAAAACAGAAACCCGATTCACGTGAGAAGAAAAAAAAACTTACAGTATTCCTCAGCTCGCTCCTCGATATACCCGCACTTCTGAGGTACTTTTTTCATTATTGTTATTGCTCACAGCGCTGCTGAGACGGTGTTAAAGTAATGATCTGAATAAACTGATATGTGGGCGTTCACAGGTTTGCTTGGATTGCCTCATTCATTTGCGTTTGAATAGTGCGCGCTCTCCGTAGGCGGAGTCACATTACATTTGAATTAGCTCTAATGAGGTCGACTGGAATCGCTCTCTTTTAATACAGATTTCACAACATGAGAATATTTGTTTTTTATATAAATTACTTAATTTAAGAGAAGAGAATTCAAGCTTCATGCCTGTATGTCTGTTTGCCTGTTTGACTGAGTATTCGCTGAGTTATTGTTCATTTTCGGACGCGTTTCAGAATGGACGACACTGGCAGATAGAAGGCAGAACTCGCATCACGTTTATTTTTCTTTATTTGGCAAAAAGCACAACACTTTGTTTTTATTGTGAGTATACACAAAAATAATACACATTTAACAGAATCGATTGATGTATGAAACTTGTTTTGTAAAATCAAAGTCAAAAGAGTATTTTGGGTCTCAATTCAACTCATAAGGAAAAAAGCGAGCAGATCACGCCGACGTGATCTCCGACCTCTGAGGGTTAAGACCCAGCCTCGACCCATCTTCAATGCTCTAACTGAGGGAAGGAGGTTGTTCCCCAAAATCTCGCAATACATGGCCCCGGTCATCCTCTCCTTAATAAAGTGCAGTCGCCCTGTCCCATGTGCAGAAAAACACCCCCAAAGCATGATGCTACCACCCCCATGCTTCACAGTAGGGATGGTGTTCTTGGGATGGTACTCATCATTCTTCTTCCTTCAAACACGTTTAGTGGAATTATGACCAAAAAGTTCTATTTTGGTCTCATCTGACCACATGACTTTCTCCCATGATCATCCAAATGGTCATTGGCAAACTTAAGACGGGCCTTGACATGTGCTGGTTTAAGCAGGGGAACCTTCCGTGCCATGCATGATTTCAAACCATGAAATCACCAACAGTAACCTTGGAAACGGTGGTCCCAGCTCTTTTCAGGTCATTGACCAGCTCCTCCCGTGTAGTTCTGGGCTGATTTCTCACCTTTCTTAGGATCATTGAGACCCCACGAGGTGAGATCTTCCATGGAGCCCCAGTCCAAGGGAGATTGACAGTCATGTTTAGCTTCTTCCATTTTCTAATGATTGCTCCAACAGTGGACCTTTTTTCACCAGCTGCTTGGCAATTTCCCCATAGCCCTTTCCAGCCTTGTGGAGGTGTACAATTTTGTATCTAGTGTCTTTGGACAGCTCTTTGGTCTTGGCCATGTTAGTAGTTGGATTCTTACTGATTGTATGGGGTGGACAGGTGTCTTTATGCAGCTAACGACCTCAAACAGGTGCATCTAATTTAGGATAATAAATGGAGTGGGGGTGGACATTTTAAAGGCAGACTAACAGGTCTTTGAGGGTCAGAATTCTAGCTAATAGAGAGGTGTTCAAATACTTATTTGCAGCTGTTTCATACAAATAAATAGTTAAAAAATCATATATTGTGATTTCTGGATTTTTGTTTATGTTATGTTTTGTTTAGATTATGTCTCTCACAGTGGACATGGACCTACGATGACAATTTCAGACCCCTCCATGATTTCCAAGTGGGAGAACTTGCAAAATAGCAGGGTGTTCAAATACTTATTTTCCTCACTGTACATACAATATGACAAGGGGGTAGACAGGACAGGAAGACAGAGCATTGAGGAAAAATTACAGCATAACATGAGGAAAGGTGAGGAGAAAAAAAGGCAACCCCCAGACTATGCTCCTGTAAGGAGTACAGTTTGGGAACTGGAAAAAAACACCTCAGCATATGAACTGTGCTGTAAATTTCCAACCCCTTCTGAACAAAGTGGAAAGCTCATCACGCTGAATCCTGAAGCAGAACCATTTGAACCAGCAATAACGGATGAGGTCTTATCCAAATACCTACCTAATTTTGGGGATTCTCATCCCGTCGTGGCCGCCAGTCTCCAACCATTACGGATGCCACGCCTCTTTAGCCAAGATGGCCTGTCTTCAGTCTTCAGCCAAGATGGCCACCACGCCTGAGTCTTCAGCCAAGATGGCTACCCCACCTGAGTCTTTAGCCAAGATGGCCACCATGGCTGTGTCTTCAACCAAGATGGCCACCACACCTGAGTCTTCAGCAAAGATGGCCTCCACGCCTAAGTCTCCAGCCATTACTGCTCCGGCCTCTGACCAGAGTCCATTGATGGCTCCGTCCCCTAACCAGAGTCCAGTGATGGCTCCCACCTGCTCAGCCTGCTCCGCCTTGGCCACCTGCACAACCTGCTCCGCCCTGACCTCCATCCTCTGCCTGATGATTAAGGCCCCGAGCACCCATAGGACTGGCACCTATATATTTTAAGATTGGCGCCTATGCATTTGCTTACATTTTCAGAGAGAGAACATTATGTAAATACATTTTTACATAATCTACATACATACTTTTTTGTGCATCACTCTGTGTTGTACATGACATATAAAATATGTTATAATAGATATATGTAATTTCTTATGTTTTTGTATAAGTATTTAGTTTTTTTAACCAAAATTACATTTTTCAAATACAGTTTCTGAATGTTATTTACAAAACATACATGTATATATACAAAATGTTATTCGTTATTAAGTATTAAATATTGTATTTAATGGAAACTTATTTGTATGGTTAGTTCACAGCATTTGAACTGAAATTCACAGCATTTAAACACAAATTCTGCTCATGTATTTGAACGTCATATTATGCCACTATGCATTACTTAGTGTTTTATTCATATCAGATACATATTGTACAGGAAACTATATAGTTTACTCTATTCTTCTTCCAGTTCACCATTCACTTACTTTCATGTATTTCACGAGTTCACACGTACATGAAATCTAATGTAGTATTTATGCGTATTTGGCTTGCTGTCCAGAGGAGGGCTCCGAGCTCGGAATTTTGCCCGAACCCAGAGTACTCACCCTTATACTGGGGTAGACCCAGCCGAGTGTGAGGTGATGGGGTGGTGGAGGGATGCTGAGAAACTTGTCGTGAGACAGAAGGTGAGGAAAAGCTTTATTTATACCGGCTTCCTCTTGAGCTGATAGGTTGATTACCTGAATGTGCTCCTCCCGAACTTTGTTACATAAAACTTCATTTCGGGAGATGTGGGTGAACAAGAACATGTGTAGACCGAATGAATGTAATCGTTACATTACGCCCCTCCTCGAAAAGGCGCGACTTTGCGCCGTGATGAAGTTCAGGATGTTGAGAATGGCAGGCTTGGCAGGGTTGAGAATGGAGGGTGTGGCTCTGGTGATGGACAGGCGCCTGGGGTAGGCGGGCACTGGTACCATGGTGGCGCTGACGGAAGGGAGGATCCAGGGCAGAGTACTGACTGCAGGGGCAGACGGAACCCTGTGGCCGATCGGCGAAACCATGGTGAGGGGAGCAGGTGGAACCGAGCGGGTGACGGACCAGGACGACACCGCAGCCCTGGAAGCTTCACAGGACTGAGGCGGTGACGTGGATCCAACTGAGCGGGGTGACAATGGGACGACTGAGGGTGACGGGGAGGTCAGAGGAAGGGAGTGGACCGATGACACCGTAGGGGTGCAGGGTGTAGGCTTCGCTGGAACCCTGTAAGTCCGTGGTGGAAGCTGGGCATCGACCTCAGAAGATCGACCTGGAGTCCCAAAGGAGTCCAGCGGAGTCTCCGGGCAGACGGGCCACGGCGGTGATGAGGGAGCGATGAGCCTAGGTGAAGGCAATGGGTTGACAGGCGGAGGTGGAGATGTGGGCCTGGAGGCCCGAGGTGTAGCCTGGGACTCTACCTTGTGCCAAGCTGGTGAAGGAGAAGCCCAAGGCAAGGCAGGCGAGCTGCACGGAGTGAGCGGCGGGGGCAGTGCCGAGGAGCTGGACCACACCAGTGGTGCCAACGGATCCAGGAGACTGGCCATGACCAGCGATGGAGACGGGATGAGGACAACAGGCAGGGATATAGACAGAAGACTTATGGACGGGACCGGTGAAGAAGATGATGACTCGAGGGTGGGGACTTAGGAGGAAATTGGATCCGCGGACCACAGATCGATCAGGTCTAGGTCCGCTACTGGCTCTGAGATGGACTGACCTGCCTGTGTCGACTCCGGGGCTGGTTCTGGAATGACCTTGGTGGGCACCTCGGGCTCGCTGGCTGTGAGGGAGAGGTCACCATTCCTGATCATCCAGGTCAAGTATCCCAGATATTTCCAGTTCTCCAGGGAGGAGGAGACGTAACACTGTTGAGTCCATGTTGATACTTCTTGTTTGGTCGGTTATTCTGTCACAGGGCGCCAAAGAAGGAAGATGTGAAAATACTGAATAGATTTTAACAAAGAGTTTACTGGTGTCTGGCAAGCATGACAATAACCGACAAAGGATAGAACAGAACAGGGAGTATAAAAACACAAGGTGAATGAGGGAACTAAACGGGCAGAGGTGGAGGACGATTAAACTAATTAGGGCTAACAAGAACAGGTGCAGACAGAACAGACGTAATCGTTATAGCGTTATTGTCTGATGTAACACTAAGGTCAATGAGTTACATTCTTTATTTGGTGGGATACATTGTTCTCATTTTCTTTGACATAATGTAGATAAGATCCACTTTTATATGAAGAAGTCACACTGCCAGACATTGCAACATACTTTCAAACAAAATCTAATTTCTTGTTGTGTTTGTTGATTACGCACAGTGTGACGAAAATAAAAGACCATAGCCTATGTGGCACCAGAAAACACTGTGTCTTCCGTGTGTGCAACATATATACTTACTTTCCTCAAGCTTTACAGTGTCTCAAATTTTACATAAATGCAACACGGTCATAGCTCTATTTCTCTGCTTTGCCTCAATTGGAACAAACTTTTCTCATTCAGTTCTCTGATAGCATTTTCCCCCAAAAGCAAAACGGAGCAGCTTAGGTCTAAGCTGAGTCTTTTATGTAGGCCACAGAATCCTCTGAGGCTGAGAGTTTAAGGAGTGGGAACATTTAGCCCTGTGCATTGAAATGTCATGCTAATGGAGTGGAGAATACTCTTATGGTGTCAGGCTAGTACGGAAAGCTTGGCTTGACCTGTGAGGCACACAGGAGTAATTAGGACATTTGAAGCCTAAGGAAGGGGGCATCTCAGCGGCTTTGACTATGTGCAAAGATCCTGCAGCGTGTAGATAGGTCACCATAACCTTAAAGAAGTGAATGTAAACCGATACATGGATGGTAGGATTATTATTTATTTTATTTTAAAAATAAATAAAAAAATTGACAGTTGTTTGCAAATGTTGTGAAGTGAAAGAGTCAATGAGTCATTCCCTGTGTACTTAAATAAAAGTTTGGCATTTCACAGAGCACAAGCAACTTTTGTAAGACAATGTTGGAAACCGTGTGCCCCTAAACCACATTTGCTTGTTCTCATTTCAACTTTGACAGCGACACTAGCCTCAAGAACAGCTAAATGAGTTCTCGCTACATGGGATTTCTCATTTGGAGATACAGCAATATGTGCCATTCAATATATATTTCAGTATATGAAAATAGTTTTTGGAGGTCACACAGCACCTCTAGCAAGCCGACAGACACACAGTATATGTGTCTCCTTTATAAAATGGCTGAGAACTTTGTATGACCCCCATTTTGCATATCTGTCATTGGCAATTTGCAGCTGTAGCAGTGTCCTGGGCAATGCAGGATAGAGAGAAAAAAGCCAATCTACAAAGATGTCAAGGGCACGCTTTGAAATGAGACAGGCACATTCCGTACCCTTCTTTTTTCCACCTTATGTTTCAGCAATATCCAGGACTATATTACAGAAATCGACTACACAATGCCACCAAACCATAGCTTCAGTGACAAAATAGTTGAGTTCAGTCTTTGTGGCTTCATAATGTATGTTCTTGTTTTAGAGAGGTCAAACTAGGCAAAGTGTCACAAAGTAAAGGTGTCATTACTGACATCTTTGTCTGGACTAAAATACGTCTTGTTGCGATAGATAGTAGTCTTGGCCCAGTTTTCTGACAATCAGGCAATGAGTTGTCCTTTCAACACAACTTAGCTGCAGTCCACTCCACAAACCACACCATCCGACCTGGCAGGTGAATACATCAGGAACGCTCCCGGACCTCAGGCATTGAGGCGTACACTAGTGACAGCTCTCAATAAAACTCTTGGGGGATTGCTGTGTTTCTTTAATCTCCGTAGGCAGATGATGGCACGAAGCCGACAGACATTAAAATCCCTTCATCAGCAGAACGTGCTGGCTGATATTTAGGCGACAGCCCTGCCCGTGCTGAACGTTTCTGCGTTCTCGCACCCAGCCGGTAATTATTACCGCGGCCTTCTCGGCTTTGATCTCCGCGGATGATCGTATGCAAAACCATCTGAGAGTGAGACCAGTCGCCCGTGTGCCAGGCGAAAGAAACGATTTTGATTCTCTTTTTCAGGCCTCTCTCTCTTTCTCCCATTCATCCTGTCTTTCAGAATAAGTTCATTTCTCTGTATGCCACCTTCGATGAGGTGAGTGAGGAAAAAAAATCGAAACTTTTGAAGATTTGCACAAGCCTCTCAGACATACAAAAAAAAGGAGAGAAAGAAAAAGAACAAGAGCTCGTTGCTAAAGAGCCATTTCATCAAATCCCACCTGCAAGTGTAAAATGTCTTCATTAGGGCCGGCACTACTAAAGAAAATACCAGCCCTTGCACAATGCCGAAGGTCTGCTCGTGACCTTTCCTTGGTTTTAATCATTGCAACTCTTGACAGCTTAATAAGTTGAAGGTGCTGGATTGCAGCCTAACTTAATAAGGCCTCACAGCCCGAGCCTTGGCCACCTATGATTGCTCCCATAAGTCTTTGCACATCTGGTGCCATGTCCTTGGGAGAGAAATATTTTCCATAACTTTGCCTCTGCTCTGAAGCCCTACTGCCGGCCATGCCTTTATTAGCGGAGGAATGATACAGTGCGTTGTGTGACACTGTGGCAGGACCCGTACGCTTGATGTCAGACATTCTTTGTGACCCGCCGCTGCCGGATAAAGACTTCAGCATTGCCCCCGACTCGAATATTCAACCTATTAGATATTCCGGTAATTTATAGGTGAACTTTGTAAATCATATTGTCATGTTTAATCTATCCCAGCGAGGTGTATTGTTACACAGGATATATGCTCTCCTTATTCTGTAGTTTATTACTTTATAGATGAATTACTCTCCTTTTATGATACACATAAGCTAGATAATGCTATAAGCAGTAAAGGCAAGGTTTTATGGAGGCTTTTCTTTTTTTTTTCACTTGCAGGCGTAGATCCGCTCTGTCTGAAATAAGGATGTGTTTTCATGCGACATTTCCCTACTATCAGACTCTTAGTCATTCATAATAGACCTTTACAAGTGGTATCAATGTGCATTGATGCAATGTGTATCCTTGCATCAAAGGATATTTTCTGCTCGTAATATTTCTGAGAGCTGGTGAACTGTTTGATGATAAAGGTTTGATTTATATATAATTATATAATTATATATAAATAAATTATCTAGTGCCGTTGCATATTGCATATTAGACAATGTTGTCCTTTTCATATATCTGTTACACTTAATAAACAAGAATGTGTTATAGATAAAAAAACAGAAAAAAAAAGAAAATAAAAACAGACTAAAGTTAAACCTCTCTGGAATTGATACTTCCCACCTTGTCTTGCCTGTACTATGCTTGAGACATAATTGGAATGACAGTGGGACAGAAAAAAGGCCAGTATCTCTGGCTCCTTTTTTTTTTTTTTTTTTTTAAATACTGTAGTTTTGTACAGCATAGCTGTAGGCTGACATCTTACCCTATGTTTAGAGTTGAAGGGACAGGGGGGATTTCAGCAACCACAGCCTCGATTTTCTGTCATCCTGGCCGGAGAGTCTTGCATCTTGGCAGACAAGAGAGAAAAACAGGGGAGGGGCATGTAGAGTGAGAAAAGGAAAAAGAGAAAAACATTAGGCCTGGAAGGGGGATCATCATTTTCCCCCTCATTTCCTCTGTGTGGAGGAGCTCTCACCTGAGAGAGAGAGAGAGACATACTTGTGAGAGAATACAGTTTATGATACAATTTATTGCCATATGAGCAGAGAAAAACATCATTATTCTTTTACCTTTCATTGTCTAGGGCAGGGGTTGTCAACCCTTTCTGAACCAGGGACCCCCCACTCAGACTCTCAACCAACAAAGGGTCCCCTAAAAATAAAAATGGAAATAATTATGTATCTGTGCCAATAACATTAAAATAGCATTAATAACTATGGCATCAATTACATCATTTGTCATAGACTCAAAGGATTTAGTTTGGTTCCTTTTTTTAAATAATACTTTTTTTCAGCAAGGATGCATTAAATGGATCAAAAGCCACAGTAAAGACTTTAATAATGTTATAAAAGATTTCTATTTAAGATAAAAAATCCATAAATTAAAGAATCCTGGTATATATATATAGCACACCTGTTTTCAACATTGATAAAAATAAGAAATATTATGTTATTATGTTATTAGGCTATGTTATCAAGATCTGTATGTATATGTTTGACTTTATTATATATGTCAAACTGTGCCTGAAATACTGCATATCAAACGCGCATCAAATACATACTGTTCTTTTTAACTTTCCTTTTTTTAAGTTATTATTAAAAACAAAGAAGGAAGCCCAGCCCAGGTCGGATAAACTAACACAAATGTAACGTAACACATTACTTTCCATAAAAAATAACTGAAGTAAATCAATTAGTTGCTTTTTAGGGAGTATAGCAAAATTATAACACATTACTTTTAAAAGTAAAAAACTTTCCCTAACACTGCTTAGAATGTTATATCTCTTTCAAAAAAAGCTCCACGTAAATGACTTGATCAAATTATAAAAGAGAACGAGAACAAAGGTTCTGTGCTCGCCGATGTGACCCGGACATCTTCAAAGGCTGGACCCAGAGGCTCTTTCACTCGCTCTCTATCTTTCTGTCTCTCGTTCTTCCTTCCCATCATAACTGCCATATTGGTCTGTCTGTCTGTTTGTCTGTCTGTCTGTCTGTCTGTCTGTCTGTCTGTCTGTCTGTCTGTCTGTCTTGTGTTCATTAGATGCTTGACCCATTATAGTTGTCTCTGTATGAGAGGTGTCTCTGTGTGTTTTACTCTCTACTAGAGTAATGAACCTGCCTCTTTTTTTTGCACTACCTTTCCATTTGATCTCTATTAACATCACTGAGCACTTCAGCCAAACTTTTTTTTTTCCACAATACAGCTGGAGATGTTTTAATGAGGACTTCCATTTGCTCTCCACTCTTCCATCTGCACCATTATAACTTGTTCTTTTTGCAGTTACAAACAGGAGGTTATGTGGGACTAATGGGGGTTTCTTTTTGTCACAGTTCTTTTTTACATCAGCATTTTTAATGACAGATTTATCTGGTCAGTATCTGCACGTGTGAAATTATAATAAAAATACCTCATGCTTTAGAAATAGTTTATTTGTGAAACATCAAGACATTAAAAATTACCTCATATGTCAGCCCTAGAAAAGTTTTTTTTTTTTTTTTTTTTTTACACTTTTAATATGATGTTTAATTAATGGCACATTTCTGCATACCAATTTGATGTCCAAGCATTCCTGTTAGTGCAGTCATTAACAAATTCCATAAATTGTGCTTCCATTCTGAATCCCTTTAGGTTTCTTGGGAGGTAAAATTCCATTCCCATTTAAAACTTTTTTTTTTTTTTCTCTCTCTGTTGAGGAACAAATTCAAATTGAAAAGGCTATTGAAACCACTGGTCCCTGCCTCTAGGGCTTTTTACATCACTGCTGACAGAGGACTCTGTGAATCTTGGGAAATGTTTCATCAGTCGCAAGGCATTATTGGGTGAACTGAAAGCCACATTAAACTTTTCAGTTACTCCTTCAATGCCTCACTTTTATTGTTTGGCCCTCATTCACTGACATATCCACCACAGTGCCTATCTGTGCAAACGTTACTTTCCATTTGTTTGGTTCTGACTGTGACAACAAATCATCACATACTTTGTGCCTCTGAATATTAGTTTATGTTAATAGAAGAAAGAATATAAACTGCTAAAGAATGTAGCTGACTTTAAATCTCCACCTATTTGCTTTATTATACATTTCTATAATGAGCTATGTGTTGATGTGACGATTAATATCACAGAAGAGTGTTGTAGACATGGCTGCATTTTTGCTTAAGTGAGAAAAAAGACACATTGTGAGTGTTTACTATGAGCACATACTGTACTGTAAAACCAAACTGTCACATTCAAGTGCCTGCAAAAAATTACATATCTTTCCTCCATACGAAAGTTTGTAATGGCTAATGTGGTTCGTTTATTGTCCACAGTGTGCGCTCCATCAGGATCTCTCCCTCATCCTATGAGGAGCTTAGTAAACCATCCTCTTCCACTCAGCATGTAAAGAAGATTCTAGATCCTGTGTAAATACATGTCTTCACTTCACTCAAGGCCCATCCATTCACATTCATTAGACTCCATGAAGTGCTCTGAGCTTGTAAAAATACTCTATTTGCAGCCGTTCTCAGTGGGATGATAGGTAAGTGAGCACGTCTGTGGCCATCTGAAGTTTGGAATTGATTCATTTGGATTTGGCTGTGGAACTGATTGGTTTATGGGTTTGGAGGACTGGGTTTGGATTGGCGCTTATGGTCCGAACCATAAACCATTACTGGGGCATGTATGACAAGGATTTCCATTAGGATTACGTGTTTGTGGGGCCTTCTTTGCCTGTGCAGACATCAAGGCACGATCTAGTTAAAGGATGAAATACATATTTCCCCCCCTTTTAGAAATGAGTTACAGTAAGCCCTTATGAAAAACTCCCATCATGCACTGCTTCTATGCGAGTATGATGTGTAAACAAATCATTTTTAATGCAATGTTTATGTAGAACTTTAAAAAGTATGACTCTTAGAGCCTCACTATTTTCTGCAACTATTTGGCCTGTAACTCTTGTAGTCATATAATAGCAGAAAGGTCAAGTATTGATAGCATTTCACAGAATGACACTGTAAACATTCCCATCCGGCTCTCTCCGGTTTGGCATGAGCCTGCCCTCAGTTCAAGAAGATGGCTGACGCGGTCATTCAAGCTAAACAGCCCTTGATCACACCATCAGGAAGCTTGTTATGAAACCCGCAATGACCATTATATTTGGTATCAATCTGAATTTCTCTCAACTCTGAGAGGAGAGTACGTGGGCCGAGGTCAGCCAAGGGACAGAGGGAGAGAGAGGGAGAGGAGAGGCCGGAGCAGGAGATTACGAGGAAAATAAATGTAACATGGACAAGAGCTGTATTAATAGGATTAAAGGCTCATGGATTTCAATACATCATCTGCACAAATAGGGGAGAGACCAAATTTGAGAAGGCAAAAGTGGGAAAGGAGGGAAAAATCATGTTAATGGCTATTTGTCAGGACTGTGGGACATTTTGGTGGAATGTGATTGCTGTGAACAACAAGGCTGAGGTGCAGGGATAGGATGAGAGGGTGGGGGTGGGGGGGGGGGGTTCAAATAGTCACCAAAAAGTAATAGGTATGAGGTAAATGTATTGCTCATCTGTAAGATATGATGTTAACTTATTATTCTGTGGTCAAACATGACAGCAGGTAAATTATTCCATAATTAGTTAGGCTAATACTGTAATACCATTGAAAGACCCGTGTTGTTTAAGAAAGAGGCTGTTTATTTACAGTTATTTCTGGTCTTTTTATTTGATTGGCTGTGAGGCATTCCAGTATATGCTGATATACAGTCCAGACTTTTCATTGTTCATTGTAGCCCTATGCTTGTCTGTGTTTGCTGAGTTTAATTAAGTAGAGCAGGAAATGGGAAAGCTTGTTGTTTTGCATCCCTTTAGAACTATTTAAACAAATAGAAAAACTCATTTCCAACTAACTGGCCAAATTTAGTTTGCTTTCATTTATATAACTGTTAAAAGTGTGAGATCTGCAGGCAATTAATAAACACCTAAGATTACATTTTTTTTTCATAATAAAGTGCATTACTTGCCTAAACAATTGTTTATTTGAGTAATTATTAAAACATTCTGGCATATATTAATTGTGAATATTAAATATGATTATTTAAAATATGTATTTAAAGAGAGGGGGGGAGAGAAATGGAGGGTAAAGTGGAAACTCATTTTTGTTGTAATCAACACATAACATACAACATAAGTGCAGTGGATTGGGCTTAAATTTTATTGAACCTGGAAAATGTTGTTAACTGAACACATGTCTTTTATTACATTGCTATTTCCATCATAACTTAGGTATGGCATTGTACCTAAGAACACCCCTTACCTATGGTAAAACCACTGTATGGCCTTTTGTGGCCTATTGCTTTACTATTGTATACAGAACAGTTTGCACGTCAGTCATGTCAATGCCAGCATGATAATGGTAGCTTTTACTGCAAAAATATTATGCAGTGCTTGTGCTAATAGGGTACAATTGATATCGGTAATAATCACAGTATCACCCTTAGCAACGGCACTTGTAAACACTGAATTATGCAGTCTCTTTAAACAGTGCAAGTGATGTTCATATTCACCCCATTTATTGTCAGCATAAGGGGAATTGTTTTGTTTTTTAGCTGTTTTATTGCATATTCAACACAGTGCCTGATAAACAATGCTTTTTGGTGCTGCCAGTGAGAAGCAGTCATCCTGAGAAAGAGACCATAAAGGCACTGCCACCCTTATTAGATGGAGCCGCCTTTTGGGTTGTCAAGAAACACAGCAGTTAACCTCCTTAGCATGCATTAGCCGGACCTGTGTAAATCTTATTTCTATTACTCCGAGCATGCCTTATGATAGCAATATTGCCTTCAAAAGATGGAGATAGCAGTTTCATGTGGAGCTGTTTTTGCTTCATTAAGCATACATGGTTTTGCGGTTCAGGGGACAAGAGCCATTATGACATGACGGAGTGCATCCACAACATAATCAAAAGCGCACTTCTGCACTGTTTCAATTACTTCCCACTTTATTTTGCAAGGTAAATCCTTCTCTTTCTGGTGCTATGTGCTCTTTTATGCTTTAGGCCAGGTGCCTTTTGCTGCACTTTGCTGAGCGCATGGCGTGCCATAAATTACTTGGATGTAAGGGGTGGTATTGTAAACTCATCCCTTTTGTTGAGTCTGCCACAGAGGTGCTGGAAAACACACAGACATTTAAATCAATCTGTTGTAACACTGGTTTATTTCGTGGGAGAATGCCTCTTTAAGGAAGAAGGGAGGAGCACAAGCTGTTAGCGCTGATCTGCTTGATTGTCTTTATTTCACTGGCCTCCTGGTGGCTTCAAACAGCTGCCTTTCAAGGATTCAAAACTATTTTGATGATTGTTACCATTAAAGACTTAATGAAATCAACATTTGACTTGTCTGTTAGCTTCAGCTGTAACTATTAGCTATCAAGCTAATCCATAAGCTAGTACAAATGTTGATTGAATAAACCTTTAGCATTTCAAATGTGCACTGACACTCTCTGTAAAAGTAATGTGATGGATGAGATGTAACAAAGGCCCACTGGCACTTTTTTTTATGCCAACGTCCCACCCAGACGTCCTGTTTCAATACATCAACACAGGAATGAAGACAAAACACTCACTCACCAAATAATTTCACGAGGTCGTTAAAGGAATAGTTCAACCAAAATTGAAAAATGTCATAATTAAAAAAAATGTTTTTTTTCAAGAAAATATTTTGAACTGTTTTCATTCATTCATTCATGCATTCATTTGTTCGTTTGTTAATTTAATTTTAGTCAAATTAAATGACTTTTGTAAGTACAGAATTCATACTTTTAAAAGTAGGCTATATCCAGGCATTATAAGATAAAGACAAAATGTTGGTTTAAAATAAGAAATATCTTGATTTTTTGTTGTTTTTACTCATTTTAAAGCTTGTTTTATCTTATTTTATATCATTTTAAGTCATCTTGAGGCCCCTTCGGATGTTTGCTAAGGTCCCCTCATTTAGAACCACTGAATTAAAGTCAGTGGAATCTAAAACAACATTGGACCCCATAGACATTCATTATACAAACAAAAATACATCGAAAACATCTTATTTGGTGTTTCATAGTCATACCCTCATGTCCAGGTTTGGAACGACATAAGAATGATGAATGATGAAAATGAAGTTTTGGGGTAAACTATCCCTTTAAGCAATTACTAGAGAATCAGTCACAGTCTGCCATTAGCTGCTTGCCCTCAGTCAGCCAAAGCCTGATGTTTTACTGCAACCCACTCGAAACGTGAATCGGACATTAGAAAATAGAAATTCTTTTCATTCTTCACCCTTGTGCCTCCCTTGCTTCCCTAAAGCATACACTTCATGCGTGAACTGTGTGATCTGGAGACCATCCAAACAGACTGTACTGTTGGATATCGTTTACAATGTCTGCGGCAAGACAGATATGTGGCTAAATCTCTAATAACTGCGAGAAATCAATGCCGACTGAAAGACATGTAGGGCTGTGTCTGACATAAGTGCTTGCAGGAAGTGAATTTTTTTTTTTTTCACACCAAGATACCACAGAGAGCCTCAACACAGCTCATGTTCACTGAAGTTTGGCTGTGCTTCAGTGTTATGAGGGATAACCTTCTGCACTTTGAATGAATTTAGACACTGATACAGCCACAGAGTGTATATGTATTATATCATCATTGCAAGTGACTTTCGAGAGAAAAACAAAGGGACTTTACTGGCTCTTTGCTAATGTTTACCTAGCAATAAAAATATAAGTGAGGTTAGCAAGATCGTGCTCAGGTATTTATTCCAGAACCTGAAGGCACGTGATCAACAGACTATATTTTATTGTCATTGTATTCACAATAGGAAAATAGCGCTATTAGTCCCTTTGTTCCTTAACCTCTGAAAAAAGCTTACTTGTTAGCCAGCACTGTTTGTTTTCTTTCATCTGTCTCTTTCTCTCTCTTTTTTATTCTTGTGTTAAGCCCAGCTTAGAAGTTGTGTGATGAATGAGTGGAAGTTGAGTCATTATTAAAGGTGGGAGATGATTAATAACGACCATGTGTGTTTTCCTCTGTAGTGTAAATAAAATATATCATTCACGGAATACATGGGACGGCTAGGAGAATGATTTATGGTGTGTTAAAATGCACAGAGAGCCAAAGGCTGAAGCCCTTTTCACACACCATTCTACCCACGGCCTAAAAGTGACTTAGGCTTCCTTTCTCTTTCTGTTAACGTCTTTCTCCACCCTTATACGTGTCTCATTTTTGTGCCAAAGATAAATGAGCTTTCTCTGAAAAGCCACTTTACCCTCAAAATATTACTGCAGTAACATTGGTATCCAAGTGATAATTAGGAAACAACTAAAAGCAATATAATGTCATGATTCAGCAACAGTAATACAGTAGTTCAGTCCGATGGTGGAAAAGTCCGGCCCCACAGAATCCCTTTCTGTAGACCATTAATATCTTTTAAATTATATGTACACATCATATTTTATAAGAAAGCTATAAATGGTCAAATTAAACATGCTGTTCTATAGGGGTGTCCAATCTTTCTCCTGGAGAACCAACGCCCCGTGGAGTTTAGCTCCAAATTGCCCCCAACACACCTGGTGGTTTTGAGTAATTCTGAAGACCTCAACTTAGATGTCTTTGTTTATTTACAGCCGGGCTCTGTAGGACAGTGGCACTCCAGAGGCAGAATTGGACACCCTTGTTCTATATGTTTTAAGTTACAGTACCCTTCACTTAATTGTAATGAATGTGCACTTGTAGGCCTGTTTCACATACCGGGCTTAGATTAAGCCAGGATTAGGCCTTAGTTCAATTAGGGCATTTAAGTATATTTTATAAACTTGCCTTGAGACAAAACAATGGCACTGACATATTTTAAGATTTGTCAGTGCAAGTTGCTTTCAGTTAAAACATCTCAAACATGTTTTTAGTCTGGGGCTTAATACTAGATATATATATACTTTAAGACTCTCTCTCTCTCTCTCTCTCTCTCTCTCTATATATATATATCTAGTACTAAGCCCATATTATAGTAAGCCCACATATATAAATAAGCTTAAGTATATATATATATAAACCAGCTGCAGATGAAATAGACGGCAGGTTTTGCATTAAAGTGTTGGCTAACATACCAAAGCGCATGTAAATTACTTCATCATAACTTTAATTTCAGTGTTATTTGATGTTGCATTTAAAGTTAATACATTTTAAATGAACTAAATTGCAACTTCATCATTACAAATGTGCAATGACAAATATTTTTAAATACATACAATTTTCAACAGAAATTATATTTAAAGTATTTTAGCTTGTCATACATTTTTAGTACATTCAGATGTACTGTACACTTTACACATATTTCAAAAACAATATGAGTAATTATGAATGATGTAGTTAAGTTCTACTTAAGTGGGTCAAACAACTTTAAATAAATTATTATTATAAAAATTAAATCCAAATTTAAACTAACATAAATTTTAATTTAATTACAATTAAGTGTCCGGAAATATTGCATTCATTTAGCACTTAAGTATATTATTTAAAAGTATTCTGTAATAAGTTACTATTATTAATAAGATATTTTTAAAAGTAATAAAGTGTATTTCATTTTCACAAAGTTTTACATGCCGCTAGGAGATTAGTCTTCTATCTTAGAATCATAGATATATTATATAGCCTCATTAGCGGCTATATACGTAATGAGTATATAGCCGTATATAGCCTTTATACGTAAGCCGTCGGCCATACTGGAACTGTCCAAGCCAGTCTGTGAACACTCAAAGACACTTGACTGTTCAACCATTGTTATACACACGTATGCATATCTATGTCCACAAGAGATTTCAGATGATGAAAGACAAGATGAAGGTGTTAGCTAACAACATTAAAAGCTTATAGTTTAATATTTAGTTAAAACATATAAAAACACAAACCTTCTCACTTGAGAAAAATTACCCCATTTTATTTGGGAATTTAAAGCAGTCCAAAAGAGATGAATTATTGCATGAATGTTGCATAACAGAACTGTTGTATAAGTGTCTATAACGTAAACTTTACAAAGAAAATCAAAGGTTTAATGTCACTGAGTTTATACAGTGCGCCCCTCTGTGGTTTATCATTGAATTGTAGGCTAACCAATGTGGGCAGTCCCAAGGGGTCAAAGCACACCTCCTAAAAAGGACAATTTGTCTCTTCTCTCTCTCTCTATAGTGCCTGAATAAGACACATTGTGTGTGCCAATTCACTTGGCAGTACATCTCACTTCCATGGCCAAGATATTGATTAAATTCTGTGGCCTTCTAATTTTTCAACATCAGACCTCAACACAACCCGGGTGTTTAAAAATGGTACATATAGTACCAGGAAACTACTTGAAATGTCTTCGTTGGTTTATTTGTTTTGAATCAGGGGAATATGTTAGCGTGATGTGGTGTTGAGTTGATATCAGAGCTCTGTTTAGAGTATGTGTCTACAACCTTGGCCTTAAGACTTCAGAATAAATTTCACAGATCAGCAAGGCCAGTTCTGTTTAAACCTTCAAGCTACATCTCAGGGTCTGACCCTCAGATTTTTTCCCTCTGCCAACAAAAGTCATCAATCACAAATCCTGATGTCTTTATTTTATTGCTCACAATCAAAGAACTCTCTTTGTCTCAGTAGTGCTTTTGCCAGAACTGAGAGAATACCAACGCTTGTTTATGCTGCCTAGATCTGAGGGAAACTCAATGTCACTGTCTTAGTTGAATATTTTTCCGAACATTTGCCCAATGCCAAAGTGTGTCAGACTGCTTTAAGCAATGTCTTTTACCCAGTGGTGGAAGAGTGTCTAGATGCAACGGAATTCTTAGTGTGTTGATTTTAACATGGGGATTTCCTTGAAGACCCTGTGCCCCCTCAATTCACATGGAGATTACTTTATCGTCATATTCTCCGTGTTGTATTTTTATTTTATTTTTCATTAGGTATTGTTGGAAAAGTAGGGCTCTATTTGAGAATGCAGTATTGCGTGCACAAATAAACTAAGGAGTAGCTAATGCTAAGTAAGCAATTAAATGGAATATTTTCAGGTTATGAGCCATCAGGTTCTTCAAGCACATCAATTTGATGTCAATAGGTCACCGAGTTATGAAACAAAGCCATCTGGAAGCTCTTGGTTATGGTCTATGAAATGCTGCTTTTGTCATCATAGTCACAGTTTGAAGCTTTTTATAGGGCATTCATACTTTAAAAGTATGTTCTTTTATTCATATTAAATTACTCTTTTTTCTTAAAAAAAACAAAAACAAAAGAAAAGAACAATGACTACCTTGATAAAAAAAAAAAAAAATCAAGAACTTGTGTACAACATCAGTGCTAGCTTAGACTTTCTGTTCCCTCTCATTTGTATATTTCCAATCCACTCTGTTTCACTTTCCTCTCTCCTTCTCATGGTTGCTTTTTTTGTTGTTCACTAGAGGCTTGCCCTGGTTTCAGGAGTGAGATTCTGGCGCAAACAGGAGAGTGGGCCATCCTGCCGAGCAGCGTGGCCTCACCACAGTCACGTTGACACACTTAGCCTCCGTCGCCTTTCAGTCATTCCTGCTCCCCCTGACAAGTTCACAAATCAGTATTTTACCTCAAGACTGCACCTCTGGAATCACAAACCTGTAGGAAACCAGACTGCAATCCTTCCACTTTCTCTTTAGCCATCTCCCACAAGTGCATTTGTCGGGAAGAAACCTGAACTAAATTTGAATGAAAACACTAGCCCCTCTCTGAGCTGAGCTTTTGGAAACCTGTGGACTTCATATCCTTTGTTTACGTTGCATGAGGAGTGGACCGCCTTACCTGGGCTGTTAAGTTCAGTCTTACAAAATCTTTAAAACGCATAAGTGAGCATAAGAAGCTTAGCCTAGAGTAGGCAATTCTAGCTATTACCCCTCCTATTGAAATGACAAATTAGAAATGTAAAACAGTCTGTCTCGGCATTAGCGCTGGAAAAGCTGCTTTGCAAGTGAGTTAATCATAAGGAGAAAATACCACATTACAGCAAGTAGGCTTTTATGGCGAGTTCTCTAGCCCAGGATGCATTGCGTTGTGCGAGCAAGTTGCAGTTAGTAATAGAGTTTACTGATAAGCACTGTCTTTTTGTGCATTCAATAACCATGAGTACACTTGGAGAGCTTTGCGTGTCATTCATCTGTGTTAACAGAATGTATATGTAGTGGAACTTAACATGTGGAACATTTTAGAAGAGGAATCAGTTAAACAAATAAAGAAAACTTTAAAAAGAGAACAAGAAAGCGAACTGGGTTGTTCTTAGTGTATCCAAGAGCACTGTATATTTTAAGTCAATCTATTTGCATGATGTGCTGCTGAAATAAGCACATATTTATTAATTTGTTAAATATCTACAGTTACCGTCATGGTTCAAAAAGAGATTACACCTCTAATGTTTTACATTTACATAGAGTAGGAGTAAGTCATATCAATATTTATATGGCGATTTGCATAGATTAAGTCATTATGCGTACAATTAATAACGCTTTATTGCAATAAAATTGCCTAATTTTGCTACTAAAAGTATTAGAATTAAGCCAAATATATTTAGCTTGCAATATGTTATTTGAATTGGGCTAATGTTGCATCTTAGTCTTTTTTCTTTACCTTTATTTTACACTCTCAGAAAAAAGGTACAAAAGCTGTCACTGTGGCGGTACCTTTTCAAAAGGTACACCTTTGTACCTAAAGAGTGCATTTAAGTCCCTCAAAGGTACATATTGCTACCAAACATGTACATATTGATACCAAACGTGTACATATTAGTACCTAAATGGTACATATTAGAACCCTTTTGAAGGGTACTGTCCCAGTGACAGCTTTTGTACCTTTTTTCCTGAGAGTGTACCAAGCAACTAATAGCATGCTGTTATTTACATAATCAACCTGGTATGATGCAATGTAAAAAATAAACTAGACTATTCTAATTGCAAATACAATATTCATATACTTGAGACATATTTTTGTCATATAACCCTGATAAGGTCTTAAAATAACTTTGCCTCTGAAATGCCATACACTGTAGTTAGGTTTCTCTTCCTGTTTACACGTAGTCGAATCCCCTAGTGCCAGAAAAGGAGAAAAATCTTTGTTTAGACTGCCGAGCACAAAGGATCCAGAGCACCCGGGAGCTGTAGAGGTGGGCCAGCCATTGGCTGCTGCATGACAGCCTGGGAAAGTTAGAGGTGCCATCTGGTGAGAGGGGGCCAAAGGATAGCAAGGGTGACCTTTGACCCAGATTCCGCTTTTAGCAAACATCTCCATGCGGATTTATGGGCTGTTAAGGAACAATAACTGCTGCGCTGGGCTGCAGGCAAGCAAGCCTCACATCTTCAGGTGATGGGGGCGAATTGTGTGACAAGCATGAATTCATGAGGGGGTTGAGAAAGGAAAATGAAAATGACCGTGCTAGTCAATTATGGAGATAATTTCACATTTGCTCTCGTTTAAGATAGCACTTTAGGGTTTATTTTGAAATATGCCGATAGCTCAGCATGTTATTTGTGATTTAAGATTTACCGAACAACCAAAAGTGTGAAGTCACAAGTTTAGAACAGGGGCAGAGTTCAGTCTGGTTTCTTTTTAGATGGAACAAACTGACCTAAGACCTGAACTGTTAATGTCTTACGCAAGCAATATGGAATGCAAAAGATAACATATTCTGTGTTTATGGTGGAAAGGGCAAGTAAACGGGAAAAATAGCAGGACGTCAATAATGAAAAGGACCGAACTGTCCGACAGTCAGTGATCAGGCACTCTTCATTACTTAATGGCTGTAGGCCATTTATAAAGACCTTTTACACTTCTCTTTCTCCTCTCCTCCTTCATATTCTTTCTTTTCTCTCTTTTTTCATTTAAGAGGGGGGATGGGTGAGTCTATAAGAGGATTTTGCCTTGAATAGACTTTTGTTTTGCCCTTTCTCTTGCCTCCTGACTGTGTCAATTACAGGGTGCCCCTTCGTGAAGGCTCTGGCTCTTCTAAGACAGGATTCTGACCAGCTAGTTAACATTCACAGGCAAACATGGGAAAGCGGCGCTATGAAGCAAACGCCAACGGCTTAGAGATCCGCCATCTAAGGCATGTCAAGGAAGGTCATACGAATCACGCTAACCAGATGAGCGTTATTTGACACTTTGCAGAATCATCTTTATTCTCACCCTGGTTTACTAAACGCCAAGAGAATGTTGAAATGTGGAAAAACTCTCCCGAAACATTAGCATCGGTTTTAGCACCCAGACCACGTATTACTTTGTCCTGCCATGATAAATACATGGCCTCCGGGCAGCGCTCAAAGAACATCTCTGGAACGTATAATGAACCGTCCAGCAGTTCCAATCCCTTACGTGGTGCAGTGACATCACACATGCAAATGGCTCTGACCAGGGTGGCATCCCGCAGTGGGAGTTGAAGAATGACAGCTATGTGTTGGTGTGCTCTGTAATTCTGGCTATGTGCATGATCTTGAGAAACAGCAGATAGACTCCGCCGTCACATAATAATGCTGTGTTTTCTCATACGTCTCAATCCACTCAATGGTCAATGGTCTCTTTGTTCTTTTCTCTCTCTTTTTCCCTTTGACAGTCTTTAAAATCATCAGGGTCTGTCACATTCCTGGTCCCCATAAGGGGAAGAGATTCTATTGAAGTGTAGATCACACATGTGGCATAGACGCATTCCGCACCCCGAGAAATGCCTGGGCAAGAATTCCAAGGACTTCTGCTGCATCATCAGAATAGTAGCTATGCCAGTGAGACGTCACTGCCGTATTGCTCTCGAGCCGAGTGAATAGAGAAAGCATTGCATGTGCACACGAGTTTGAAGTCCGCCGTTATTGGTCAAGAAATCTGTGATGAAATCTGCCTTGTTTTGCACTGGTATTTCTTAACAAGTAGATTCTGTGGTGTCTGTAAAATGCCTTTCTCTTCATGTATTGGCTATGTCCCCTGCATATGCACATTCCTAGAGAGACATCAGCTCTTGTAATTCTCATCTGGGCTTTATCTCACGAAGCATACAAGCGTTTACCACAGATTCAGAATTCTATTTAAGAGTGAAAAAGATGAACAAAAAATAGCTGTTCTCCATTTCTCTTTTGTGTGTGTGTGTGTGTGTGTGTGTGTGTGTGTGTGTGTGTGTGTGTGTGTGTGTGTGTGTGTGTGTGTGTGTGTGTGTGTGTGTGTGTGTGTGTGTGTGTGTGTGTGTGTGTGTGTGTGTCAATGTATTGAGGTGTCCCGTACCTCTCCGGCAGTAATTAGGTCAGAATGGCCTGTCCTTGTCGTATCTGTCCAGCGGCTGTGAATGAAACCACTTCGCCCCCTTTCCGCTCTCACTGCTCCACCCCTCTGAGAGGAATAGTGGGGGGAAAAAAGCTCAGAAAAGCAATATTGTCCTGTAGGGCTCTGACACTCATGAAATTAATCTATTATCTTCCTGTGCAGCTGCCATGTACTGATACAAGGTGGCTGACAAGTCCTCTCCTGCCATTGTACTGCCGTGACATTTGGCCATTCAGTTCAGCGTGCTGACATGGACAAGAACCGCAAGTCGCTAAATTAACGTAACGAACGGAGGGATGAGAGCAAAAGAGCATTCGGAGGCCAAGCGGGACAGTAGGATAAATTTCTGCTTGCTATTTAAAGGCCTGACCTCAGCACCTTGCTGCAAGAGCTGGCTCTATTACAGGAGAAGGTTAAAAACGTGTTTGGCTGGTCCAGACTGTGGCTTTTGATACTGGATGTTCTGGTCTGCCCAAGGTCTGGTTTATTATCTTAAATAAACCTCCATTTGGTGAATGCAAAAGTGCTTGTGCCAGTGCTGGGGGTAGTGATGCTACTAACTTCATTATTTAGAAACATAAAGGAATTTGAATTCAAGCAAAGTTGAATAATCAAATGTGCTCTTCTAAACTGTCTTGTCATTTTCAGTATTAATATGATTTATTGACATGACAAGTAATTGTACATTTGTCAATGCTAATACAGCTTAGCTGCATACAAATATAGCAAAAACATATACATTTGACTCATCACAATGATCATCAATTGATTTGTTTTCTTTGAGGTTTTCTTTATTTTTATGTTCAGATAAATACTGCTTTAATTGTAATATATAATCTGAACAGTTATGGATTTTAAACATATATTCCCTCTTAAATAGCTTTAGTGTAGTTACTTTTCTTTAGTAGCTTGTAGCTAAATACATTTTCAAAAAGGCAGCTTTGCCGTAATTTAACTTTAATTACAATAATTTTACTTTTAATTATAGCTTGCAGCTTAAGAAGCTTGTGCAGCTTGTATGTGTATATAGGGGAGATTGGGGACGGTTGCAGTGCGGGGCAGTTGCAACATGGCTTATTTCTGCAATAAGGAATGAGCTAGAGAGATAATATTCATATTACACAAGCTCAGTTAACCCCTCGTCCCAGCCACGTGACCATTCCTTCTGCAAAAAATAAATGAAGACTTCAGATGCAAAAGCCTCTAAGTCCGTCTAAAGTTTTTGTTTAATATTACAGTTTTTCTCGATTGCTTAAACACTATAACCAGGCTTTTGAACTAAAATTTCAAAACCATAACGCCATTTATCAAGAAGCACACCCATTTCACTAAACTATAAACACTATTCCCTGTTTTGACACATGAGTCAGATTTGTTGAACTGTCACTGCAAAACTCTACACACAAATCCCTTAATTTATCATTGCTTAGACCATGTTGTCATTTAGAAAGCACTAGCATTCAAAATTGTTCACTCAAGTCAGCACAGCTTCAGCTCAGTTAGCACACAATTACCCAGGTGGAAACACTAAGAGTCAAAATTTAACACACATCAATCAGAACCTTCAATAGATAGATAAAAGGGCCCAAATCAGTTTATTGCGTTTTGGAACAATGGATCCAGAAAGACATGAAGGAAGAGGGATAAGAATGAGGAGGAGGAGGAAGGGCAAGGACAAGAAGACAAGCAGTGTCAGATGAAATTCAAGCCACTCTAGTTGCCCATGTCTTTGTCAATGTTATGACTATGAGGGAGGCTCGGCTACGAATAAGGCCAAATTTGAGTCACTTTACCGTCGCCTCGAGAACCTTCAGGGAGGTGTGGTGGCAAACAAAATTATATCACTGAATAAGAGACAAACATTTCCAATAGTCTTTGATGAGGTTTATTTTCTTGCAAGAAAAGGCCAGCAGTCATACAGTCAGACAGTGTGGCTGCAGAGTGTGACAGTGAAGGGCCGGCATCCTTTCTCCTTTATAGTCTTGACTCCCAGAATGTTATCTTTCTAGGCAAATGATGGTATTTCAACCATATGTGGAACATTCTTAGACGTGTCCATCATATTGTATCCTTGAGTGGAGGCCATCCTGTTACGTCCCAACACTCTTTACCATTCCAATACAATTCGAATTCCATATTAGAATATGGTTTGTGTGTGCTCTTTTACTGTCATATGTTGGTCACACACATCTTACTGCAAGTAAATATAAAAAAAAAAAATTAGAGGAGAGAGTAAAAAAAAAAAACTAAAAAAAAAGAGTAAAACAGGAAAAAAAAAATGTTTTTGTGTGTGTGTGTTTTCTGTGTATGAATAAAAATGTGCCAATGTATCCACTGGTTGTGTCTTTTGTGTTCATCATGTGAAAAGGTTTGTGATGGGGGAACCACAAGCAACATAACTTACCAGTTTTGGAAATGTTGTTTTGAATTTATTGCACCAGTGTCTTAGACTATGTTGTAGTGTGTGTGTGATTTTGAGGGCTTGTGTGTCCTGTTTGAGGGCAAAGTTTGGTTTTTCAGCAAGAGTGAATGGTTTTGAGTGTAGAGCTTCATTTTGACCTGAAAATAGGATGTTTGGGGAATTGGGTGAGACGTTATGGATTTGTGTTTATAGTTTTGAGAATACGAGGCATAGTTTCAAGAAATGTGTTTAAGCAATCGAGAAAAACTGTAACATTTTATCAGGCTCCTATGTATAGGTTTCTACCCAAGTACCCGGCATTTCTGAATGGGCTGAGGCTGGGATTTAGTGAGTTTGAAGTGAAAGTATTTGATGAACATATTCTTTGTGCGGAGAACAACATTTTCAGTTTTACTCAAAATAGGGTGATGCAAAAATGAGTACATCCCGCTGAAAGTGTCTGGAGCAAAGCTAAACTGATGGCATCATGAATTCACAGATGTACTGCTCTATACTGAAAGAGAAGATGCTACCATCACTCTGTGCCCTTGGTCATCGTGCTCTTTTCCAACATGGCAATGATCCTAAACACACATCTAAGGTCACTGTTGGATTTCTGAAGAAGAACAGGGTGAAAGTGATTCAGTGGCCAAGTACTGTATGTCTCCTGATCTGAACCCAATCGAACACCTATAGGGAATTCTGAAGAGACAAGTTGAGCATCACTCTCCATCCAGCATCCAGTCTCTAAAAGAGGTCATTCTTGAAGAATGGAAAAAGATAGATGTTGCAAAATGTCACCAACTTGTTCATTCCGTGCCTAGAAGACTTGGTGCTGTCATTAAAAATCATGGAGGCCATACAAAGTACTAGATGTAGTCTACTTGTTGTGGGGTGTAATCATTTTTGCATCACCCTTTGAGTTAAACTGAAAAAAGTGTATTCTAAGTTATATTATTAACCTTATTTTCATGTTATAAGTTAAACAGATGTTATATTAAACTTAGTCGTGTCAACATTTTGGAAATTTTTCACACAAAAAAAAAAATTTGTGTTCATTACGTAAGATATTGTTTAAAATGTTACTTGTCAAAGGGGGTGTACTCATTTACGCTGAGCACTGTATATATATATATATATATATATATATATATATATATATATATATATATATATATATATATATATATATATATATATATATATACATACATACATACATACATACATACCTCTCCAACTCTGATCACCGCAAGGGTCAATGGTGGAGAATACAGTGAAGCAGTACAGAGAGCGAGAGCAAGGAGGGACAAAATGGATACATTTGAGGGGGAGACTAGGGCGGGATATGGCAGGCTGTGATGAATGACTTGAACACTCACAAACACTCCAAACAAAGAGAGTGTGTGAGCGTGTGTGTGTGTGTGTGTGTGTGTGTGTGTGTGTGTGATGCTGTCAAGCTATGGACAGCTTCTGTCAAAAGAGGCCATTTTTATTTATTTATGGTTGCTGTGCTTAAGAGATGGTCAAGGTCAGGCTATGTGTCTGCTCTCCTGGTTTTGTGAGCTGGATCAATTTACGAAATATGTCTGTTAACAATTCTACTGACACTCGTCTTCTCTAATCCGGCAGTGTTTCACCTTAGTAACCCATATTCCACTGCTGTTGCTTTGGCACTGGGATAGAGGGGTATTTTCAACAAGTTCAGATATTTACTGTACACATCAGTTAAGAACTCATTGTTTATTTGCTGCACCCGAAAGGTTCCTCCACGTTTCCTTGTACGGTTCTTGTTAAAGTATATCCTTCCCCCATGTGGATTGTAGATGTAATCCCACGGAAGATTGAACTCCATCGATCTGAATAGAGCAGGCTGGAGAGGCAGTTATTATGGCTTTGGGAGACTCATTGTAAACATCATGTCAAGAGTATCCCTTGAACAGCAACGTCTCGCTTCAGCAAATCCTCAGTCTCCTCTCTGAACTTCACTGCACTCTGTGATTCTTATGTTTAAGGCAGCTTGCGTTTAATATAAGACTACACAGTCAGTATCTGAGATTGAGAACTGTACTTAATAACAGGTGTGACTCAGATTGCCTATTACAGGAGTGGATTGAATAATGTCTGTATAACCAATAACCAAAGTCAAACCCACTAATGACCATGACGTAAATATAAAAAATGGAGACTTTTATCACTATAACTTAATTAATTGGTTTACTGAACAAACTCTCAAAGTGTGGATATGAAACCTAAATGTTTTATAAAGTTAGTTTGGTTACAAAATAAGGTTGCCAATGTCATTCAGTTTATTCAGTTAAAAAGTATGAGCATAAAATATGACTAGCTGTGGAACAATCAATATTCATTTAGTTAAAATATGTGAGACTGAAACACATTTGATGTATTGATTATTGATATATGATAACGTGATAAATATCTAACCCATGCACCACACTAAGTTTCTAAGTTTATGTTAAAACTGTGTAATACAAATGGATTGAAATTTGATATGTAATTCAAATACATCAATCTTACATTTAGGCCTAAATATTTGTTTGAGGTATGACTCCTCTCGTGACCACAAATGTTGTGGAAAATACCAGAATTATGCCTTGCCTTTTGTCTTTTTTTTCTCTTCTTTAAAGTAGAGTAGAGAGAAAACAGGAAATTATGGGGAGAGGAAATGTCACAAACCAGATTTGAACTTGTGTCACCCTCGTACCACAACTCAATGTGTCTGAGCACATATGCTAACCACTACGCTACATCTCTGATTGGCCTGTTTTTTTGTTAAATAATTTTATTGTAGAAAAAAAATGTAAAAAAAATTATATATATATATATATATATATATATATATATATATATATAATGTCTGTTTTTCAGATAGACTAAGAGAAAGAGGATTCCAGTCCCTGGTTTTAATTTAATAGTGGCTGCATGAACGATGAAAGTCACTATGGGAGGAAGAGGTTATGAAGTCATGTGATGTATACATCACCACTCAAGCCTGCTGCAAATCAAACTTAATCATGACTTAGAATCAGGGATGGTGTCAATTCCATTTTGGTAACACCATTGTATGGGATTTCAGTTACTCATCTGATTTAAGTTACCAAAACAATAAAACAGATTGAAAGGGATTTCTGTTTTTTTGAGAACCAACTGTAAGAAAACCAAATGATAACACTCTGTACCCAAAGAACAAACTCACATCTGAGACTGATCAAGCTATTGTCTTAGATGGGTCACTCAGTGTTTCCCTCACATTAACTTTTCTCTGAAGTTTGTCTGAGATGAGCTGTGCAAAATTAGCAGTGAGAGGCTACACAGTAAATATGATGGTGTTGTTTCAACTATGGGCAGATTTAGACTTGTGGACTATCAGGAAATAATTCTTCACACGTTCGTTTTCTCCAATCTCAAAATAGTGTTTAAAAGCATTCTGTGTTGGAAATAACATTTGAATGGCATTTATGTCTAAGGCTAATTTTATAGTTAACATTTTATGTATCAAAATAAACAAATAAACAAAATTAATATTTCAAAAAGTAAAACAAAATTACAAAAAGCCATATTTGACACTTTTAGCAAGGTTAAAAAAAATACTGCTTGACATAAAAATAGTACAATTCAAAAAGTTATATTAACCCTTTTCTTCTCACATTTGCCATATTTCATCTCAAGCTACACTAACGTCATGAACAATCTTATTGTGGTACAATTGTTTGCTGTGCTGAAAATGACACAGATAAAATAATTTACTAACACAGAACGACACAGAAAGAAATATTTACTAATACATATATATATATATATATATATATATATATATATATATATATATATATATATATATATATATATATATATATAAACCCAAGGGGCATTTACTGTAAATAAATATTATCATTGATAACATTGGTGTTATCTTACTCTGTCCTAAATTATATGTCAGCATTTTCCATGCAGTTCACCACCAAAAGCACTGCAGATTTGATATAATACAAGATTTGATTTGTGTTCATACTCTTTCTTGACTCTGTTCACACGTTGGTTCATTTAAACACCATTGAAGAGTCTCTCTCTGCTCTGCTTTGCCTCCTGCAAGGGTTCACAGGCTTGTAGGTCTTTAATTATGGATCAGATTCTTTTGCCCCTGTTTTAGAGCGACTCCAGACCGGCTTCGCTCAAGTCATCCACTTGAAAGTTTGAAAACCTCCAGTGACAGGAATATTAATGTGGCGGTAGTGTCGTATCTGTTTCAGCTCATGCATATTCAATGTCCCCCCAGCTCTCTAAGATTTATGTCAGACTGTGCAGGCGTGTGCTTCTCCACCATTTTAGATAATAGCATGCTAAATTGATGTTATCAGGAAGAGTCTTTCTCTCTTTCTCTCTATCTCTCTCTCTTTCAGTGTTCCTACCTTTATCTTTCGTTCATCGGCCCTTTCCTTTCTCTTTCTCTCTCTTTCTCCATCTCCTCCACCCCCAATCTCCTTGTTGGACAGAAGTTATTAAGGAAGCCTAGGTCAGCTCCTGGCGGACTTCCTTGAAAACACCCCACAAGCTCACTAGTGACACCCCAGGAGACAACAGAGGGGGCCAAAATGTATATTTTGGGAGCAGATTGGGGGCAATCCTTTGGATTATCTTTTAATTAAGGACGCTTGAGTTGTGCCCACTCTGTTGAAGCAAACGCCCAGCTGCTAATGTAGTTTAAACAGACATACTTTGTTTAATTATGGCTAATCGCAGGGGCCCAGAGTCCAGCCCTCTTTGATCTACCACTGGCAGGATAATCTTTCTGGCAGATAGCATCTTGCGTTCGTCCCCGGCTTCTTTTTAGATGTTGCAATGGGAGGTCCGAGATTAAGCATGGGTTAATTGAGCCAAGGTAGCTGTGTAGCGCTGTGCTTCTGTGTGTGTGCATGTTTGTGTGTTAAACAATTACAGAGTACTAACTAATGTTATATTTGCATGGTTAATGGGTGTGTGATGTATTACAGGGTTATAAATACAAGTTATAAATTAACCAAAATCGAACTGCTTTTTAGCACCCATTACTCCAATATTCTGTGTCACATGAAATCATTTCTAATATGCTGATTTGGTGATCAAGAAATATTTTTTATTATTTTCATTATTAAGAGCAGCTTAATATACAGTATATTAAAATACAAATGGAGTTAATAATTAATTATATAATTAATAAATCTTTTCCAGCTCTCCCCAGTAGTGTTTTAGGTATTGGTGGTAGGAGCAATGACAGACACAGTGGGTGTGGCTTCAAGCCTCGGAGAGGCGTTTATTAACAACAACAAAAAAAAAATTTACATAAAATGTCCAAAAAGGGTAAAAAAAAAAAGCAGGGAAGGTAGTTCTCAGATGGGTTGTTTCAGGTAAAGGGGGTGGACTCCAGGCAGCCACACGCGCTCCCCTCTTTGGTTCGGGGCGCGAGGGGCAGTGGCTTCTCCAGCGGCTCTTCTTCCCAAGGGTGGCTGCACTTGAGGGGCAAGGCGGCCCGGCCATTCTCAGCCTGACAGTGGCGTCGCGTGCATCCTTGCTCGGGCATACAGGTCCAGCAACTCACAACTTAGCGGCGCAGGAATCCCTCCCCGCTCCCCTCCTCGACTCCAGAGGGCATGAATGGGGATAAGAGACTGGTCTCTTGAGGAGAGGCATGCTCGGCATTTAACAGTGGTGACAAGGCTCTGTTCGATTCAGGTGTGCCTCAGCATGTGCCACCTGTCATGGTTGTGACAATGACCTGACTAATGCTAGGACAGTTAAGGTGATGATACATGGGGCAACTTTTTGAGTAATGTTGCCAGGCAATGTTGCTGAGCGATGTTGCTTGGGCACTTTCCCATTGAGAAAGGGCAATATATTTCTATCTGGATACTCCTATCTGGATCGATCAGTCGTGGGGCCTGTGTCTCACGTGGTTGCCCGTTGACGGCAACATTGGCCAGCAACATTGCTCAAAAAGTTACCCCATGTATCATCACATTTAGAGTGTTCATTTCTTTAAATACAGTTAAAATGTATTACATACATTGTTAATGTGCAAAATTGTGATATTGCATTAGTTCCATGAATTGTAGTGGATAGAATTCCTGTTCATATTTCCATGCATTGTTAATATACTTTCATTGTTAAAACATGATATGGTCTGAAAAATGTTGCTTAAGTGATCCATGGGCTGGAGGAAAGTCCAAATATCATCTCAGCTAAGTCCATAGGAAACGGTGTCCAACAGGGGAGAACAAACACGTTAAAAGGAAAACAAAACAAGAGAAAAGTTTCAGCTCTTTAGCTGCAATCTAACCCTCTCTCTGGTGTCTTTCATCTGTCGTAAGTATGCAGTGTAGAGAGGTTTCCCACTGATACAGTACGAGTGATACCGCCAAATCACTAACTAAGCATGGGAAAAGGCCGGAGGAAATGATCCTCTGGTCTCTTTCTCTCTGTCTCTCTCTGTCTCCCTTTTCCTTTTCTCTCCCAGACACATATTGTTTTTCTTTCATTTTAAGGTCTTAATTAAATTCTCATAGTTTCTCATGCTTCTTGCATTTTTAGTTACATGCTCTGTTTGTTCATTCTATCCTCCTGCTTTCCTCTTTTTTTCTTTTTGTTATTTCAAATGGTTAGCTTGTGTTGTGTGAATGGAACAACTAGTTGTCTGTCACGTCACATTGAGTCACTCTGCATTGAACACACTTGAACATATTTGTGTTTGTGTGTGTGTGTGTGTGGTTCAGGTATACCCTACATGTGGACAAAATGTGGCAATATCCAAAATCCTTTTCCTTGTGGGGACATTTTTTGGTCTCCATTGGGAAAACAGGTTAGAAATCAAACTGAGTTATGCATACTAAAAATGCAGAAAGTTCCCTTTCAAGTGGATGCTATGGTAACGCCGGTGTCTAAAGCACGTCTACACATGCCAATTCCTGATTGGCTAAACATGATGATGTATCGACGTAGCACAGTACGTACCATAAATAGATGCCAGACCAGTGTGTTGTCAGCTTAATTGTATGTTTGAAGCCACTTGTTTGAGCGCGTCTTTGCTGATCTGAATGTGTGAACTGTCTGTCTTTAGTCAGGAGTTAGATTTCAACATATCAGGCTCAAAGTTTAGGAAATTTGTGATGCCATGCCTGCGTTATATTATGGGTGACTACTCACACAAGATGTGTGTGTTTTGCATGGGTGGGGTGAAATGAGATGAGAGCCAAGTCTCTGCACCCCGTGGATCGGGTCCCATGGCCGCCAAGGCGGCTCGGTGACTTTGGCCATGGGGCTCACATTTCGAGTTGGCTTGAGACGTGCGATTGAGACATTTCTTTTTGACCTCTCCACAGACTCAGTGGTCCCCGTGCTGGATCTTGAAGTTTGCACTGTGATTTCCTTAAACCATAATAAGGAACTTACGATATTTGTGTCTGACTCCGAGGAGTTGGATGCAGATAGACAGGCGGGTGCTTGGCAGAGCAGTCCTGTTAATCTGTTGCGCTCAAGGAACTGCTCGAGGTTGTAGGTTTGAAGTGTTGAGTTTAGAATGGCCTGATGAGAAAAAGCATGTCACTATGTCTAAGCTCGATGACTGCTACACAACATCTGACCGAGAGCAACCTCCCAGCCACCATCTCCCTTTCTTTCATGACTTCCAACACTGAGTTGTCGAGGTCTTGAAGGAATCCCTACTCCCACAGGGTGCATAAGCATGCCACCTCCACATACTCCACGGTGGTCGATATCACGATAGCACGGGTACGGGGTGATGCAGAGGGTGAAAGAGACACTGGCAGGCTATCTCTCCCCCTCAACTGCATCATCGTGGAGGAAACATGCCTTACACACCAAGGCTTGTAGGGCAACATCTACCAGGTTGGTGCGTCCCTGCACACCATGGTGGTCCTGCAGGCCTAAAAGGCTGACCTGCTTAAAGAGTTGGATTATGATGAGGGATTAGCCCCTTAGGCAGTAAAAGAACTTTGTAGGGCCACAGATCTTGCCCTCTGTGTGAGCATCAGACGGCCTGTGCCAATGGCTGTTCAACTGCTGCTATGGTCGTAACAGAGGCTCAACCTCATGAGGATAAAGGAAAGAGACCAGGCTTTCCTTCGGGATGATCAAATTTCACCTTCTGGCCTGTTCAGTGACGCAGTCAACACCGTTGTCGACAGGTACCAGGAGGCCAAGAAACAATCTGTGGCATTCAGAGAACTGTTCCCTGGCTGGATCCAGGAGCCATTACTGTCCACCAGCTGCTCCAGGCCAGGATACAGTGACAGGAGAGAGGAGCATTAGGCCAGAATGGTTGCCCGTGTTGCCCCTTGTAAAGACAGGGGGACCAAGAAGCGTGCTCAGGCACAGTCATCCATGGGGAGACAGGATCTGAGATCTGTTATCTCCTCCAGGGCTTCTCAGAAGTCCTGACAATCATAGAACCTGGCCCCATTTGTGAAACCAAATGGGGATCTGAGGGGCTATAGATCTAAATAATGCCTAGATTCAGATTGATATTCTGCCAGAACACAGGAAGTTTCTCAGGTTTGCTTTCGGGGGTGAAGCATACCAAAATCGAGTTCTTCCTTTTGGCCTAGCTTTAATCCCATGCACATTTATCAGGTGCATTGATACTGCTCTGGCTCTTTTTCTACTCCAGGGCATCTTTGTACTAAATTACATAGTTGATTGGCTGATATTAGCTCCATCTGAGGAATTGGCTGCACAACATTGAGATGTTGTGCTTGCCCACATGAAGAAGTTAGGGATGAGATTGAACTCTAAGATGAAAGTACTTTCCTCAGTTCAGAGAATCTCTGTTCTGAGGCTGGTGTGTGATTTGACCATGATGCAGGCACGTCTGTCTCCTGCATGTGTAGAATCGATCCTAACCACTACAAAAGATATCAGGCTAAGTCAGGAGCTTTCAGTCTTACAGGTTCAGAGACTGTTAGGTCTCATGGACGCAGCGGTCAATGACATTCTATTAGACCTACTGCACATGAGACCAATCCAGTTTTGCCTCAAAAGCAGACGATAGTTGGAATAGGAGTATTGTGTCTTCCAAAGCTCTTACCTGGGGTGCATAAAGTACTCCCCCTCCTTGACTGGGATAGAAACCAGCCAAGAGTGAGGGAATAGGATGGTGGAGGGATGCTGTGAAACTGTCGCAGGACAGAGGTGAGGGACGGCTATATATACGGCTTCCTCTTGTGCTGATTGGATGATTACCTAAAGTGCTCCTCCTGAACTTTGTTAAATAAAACTTAATTTAGTATCTGACAATGCGCTGGTGTTCACACCAATGCAAAGTGTTCACACAGCATCTGCCACCCTCCCCTCAGGGAACTGGGTTATATATGTAACCTGAGAAGTTTTATGTGATTGGTAGGTTTAGAGGTAGTATACATATGTACTAATATATTTAATAACGCTGTGCAAATCATTACAATAATTTTCAATCTTTTTTGATGTTTGTGGATATTTTATATATATTTTGAGATTCATTGCTATCACACAAATAGAAAGGGGCTTGACTTCTGGTATCTGTTCATATGTAATTTGAGCCCAATGCCAATCCCAAACATTTAGTTTATACATTCATATAAAGTGCTGTTTAAGGTAATGTTCACCACACAGGTACTAAAAGGCTATTTCCTGCCATGTGTACAGTAAGTGCAAGTTTGTCAGCTCCGTCTCGCAATTAGCCCCGTCCCTTCTCATAATTAGATTTACAGCTTCAATTACCTTAAAAGTAAAATCTCAAAATGATTCAAAAGCAACTTAAGACAAAGTCGATGAAATTATGCATGACTTTTTGTGAATAATTGAATATTTCCCTGGCCGATTATGACAGAATGGCTAATTTATTAATTGACAGACACAAAGTCGAGTCAAAACGTCTATCCTCAGGGTGGATCTGCTTTCAGAAGAACAAGCCCTTGTTAAATAAGTTAAATGAGGAGGTCTCCACGGCAGTACATGCACGTTTACCAGCAAACACCAAAGAAAGAGGATTACACAAACTCTGTTCGCTCAAGCTCACTGGCGTCGCAATCTCGGTGGCCCCTGCCGCGCCTCCTCATGAGATGAAATATTTAACTCCCTGTGTTTATTAGCGGCATGATAGACAAAGGGCTTTTTCCCTTTGACTTGTGCATACTGACATCTGCACATAACAAACAAACAGAAAAGTCTCTTGATCCATAATGGATGACATCCCTCAGTTTTGCAAAAGAGCATTATTAAAGAAATGGGGCCAATGGGGCGAGCTCTCATTTGTCAACATCAACATTTCGTCAATAAACACAAGAATAAGAAGTCACGTTTATGCCACTCTGTTGGATCTATATTGGCTCAAAGAAAGAAAGAAAAAAAAACATTAGTCATCAAAATGACAATTAACATAACAAAATTTACTGTATATGAGCAAAAAAACATTGTGCAGCATTATTAGACATCCATCTGGAGCACGTTTAAACTTAGGTTGCAGAAAATAATCTAGCCATGTACCATATTGCCACATATTAACAACATTAATTATGAGAGTATGCTTAACAAAATATTTTTGTCTTCAGAGTCTAATTCCTGTGTTGTCTCTATCTATCTATCTCGGAATACTGTGGCTTAATTGGTAATAGAGGAAGTTAGCAAAGAAACTCCAGACATAACATTCATCTTCATGAAAAACACCCTTCCAAGATCTTTTGGCAGTGCACTTTGACTTTCCTCAAGTTTGGAGATGTCTCCTAAAAGACAGAGCCCCTCCTCCCAGTCTGCTCCAAAAGTTTTTTCAAGGGATCACTGTTTGGCAGAAATGACCCTACTTTCATAATGTCTTTTCCAAGGGTTGTTAGAGAGTAAAAACTTTCACAAAAAAAGTGTTTTAGTTGAAGATGACCACAAGGACCTTAAAGATGACAGTCCAGAGGAAGCAATGTCCTCATTTTAAATAGCAACGTTTGGGGTAAAACGCCAGGCAAAGTCAAAAACGCTTGTTACTGTTGACAGATTTTTTTTTTTTTTGTTGGTATTATAATTAGGACTTCAGCAATTGTTTCTGCAATATTATATATTATATTTCCACAAGCATCTAAAAACTAAAAGAACCGCTGTCCTGATACGGTTCATATCTTTCATTGTAGAAAATAAAAATAATAGCAGGCCCAAAAATGGTGAAACATCAGGCAAGATACATCTTGCCCAAAGCTGTTATTCTCTTCTTAATCAAAGTTAAGATTTCCCACCTGATGTCTTTAACATCTGGGTTTTTATGGCTCCTTTGAGACACCAAGGTCTCACTGGAGTTGTGACCTGATAACATCTGCAAATAAACGATGGCTTTGCCCACATGCTCCAGAGCCGACAGGCCTCTGTGCCGCCCCTCTGTCCTCTCAACGCTTTCAACACCTCCTCAACACCCCCTTAATAAACTTTCTTTCAAAGCTCTGCTGTAAAAATCCACACACTCTCTTGCTGTGTTTTATTAAATACTGTAGCATGCCTCCTGCATTCACTCATATAATATTTTGAAGCTTTTGGACATGTAATGTTCTTCTTGCAAAAGGTTGAAAAATACATTTTTATTTCCAATTGCAGCTCTGGAAAAGGCGAAGGGAAGACATCTGCCTCAGCTAGAGGCATCAAAGAAATCCAAAGGAGAGTTTTAATACTACATGTGTGGTGGAGGTGTGGTGAACTCTCCACTTTCATTTTGCCTTCCTCTATAAAAGCTTGAAAAACACTTTTAATAGAGCCAGATTTATGAGATGCCGTAGGATACAGCTGCTCCACTCAAAGAAGTGGACAACTGGTGATATTTTTTATTTTGAAATAAAGGATACTCAATTGTCTTTTTAAAAGAAGTACACTAGCTTAAGACAATGAAAGACAATACTTGTGTCAAATAGTTGACTCACCTATGTTGAGCTATGGTTTGGTATGTCAGTACAGTTTTGTTTACACTATTTGCACATAGTCAAAAGAAAAAAATTGTGAGTACAGAAGCATCTACTGTATGTCAAATCAAGGGGCATGGGTGGCAATTTTCAAAAAAGGGTCATTTTCAAAATTGCAGAATTATATAACTCAGAGGCTGAATAAATATTTGTCTATAATGTCTAAATTCATTGAGTTATCAAAATAAGTTTAGAAAAGGGGCATGGGTCTTCATTTAACAATTTTGAGTTTCAAAATAAGGGACAGTGTGTAAAAACACCTATTTTTAAACTATTTTAATCAGACAACAACAATAATAATAATAATAATAATAATAATAATAAAAACATTCAAATGGTTTAGTTAAAACATGAATGATCTTGTCTGTGTACTATTTGTCTGTGTACTTGAACTATTTTCAATATGAATGCAGGTCAAAAGGGATTTGCAAACCATTTTTGTAATTTAGGTCACCCCCAATAACCACATTCTGCTTTAATGTGCGAATAAAAGAGAGATTTGAAAGATACATCTCTGATTCAGATTCAGCTCTGGAAAGATACAAGGATGGATCCACTGTCTATACTATATCATATGCCTTAGTCACTCTGTCTGGATGTCGCTCTCACTCTTCCTGTCTCTCTCTCAGTCTCTCCTCTCGGGGAACTCCAGTGTCTGCTTTTTTCACTGCATTCCTGTTGATATATGCTGCTTGTCATGAAAATTCTCACGGAACCAAATATGAGAAAATAAGACAGGGTGGGTTAAAAAAAAAAGTCACATCACATCCAGCTAAGAGATTTTCTTGTACATTCTAGAGTAAGGGAAAATAAACAAATAGCTGAAGATGAGGGGGGAGAATAGAAAAGTGTTTCCATCACCACTCCAGCTGTTTTCCCAGGGAGGAGCTGGACTTAATGCAGCCTTATGCAAGTGACTTAGAATTTACAAATCCTGTGCTTACAGAGGTTGTATTAATGATCCTCATTATCTGGGCCACTTTATGAGTAGTCATTAAACAATGAGATTAGCATATGGAACAGAAACCTGTTTGCTTTACATCTGAGAGACAATTGGAAGGTTCTCGCTACCCTTGACAATTCAGGCCTGCAATGGTCTCTGATTACTCAGAAAACAAGACACGTAGAGGTGCTGAGCAAGCAAAGGCCTCTGACTTTGAACTGATTAGCTGTTTGATATTATTTCGACTAAGCACAAGATTTTGTCTTCATGGATGAGGACAGTTTATTAAAGTCTTAAAGGAATAGTTCACCAAAAATTAGCTCACCTTCATATCATTCCAGACCTATTTTGATATTTTGAAATCTGCTTTTGTACATAAAATTAAAGTCAAAGGGATCAAAACAACAGTGGACTGCATTAACTTACTATTTTGTCCAAATATCCAAATATTTTGTATTTGCAGAAGAAAGTTAAGTTAGTGTATTGTATGATTTGGATGTGCCATCCATTCAGTCTTGAACAGCAGGTATTTGCAGTTCGGCCCTTGACTTTTTCTGAAGAACTCAGGGAATAATTTGTCGGAGTGTTTGAGAAACAGAAAAAGCCTGGCATGAACTGTACTTGAACCCAAATCCTGTGAAGGCTACGTCAAGAGGTGCTTCGATTTTTCCCTCCCTCACTCTCTCTCTCTCTCTTCAACCATGATCAAAAGTTCAGAACCCTGTATGTTTTGTATTCACGAAGGAGAGAACCTTTGAAACCCTTTGGATTAGAGAGTGTTGTCAGCACACGTTAAAGGAGAGAGGAGGAAGGACAGCTCACAGTTCACAGAGGTGAATGAGTGAGTGAGTGGACGAGTGAGTGAGTGAGTGAGTGAGTGAGTGAGTGAGTGAGTGAGTGAGTGAGTGAGTGAGTGAGTGAGTGAGTGAGTGAGTGAGTGAGTGAGTGAGTGGACGAGTGAGTGAGTGAGTGAGTGAGTGAGTGAGTGAGTGAGTGAGTGAGTGAGTGAGTGAGTGAGTGAGTGAGTGAGTGAGTGAGTGAGTGAGTGAGTGAGTGAGTGAGTGAGTGCATGGATGGTTGAGTGAGTGAGTGAGTGAGTGCATGGATGGATGAGTGAGTGAGTGAGTGAGTGAGTGAGTGAGTGAGTGAGTGAGTGAGTGAGTGAGTGAGTGAGTGAGTGAGTGAGTGAGTGAGTGAGTGAGTGAGTGAGTGAGTGAGTGGACGAGTGAGTGAGTGAGTGAGTGAGTGAGAGGACGAGTGAGTGAGTGCATGGATGGTTGAGTGAGTGAGTGAGTGAGTGAGTGAGTGAGTGAGTGAGTGAGTGAGTGAGTGAGTGAGTGAGTGAGTGAGTGAGTGAGTGAGTGAGTGAGTGAGTGAGTGAGTGCATGGATGGTTGAGTGAGTGAGTGAGTGAGTGAGTGAGTGAGTGAGTGAGTGAGTGAGTGAGTGAGTGAGTGCATGGATGGTTGAGTGAGTGAGTGAGCATGCATGCATGCATGCAGCAGTATGCATTTATCCACCTTGTAGTCCAAACTGGGAAAATGTCATAATGAAGGTGTTAGAAAGTAGCCACTGAAGAGGTTGAGACCAAATTTGTCTGGGTCGTAAGTCTTCCACTTCCTTGGTAGCAACACCTAATCTTATTTTAATGGCTGCTGGATAGAATAGCCATACTTTAAGGGTAGTGTTATTTTCTATGGGATCATCCAGCTGAATTAGAGTGTGATTGAGCAAAACATGTGTCCCAGCGGTCTCAAGCTTGGACGGCTGCCCACCTCTGCTTCACTTGTTCCACACTAAATGTTTTTTGACAACCCTCAAGTGGTTACTGCCAGTATTCCAGCCATTAAGACATGGGGAATGAACACACAAACTATAACTGATAATTATCATACTGTATAATCTAGAATTAGCATTGCAATTGTGTCATCCCTCTTGTGCTAACTTGGACAATAGCGTACACAACATGTTGATAAGCAAATGTATGTGTGCAGATATAAATATATGCAAAATATATGTATGTGTGTGTGTGTGTGTGTGTGTGTGTGTGTGTGTGTGTGTGTGTGTGTGTGTGTGTGTGTGTGTGTGTGTGTGTGTGTGTGTGTGTGTGTGTGTGTGTAAATTGACAAATAATGCAAGGAAATGATAACATTTATAATTGTGCCCAAATACTTTTAGGGCCACTGTAAACAGCACAAAACAAATGCGGTGGGAGCTTCATGGAATGGGTTTCTATGGCCGAGCAGCTGCATGTAAGCCTCACATCACCAAGCAATGTCAAGCGTCGGATGGAGTAGTGTAAAGCACACCGCCTTTGGACTCTAGAGCAGTGGAAACGTGTTCTGTGGAGTGACGGTTCATGCTTCTCTGTTTGGCAGACTGATGGGTGAGTCTGAATTTGGCGAATGCCAGGAGAAAGTTGCCTACCTGACTGCATTGTGCCAACTGTAAAGTTTGGTGGAGGAGGTATGATGGCATGGGACTTTTTTTTTGTGATTGGGCCTGGCCCCTTACTGTACTTCCAGTAAAGGGAAATCTTAATGATTCAGCATACCAAGAGATTTAGGAAAATGCTTTGGACTTTGTGGGAAAATTTTGGGCAAGTCCCTTTTCTATTCCAGCATGATTGTCCCAGTGAACAAAGCAAGGTCCATAAAAAACATGGTTGGATGAGTTTTGTGTGGAAGAACTTGTCTGGCCCATACAGAGCCCTGACCTTGACCCCATAGAACACCTTTGGGACAAAATGGAATAGAGATTGTGAGCCAGGCCTTCTCATCCAACACCAGGGCCTGACCTAACAAATGCTTTACTGGATGAATGTGCAAAAATTCTCACAGAAACACTCCAACATCTTGTGGAAAGCCTTCCCAGATTGGAAATTGTTATAGCTGCAAAAGGGGGACACAGTCCATATTAATGTCTAAGTATTTAGAATGCAATGTTTTTAGATGACTTGAAAAACAGAGATAATCTAAATATCGTTGCAATCGTGTGTTATTTGTCTTCATGTTTCATCAGTCAAAACTTCTCTAGGTGCTTTCACACTAGCAGTTTAGTTTAAAACGGGGCACGGTTTGCATTAAAAATTGGTAATGTGAAAGCTGTCATGTGGACCCAGGAGCACTCCGGGGTACCAAACCCAAGATTACCTATAGGAGGTGGTCTGAGTTTGTAAGCATGAATGTCAAAGCAACTCAGACTCGGATGCACACTTGTTCAGGAAGTAACATAACCTGTACATGCATTAGCCCATGACGTTCAACAAAACACATGTGAGGGATAACAGTGGGGATGATATACCTTGGGTACGAGCAAGAGCGAGCGAGCAATGTAATTGCACATAGTTAATGCAATCAGAGCGGCAAATGAATGCCTCGCAATCCACTGTCTCCTTAAAAGAGCTTCCTTCACGTGATCCACATACAGTGAACCCAAGTGTTGCTCATTCTGCTGCGTATAATAGCACCAAATTAATTTAAAAAACACAATATATTAACCTGCATCCTGTTTTCCATCATGTGCAGTGCACGTTTGTGATAACGTAAGATGACCACAAATGCACCAGAGTTCAATAGAATCAAGTTGAGTGTGAAACTAGACCAGCACTGAGGGGGGCACCGGGAACAATCATCTTCAGATCGCAGCAAATGTGCCCAGTGTGAAAGCCCTCTCTATCTACATGTTATTCAGCTGAAGCAATATCTGGATGCCTTTGTCCATATAAGGGATTTCCTAGGAACGCCTTAAGATTTATGACTTTATAAGTCTTACTTACGGACTTTTTATGTGAGGGCGCCCTCCTGCATCCAGTATGAATGAAACAGACATTATATGAGAGTCTTTAGCACTCCATAATATTCACATTGCTTAATTTTAGGTAAAAATGGAATAAATATTTATCCTCTCTATATAAATTTGAAGTAGGCTAAACATAAGAGAATCCATCAGTATTTATCTAAATGTGCACATTTTTTAACTAAATACCCTGAGGGGCATTGTTTAGTCGAGTGCTTTTATGAAAACTGTATGAGTTCGCTTTTCTTCTCGATGGATGCGGCTGAGGCTCATATTCCATATTAAAGGTATCAATTCCTTTTATTATTTTCATAACTCCCGCCACAAATTCAGAAATGAATGTCACCACGACATTTTTGTAAAACAGAAGTCAAAACTTGTAGCTTTAGATGAATAGTTTGTCAAAATTGAATTACATTAACAACGCTTCAGTTCAGGATGCTGGCGTCCTCCCATGGGTTAACAGGTTAAAGTCTCTGTTGGTGTAATGTTCAGGTGTCCTAATACTTTTGTCCATATAGTCTATATATACAGTATATATATATATATATATATATATACGTTTTATAAATCAATGTATATACAGTACTGTAAGACAAAAGGCATTTGGACACTTTCTAAACCTTTTTAATGGATCCTGTGGATACTCCATTAAGATACCAATGTGAACTTAGGAGGGGGAAATATATTATCTGTTTTCAGATGACACGTTTTGATGTTTTAAATCTGACATGACATTCATTTTTTTGAATGAGTGTTCAAAAGTGTCCGGGTGTGTTTTGGAGGCCACTATTCTTTTTGGTTTCACTATATTTTGATGGTCCCTTTAACACATTCTGTCGACTATAAGTAACGTTAGACCTACATGTCTACTAACTCTCATTAGAGTATTAGTAGAGTATTAGACTGGTTATGGTTAGAACAAGTTGACATGTAGTTGCAAAGTTATAGTCAGTAGAATATCTGTTGGTGGACCATCACAATAAAGAGTTAGCAGATAGTAAGACAGTCTACTAATACTCTAATGAGTTGCAAAATTACTTATAGTCAAGAGAATGTTCAAAAGGGACCATCAAAATAAAGTTTTCACAACATGAATGTCTCTTGTCATGGAAATTAAAGGTCCCGTATTATGTCCCTTTTCACAAGATGTAAAATAAGTCTCTGATGTCCCCAGAGTGTGTATGTTAAGTTTCAGTTCAAAATACCCAACAGATCATTTTTTACAGCATGTTTAAATTGTCATTTTTGGGGGCTCAGAAAAACACGCTGTTTTAGTGTGTGCCCTTTAAATGCAAATAAGCTGCTGCTGGACGACCCAGGGGGCGGAGCTTCATGAGCTCGCGCTCAGTCTCTCAGGACAATTTCATCTCACGGAATGATGATAATATCAGAAACTCTCAGTAACGGTGTTCATTTCGAGTCGGACAATAATGCCTACAGAGTCAGAGTGCTGTATAGAGATGGAACAGGTATAGTTTAGTAGTTTAATTACGGTTATTATAACGCATTTGTCATCTGCTTGTATGTATTCATTATTTATTAATAACCTACAAGTCTGCTGTCTGAATGATGATCAAACATATACTGACGAGTTTAATAAAGTTTATTGTACATCACACAAAAGATGAAGCGTCAGTTTTACTTCAGAAAATCACCATAAGAGCTGAGTAAACACTGTAAGTTATTAGAAGTGCGCAAGTACATAAACGAATTTCGGTAGAGTTGAGGGAGCATTCCTGTGGGCGGAGGTTAGTCAAAAAACTGTTCTACTGACGTCATTAAAGAAGGAAGTAGAGGGATGTAGTCCAAACGGGCCGTTCGATGTAGGCGACTTCTGTTAAATAAAATATCTTGCTTGGCATTGAACTTTATAATTTTACAGATATTATTTATACTCTAACAACAACATTACACACTAACTAAAGTTTGAAACATGGGATCACAAAGAATGGGACCTTTAAACATTCCTCTAGAGTTATGTATACATACAACACTATGTTCCTCCAAAAGCAAGAGATTTCTCTCTCTGTTGCCCCCCCTTCATCTCCATCACTTCACCCACTCCTTCTCCAGTGAGCTGGAATCACTTTAATGTCCCACCCAAGCACTCTCTGGCCCTGGAGAGGACGGCTCAGAGTCGCCCATCTCCCCAGCACTCCACTCCTCTCAAGCGCCTCTCTACTCAATGAGCCCAGCTCCCAGCTGGGAGGCCCATTGATACCCTGCTTTGGGTCGATTGTTCCCTTTTGGAGAGGGGAGGAGAGGGGTGGAGTGAGTGAGGCCGCCCTAACCCCACCCCTGGGCATTGAGCTTGGCCTAGCAGGTGTAAACATCCAGCACTTCTCTCCCCATGAGTGGGCAGTTAAGAACCTCAGGTAGTCATGGAGAGTGCCTCAGAGGAATTAAGAAATTAGAGAGAGGAGAGAAAAAAGTAGATGAATGGAGGGATTTGGGGTGGCCGAAGGTCGGGGGAGGAGGAAGAGGAGAGAATGAGGATATGGAGAGCGGGCCCAGGTGTTCAGGCTTATTATATGACCCAATATGTTGTGAGCGAGATAACCTTTCGCATTCAGTGGACCCCACGTAAACTTACCGAGGCCTTTTTCATGGTCAGGGAGTCATCGTAATAAAAGCAGGGAGCTCATGTTTCATTTCTGGCACATGCATGTAGTCCTGGTTTTGATATTGCACAGCTACTACTTAACCTCCCTTAGTCCTGAGATGGGAAACTTGACTATATATATACTGTATCACATTGAATGTACCATTCAAAAGTTTGAGGTTGGTAAGATTTTTAAATGTTTTTCGATGGAAGTCTCTTACTCACCAAGGCTGAAAGACATTTATTTGAATGAAAACACAGTCAAAACTGTAAAATTGTGAAATATTATTAGAATTTAAAATAGGCCTAACTACTGTCTATTTTAAGATATTTTTAAATGTAATTTATTCCTGTGATGGCAAAAAAATGTTTTTTTTAGCATCATCCAGTCTTCAGTGTCACACAGTCCTTCAGATATCATTCTAATATGCTGATTTGGTGCTCAAGAAACACTTATTATCAATGTTGATTATCAACGCTGCTTAATGTTTTTATGTATTCTCTTTTATGTATAAAGTATTTGATAAAAGTAAAATTTCAGGTAAAAATATGGTATAATTTCTTCTCACCTATAGTGTCAGAGGTCTGGAGCATCATTCTCACATGCTTCCATTTCTGATTTCATTTTAAAGCTGGTTAAAATCCCAAACTGACCAATCAGTATGTTCTATGAGTTGAGAAGTTGACCTGACATCATACTGTTATCATATGGCAAGAAAATGTGTGTTATGCTGGAAGTTTGGAATGAGAAGGTTTTAAAGGGAAGCCCAGATACTCCAGGACTCATCATGTTAATGTGTAAGTGTGTGTAGAAGTGATGTTTCTGTTGACAGAACTGCTGTGGAGAGTGAATGTTTATGGGTAAACAAAAATATGTGCGAAGAGCCTAGAGAAAAAAAAAAAAAAAAAAAGACAGCATTTTAGCATGCACTGGATTAACGATGTGAAAAAAAAAATGAACATCTATCTGAAATGCATTTATCTTCTCTAGCACGCTACAGAAATGAACCCCTATTAAATGCTTTCATTTGCAGGCAACTTAACACCTGTGTTTTATTCATACATTTATTTTTGCCTTTCAACAAGGACAGGATGAAGCCTCAAAGTGTGAGTGCCGTTATTTAGTTTGCCTCTCTCCCTCCCTCTCTCACTCCTCACGAAGTGTTATTTACTAGCGAGATATCATCCTCTCTTTAATCCTCTTAGCATTGGATTTCAGTTGTACTTACAGCGTCCTGCACCTGCTAAACTGCTGCCTGCTAAACCTGCATAAACACACATAAAGGTGCATCATAGCCTATACTGACTCTCTACAATTGAGCATGCAGAGAGAGAGAGGAGAGAAGCTTGGCTTTCTAAGATACTTATTTAGCAGGGACTTGGACTGTCCAATTCAGTCTGAGGTCTTGATGGTAGTATAACTCAGGATTGGACAGGCGAGTTTCTGCATAAATCTGTTGCAAAATTAAACTATTGAAACTTTGTAGTCTGGAAGTAGCCAACATCAAAAGCTCTTTTAACTGTATGTACTGTAGTGCTTAGGCATTAGGTATCAACTCCTGTGTGGATTTAACATTTCCCTGAGTAAGTATCTGTTTGGTGGATGCAAAAATATGTTGGCTTTTAGCATTTGCATAAATGCTCCAATCACTTACATGTTTTAAAACTTCCAAGTTGAAGTAATTTTCAGTCATTTATAATGTTACAAACGATTTCCATTTCAAATAAATGATATGATATAAATGATATCCACAACAATATTGATCAGTATTGATAATAATAAGAACTATTATTAACTATAGTTAAAGGGGTGGTTGAATATGATTTCACTTTTCTAACTTACTTTAGTGTGTAATGTGGACTGTTTGAGCATAAACAACATCTGAAAAGTTCAAAGCAAAGAGAGATATTTTCTTTTAAAGAAATTGCTTTTTAAGGACTACAACAAACGGCTGGTAAGGACTACACGACATTCCTCCCGGGTTAGTGACATCACTAACCCTAAAATTTACGTAAACGGGAACACAATTTATAGATTATCAAGACAGCATTACTAGAATATAACTACACATAAGCTACATAAATTCAACAACTAACCATTCAGAAATGTTGTCTACATGTAGTCACTTCTTCTTGAGTGTCTCCATCTTTCTGACTTTGGTTTGAATATAAAAGGCTAAAGGTTTTTGAAATTTCCAGTGCATGTTTGTGTGAGGTAAAAGGACACAAACTGTTGAAGCTCCGCCCCCTGTGCCGGGAGCAGCAGCTCATTTGCATTTAAAGGGACAGACACAAAAACGGTGCGTTTTTGCTCACCCTCAAAAAGTGACAACTTTAAAACGTTTTATAAAAATATCTGTGGGGTATTTTGAGCTAAAACTTCACATACACACTCTGGGGACATCAAAGACTTATTTAACATCTTGTGTAAAGGGCATTATACCACCCCTTTAATTATAACTGAGCACCAATAATAACTGTTAATAATTGAAAATATTAGAATGATTTTTTGAAGGATCTTCTGACACTGAAGACTGGAGTAGTGATGCTGAAATTTCCGCTTTACTGTCACAAAAATGTATTGCCTTTTAAATACATCTTCAAATAGAAAAAAAAGTTTGGTAACATTTTAAATAAAGACCATGCTTATAATGAATTATAGCCCCATTTATACTTATTTATAAGTAGGGTCTATTACTATTCTAGAAATATATTTATAAAGACTATACTGAATTATTAGAACAATTATAGTCCATAATGTATAACACTGATATGAAAGCTTTAGCATACAGTAAGTTCTGCCAGGAAGACTCAAATGTTACGTCACTTATTACCTTCTCATCTAACCAATCATGTTCTAATACTTGTAGTATAAAAGATTGGTACTTACATATGTCTGAGTTCGCAGATGTTGACGCCAACATTCACCTCCATCCTCCCCACCACCACCAGGATGGTCCCTGTCCATACCTCGGACTGCGCCCCTGCCTTCGTCTTCAGGCAGGAAATGCAGATTCCGTTACCCTCGGATTGCGAGCTACGAATGGGGCCTACGCCAAAGAACTTTATAACACAAGCAATACTTGCTTGCTAGGCTGTTAATAAATTTATGAAATAAATCTTAGTTACTAAAAATTCATTGTAACTATAATATAATATCACTAGCGATGCATGTTTCATCTTTATAAATACATTCATAGAACCATACGACTGACTAATTAATACTTATAAACCAGTGCATAATGGATTAGAGCATGTGCATTGAAAAAGCAAATGCATGGCTTATACGTAATTATAAAAAATAATATAAATGTAACTATAATTCTTATAATGCAGTATAGATCTTAATGAGTCTTTATAAATGTATTTATAAAATAGTAATACTTACACATAAGTATAAATGGAGCTATAATTCATAATAAGCATGGTCTTCACAAAAGTTATTTTAAATTGTAATAATGCAATATTACTGTTTTTTGTTTGTTTGTTTGTTTGACAAATGCAGCCTTGGTGAGCAAAATACACTTCTTTCAAAAACATTAAAGTCCCTGTAAAGTCAAAATTAAGTATGTGTTCTGAGTTTGTCACCACAGAAAAATGTGTTATTAGCCACCCAGCCAAATTTGAATGATAAAAAAGCCGGCAAGTACATAAAATAAGTACATCAAAATCTTGAAAAAATGAGCAGTAGTCTCTGCTCTCAAACGCTGGGGGCGTGTCCGCTGGCTGCGCTGAAACCACGCCCACTCGCGGGAAATGTCGCTGCCGTCGCCACACTCAACTGTCACCGCTACAGCCGGAATGGATGCTCGTAGCAGCTTAATTTGTTTTACAAAGCCATACATGTTCGAGCCTGGACTACCTACTATAATTATAACATAAGCACACAAGGCAACGGGCGCGACGGGAGGATGAAGGCCGAGGTGGGAGATAGTCGGTTCGGCCACATTCACCAGTAACAGCGGATTATCAGTGAATCCCAGTTGTCTCCGACGAAAGTTTATAAAACTATCCCGTGTAAAACAGAGGCGGGTTTTGGCGGTGATCCTCAGCTCTCCATCAAGGTGGCTCTTCACAAAATTAATCCACCTCTTGTTGTTATGATAGTTTTTCGGAAATTTAAATAAGGACACCAATCTGTTTTGTACGTGATCGCATCCAGGTAATACGCATTTCCGTGACGAAGGCATAGCTAGTTAGCAAACTGTAGGATGTAGTAACTAATAGTACTGACTCGTTTCGATTGCGCATGCGTCGCGTCTGAGCGCGTTGTTGTCTTTGGAGCTCCATCGATTGATTTATAATTCTTGATTTCTCTTTAAACTCACTTACAACGAACATTTTCTACTTTTCCTCACCTCATAGTTATAACGCGGATTGTTGAGCAGACGTGTCTCAAGCCTAGTGATCCAACGCTGGATACTCTTATAGGTTACGGCCGTGGATCACGGCTGAACGCGTCTTCTCCGCACTCATTTACAAACAAACATTTTTTCGCCTATCGTGCGTCTACTCTACACCCGTACCACTGAAAAGACGGATTATATCCAAGACTTAAGCCATAAATTAGTATTAATATTGATAGCACCACTGGTAGCGTCGTTGCTAACTTAACTTACTGTCCATCTGTTAAAATGGCGAATATATCAAATGTAAGTAGTCTACCTTTTGGTGCAGGTGAGGACACATTTGAGCTGCACGCGGTGCAGTCTGAGCTGGAAGCTGTTGAGAAACAGATCCACGACCTTTTAGTAAGAAAAGCCGAGCTGATAGACCGGCGGTTAGCTCTCGAAACATCACGTGCCGAGGCACACAAATTAGAGATTAACGTTACTAACCCGCTGACTCCGACCTCGTCTACTCCGTGCGTTCCTAAGCATCGGTCCCAAACGTCGAGGTCGCGATCAGCCATGGTCTCGTTCACTCCGGCTCCAACATGCCATCACCAAGCCTGGATTTTTCCGCAGCGGAAGACGCGAGCCAGGTCTAGACCAAGAAAACTCTCTCCGACCCTCCCGGTTTTCGAGATATCCACACAAAACCGCTTCTCCCCTCTTCGCGAAACAGAACGCGATGCTGTGATCATCGGCGATTCCATCATTCGACACGTACACGTTACGTTAAATAAAAGTAAGGTGCATAGTCACTGCTTTCCTGGTGCTCGTGTTTCTGAAATCGCTGCTCACGTTCCCGAGATTCTGAACGAGCGCGTCGGAACCGTGGTCCTGCACGCGGGAGGGGCCGACATCAGGCTGCGCCAGACGGAGGTTCTGAAGAAAGACTTCAGGAATCTGATCGATACGGTACGCAGCACATCGCCTGATATAACGATTATTGTGTCAGGACCGCTTCCCACCTACCGACTAGGTCATGAAAAGTTTAGTAGATTATTTGCGCTTAATGAATGGTTAATGTCATGGTGCAATGAGCAGAAACTTCTCTTTGTAAATAATTGGAATCTGTTTTGGGAGCGTCCTAGGCTTTACCGTGCTGATGGCTTACACCCAAGCAGATTCGGATCGGATCTTCTGTCAGATAACATCTCCAAAATGTTAAATACCTTTTGACTAGTAACCAAAAGTCCAAATCATAGTCTCTGCTGCACCAATTTAACTGATATAAATAGTGTAGAACATTGCATAGAAACTGTGTCTATTCCTCGTTTAGTGAGATCAAATAATAAATCTACTGCAGGATCTAGAAAAAACCTAATTGTTATTAAACCAGAAAATGTTGCTATTGGTAATCAGAAACAATTTTTAAAGCTAGGTCTTCTAAACATTAGATCACTCACACCTAAGGCAGTTATTGTAAATGAAATAGTCACAGATAATAGCTTCGATGTACTTTGCCTTACTGAAACCTGGCTTAAACCAAATGATTATTTCGGTTTAAATGAGTCTACTCCAGCAGGATACTCCTATAAGCACGAGCCCCGTCTGAATGGTCGTGGCGGCGGTGTTGCAACAATCTATAGAGATTTTCTCAATGTTACTCAGAAAACGGGTTATAAGTTTATTTCATTTGAAGTACTTGTACTAAATGTTACGCTCTTAGATGTTCGAAAAACATCCCTTTTATCTCTAGCCTTGGCTACCATATATAGACCGCCTGGGCCTTACGCTGATTTCCTAAAAGAGTTTGCAGATTTTCTCTCAGACCTATTAGTTAACTTCGATAAAGCATTAATTGTTGGAGACTTTAATATCCATGTAGATAATCAAAATGATGCGTTAGGGGCTGCGTTTACAGATTTATTAAACTCCTTTGGGGTCAAGCAAAACATTACCGGACCGACTCATCGATTTAATCATACACTCGATTTAATTATATCACATGGAACCGATCCAACCGATATAGATATCATTCCACAAAGTGACGATGTCACTGACCATTACATGGTAACTTGCATATTACGTACCCCTGTAATATATCATGCTGCGCCGCGTTATCGATTAGGCAGAACAATCCTTCCATCCACCATAGATAATTTTTCAAACAGCTTATCGGATCTGTCTCAGCTGCTCAGTGAACCCAAACAAACAGATGAACTTGAGGAATTAACTAGCACTATGAGCACCATTCTCTCTGGATCATTGGATATTGTTGCGCCCATTAGATTAAAAAAGGTCAGAGAGAAAAGTAAAGCACCATGGTACAACAATACTACGCGTGTTCTAAAGAGAGAAACCCGTAATTTAGAGCGTAAATGGAAACAAACCAACTTAGAGGTCTTTAGAATCGCATGGAAAGACAGTATGTCACGTTATAAAAAGGCCCTAAAAGCGGCCAGGGCTGAGCATCTACGCAAACTAATAGAAAACAACCATAACAATCCTAAGTTCTTATTTAACACCGTGGCGAGACTAACAAATAAACAGATGTCTCCTGAACAAAATATTCCATTACAGTTTAGTAGTAATGATTTCATGAAGTTCTTCACTGAGAAAATAGAAAACATCAGAACCACAATTGTAAACGTTCAATCCTCAATCGCGCCTTATAATTCAGCCTCAATTATCACCCCGCAAGAACAATTACAGTGCTTTACAACTATAGAACAAAAAGAGTTAAATAAACTTTTTACTTCATCTAAAACAACAACATGTTTACTAGATCCTATACCAACTAAACTATTGAAAGAAGTGTTACCTGTAGTGGAAGAGCCTCTCCTCAATACTATTAACTCGTCTTTATCTTTAGGTTATGTTCCAAAAACATTTAAACTGGCAGTTATAAAACCTCTCATTAAGAAACCACAATTAGATCCGAATAATCTAGTAAATTATAGACCCATTTCAAATCTACCTTTTATGTCTAAAATACTAGAAAAAGTTGTGTCCGCTCAACTGGGCTCTTTCTTACAAGAAAATGACACCTATGAAAAGGTTCAGTCTGGGTTCAGGCCGCATCATAGCACTGAAACTGCGCTCGTTAAAATCACAAATGATTTACTTTTAGCTTCTGACCAAGGCTGTATCTCAATATTAGTTTTACTTGATCTTAGTGCTGCGTTCGATACTATAGATCATACAATACTCTTAGATCGACTACAAAATTATACTGGTGTTCAAGGACAAGCATTAAGCTGGTTTAGATCGTATTTATCTGACCGCTACCATTTTGTTTATTTAAATGGAGAAAAATCTATCATAACTCCAGTAAACTATGGAGTGCCGCAGGGATCTGTGTTAGGCCCTCTATTATTCTCAATATATATGATGCCACTTGGAAATATTATAAGGAAACATGGAATTAGTTTCCATTGTTATGCTGATGACACTCAAATCTATATTTCATCACGGCCAGATGAAAACGCTAAATTATCCAAATTGACAGAGTGTGTTAAAGATATAAAAGATTGGATGACGCATAATTTTCTTTTATTAAATCCAGACAAGACAGAGGTACTACTTATCGGTTCAAAAAAACACCCACAAAACCTCTCACAATACAACTTTAACATAGTAGGATGTCCTGTTACTTCATCCTCTACAGTAAAAGACCTGGGTGTTATATTAGACTGCAACCTGTCTTTTGAAAATCATATTTCATATGTTACAAGAACAGCCTTTTTCCACCTTAGAAACATTGCTAAGCTACGTAATATGCTATCTGTTTCTGATGCAGAAAAGTTAGTTCATGCATTCATGACCTCGAGACTAGATTACTGTAATGCGTTATTAGCCGGTTGTCCTGCATCCTCAATAAACAAGCTACAGTTAGTCCAAAATGCCGCCGCTAGAGTTCTAACTAGATCAAGAAAATATGATCATATAACACCGATTTTATCATCCCTACATTGGTTACCTATAAAGTCCCATATTAATTACAAGGTATTGCTACTGACTTATAAAGCCCTAAACGGCTTAGCTCCAGTCTATTTAACGGATCTTCTATCGCCCTATAATCCATCGCGCTCTTTAAGGTCACTAAATTCAAGGCTTTTGGTCATACCTAGGATATCTAGGTCCACCAAAGGAGGGAGAGCATTTTCACATTTAGCACCAAAACTCTGGAATAGTCTTCCGGATACTGTTCGTTGCTCAGACTCGCTCTCCCAGTTTAAAACTAGATTAAAGACGCATCTCTTCAGCCAGGCATTCATATAATACTTTTAATCCTACAGTTAAATCCGACCTCTAGTTCATAAACGCCAGAGGAGAACTGGCCCCCGACTGAGCCCGGGTTCTCCCAAGGTTTTTTTTTTCTCCATTAGGTCACCTGATGGAGTTTTTCGGTTCCTTGCCACTGTTGCCTTTGGCTTGCTCAGTTGGGGATATTTGGGGATATTTAATTTAATTAATCAATCAACGATACTATTGATCAGCATTACCAAACGTAGACGTTCCACTAGAAACAAACATTGATGTATTGTTCTAATTTATTACTGTGAAGCTGCTTTGATACAACCTGTGTTGTGAAAAGCGCTATATAAATAAACTTGACTTGACTTGACTTGACTCGCGATTGAGTTGCAAACTGATGTGAATGGGCTCCAGTGCATCATCAAGTAGGGGCGTGTCCAGGAGCTCAGGGGCTCCAGTGCGTCATCAAGTAGGGGCGTGTCCAGGAGCTCAGGGGCTCCAGTGCGTCATCAAGTAGGGGCGTGTCCAGGAGCTCAGGGGCTCCAGTGCGTCAACGAGCCCCCCTTTTAGCCCCGCCCAAAAAATCCGGCACAGAGCAATGGTGAAAAACTGTTTAACGGTCTAACTCCACAATTCAATACTTCACAGTTCACAGTCTTTGTAATATGATTTAGCAATACATTTCTAACATTTATAAAGTGTTTAGAATTTTTTTTTTTTATTGCCTTTACAGGGACTTTAACACAATCTTAATTACTCCAAACTTTTGACCGGAATTTGCTAATGTGTCATTGAACTTGTTGAACATGAGTTCAAACAAAACAATTATTTTGAAGTCCAAACATCTTTCCTGTTAGAGACCTCAGACAGTGTTTGGCTAACATTGAGTTCAGACATCAGTCTCGCTGGGTGACAGTGGCACTGTGAGGTTCTTAATGTTCACCCTCTCCCTCGAGAGCTCTATCAGACCCCTAGAAGCCCTCCCTTCCCTCTGTCACTCCTCCGGTTTGTCTGTATGTGTGTGTGTGTTCTGTGCACATGTATGTGTGTGAGGTATGGGGTATCTCCAGCTGGAGGCGAACAATATGGAATTTGAAATATTAGCTGCCGTTGTGATTGAACATGGCTCCCTTATCACCAGGTTGCCAGGTAGGTGCACTATAACGATGACTTATCGCCCGGGTGAGTAACAGCAAGTAAATAACAAGATTCCTCGACGTGACAAACGCCACCCCCAGGACACATTGTACCCGACCTCTCACAGACAGGGCAACAGATGTGCCCCGATACCTTTAGTTTCAAGCATATACACACACATGCCCTTAAAGCTAAATATGGCCTTTTCTAAGTTGAGGTGATAGGGCATCTTAATAGGCATTTACCACTCTATCTATCTATCTATCTATCTATCTATCTATCTATCTATCTATCTATCTATCTATCTATCTATCTATCTATCTATCTATCTATCTATCTATCTATCTATCTATCTATCTATCTATCTATCTATCTATCTATCTATCTATCTATCTATCTATCTATCTATCTATCTATCTATCTGGCTAACATTTAGAGCTAATTATTACAGTGTATGTGACGTATGATCTTAGATGATCTTGCCTCCCTCCCACCTAAGGAAAACTAGGGATACTCTTAATACTTAAAAATATCCCTTTTTGTTGTAGTGATATTTTATTTTGAGTAACAAGATGCTTTTTTAATTTTTAGAAACAAGTAACAAGTTTTTTTTTTTTTTTCTTTAAACCATGCATTTTCGTGAAGAAAGAAATTGCTGTTCTGAAACTGCATGATAATGGAGCTAAATTATTCATAATGATTGATAGTGTTACTGTGAAGGGAATTACAATGCCCTATGATTGTTCCATAATACGACAATGTTTTGTATGTGAATGTTTGCTTTTTCTTGTCTTTCTTGTTCCATTTGCAAACAAACAAAAAACATAGGCCTACAGTATGTTCGTAAGAACTCGGGTTTCCTGTAGCACTGAGGTGAAATGTCCCTCATGAGGGACAACTCATGGATAGTGTCGGACAAGGTCAGAGGTACAGTCACAGGGTTCAAGCCTGACTTGTCGCTGTCCTAAGTGGCCGACATTTGCTATTTGACTTCCCATGTATAGGAGTGTGTGTGTGTGTGTGTGTGTGTGTGGGAACATGTGGAGTCAGGGGAGTCACTCTGAAGTATTTGGAGGCTTATCATGTTGCATGTCAGAAGAACTGACCAACCTTGCTTCAAGCCAAGGACTGCTGACCTCTGACCTAAGTGTTAAACCAAAAACAGATGCCTCTGAACTGACTCATATCCGGCCCTTAAATAAGCTGGTGAGGAATTTTTTACCACCTTCGGACTGTTATTTGTATAACTTTATATGCGTAGCTTATGTAAAACTGTAGGCTATAGTTTGACTTTGTATTTTATAAGTGCCTCCTGATATTCTAGCTTTATATGTTATTTCTCCTTGTCTTGTCTTATATTTCCTTGATCGTTCTCTGATTGTATCCAAATGCTAGTTAATCTGATCCCCATAAATCTACAGCCATCATGTTCTGTTGCATTGTTTGATGTAGCAAGTTTTCAGTTCTGCTTATGTTTTTGCGTAATTATATTGTCTAGTGATGCCTTTATGACAATTCTACCTAAATAATGATTAAATTTAGGATCTGAACCTCAGTTCGCCAGTTATTTGTTAAAGTCGTGCACTCTGACTCAGATTCTGATTCAATTGATTTACTATTTACTGTTGTTAAACTCCCATTTTTGTGTTCTGATATGAGTAAAGGTTTGGTTGTCGTCCTGAGTTGAAGCAGAATGGTTTGTCAACAGCACGGCTCTTTTGGCAAGGTCACAATGATTCTGTTTACTTTTCAGGAGAATATTTACCCTCTGGGCTTTTTGAAAGCATCCTGTGAAAGTTCAGCCAAGAAAAGCAGAAGGAAAGAAAATATACACTCTCACATCTCAGATCACGGACAGCATTATAAAGTTAGGCTCCAGGATGTCAGGGCTCATTATAAGAGGAGGAATTAGATCTGCATAGTTTAAAGCAACCAGGCCATGCTCCGTGATTGTCAGTATAATTCACACAACCAATTTAACCACTCTGTTTAGTTCTTAATTTTCTATCACCTGCACAATGCATCATTGTCTTGTGTTTATTACAAATCAAATTACTTGAAAGGGACTTTTGCTTCTAGTTCATTTTCATGTATTTACTGCCAGATCATGAACTGTCCATTATGGTAGACACACAGGCACATTGCAGTAATTGCTTTATAATGTTATGAAAATGGCTGTTTAATTATAATGATTATAACCACCAATGGCCTAAAATTGTTGAATACTGAATGTTAGTTGTAATGAAAGCCTTTTGTTTTCTTTTTTAGTTCTTAGTGATATTCAGGGACAGTTTAGGCAATAATAACATTTGGGACAGATTCCTGAATGCAAACTTGCGTGGGGCGGATTAAACCATCAATAAGCACTATCAGTAGTGTTAGGCTCCAGACTAATGATTTATACTCCCTAACATGGGACTGATCTCTATCAGATTGATGAATGCACCAACCAATCATGTTCCTGCAAACCCACAGCATGTACATACACCAATAAGTGATGATAAACGGCTCCCGTCAGAGTTATTTATGCATTGAAGGGGGCCTAGCATTGGCCTGCTGTGGGGTGGAGATTCCATAGTCGTTCTCCAAGTCGGTAGGTGGTCTCTTTTTTTTCTTTTTTCTTTTTCTCACTTGCCTGGTCTCATCCTCCTCTGATCTAGAGGTTCTGCTTAACCTCCCTTGCAGATGGCTGAGGGATGCGTCCCAGCTAGGGAGAAGCCTGTGGCCCATGGTTCATCCCACACAATCTTACAACAGAACCCCCCCACACACGCAGTTTATGTTCCTCAGATGCCTGTGGTGGACAAGGGAGGGATACACATGGGGCCATAAATGGGCTTGTCATGAAGGAACATGGTTCTTTTACATCCTCTCTGTTTAACACGTTTATGTGTGGGTGTAATCTTGTGTCCACTGTGTTTATGTCATGGCAGAATTGTTGTAATTATAAGTTCCATCTATTTGTCTGTCTATATCTTCATTTTTGTTAGTTATAGGCAAATACTGTACGTGCATTTTAATGCATTTTCATCTCAAGTCTACTGTCCATGAACCATGTTTTATTGGACTGTGGTGGTTTAAATTCATTGAGGATTATTTTCCCAGCTGACAGATTTTGAACAAATTAAGAACTTAAATCCTGTGTAGGTTTTAATCTTCATTTCTTTTATTATTTACCTTTTTATTTTTTATTTTTTTTTTAGCATGGAACGAGAGCTTACAAGGTATTAAATAAAAAAATATATTTATTTATTTGCTCATTTGTTGCTTCCCACTTTATATTAAGTTACTTTAACTACTAATATTGAAATAAATCATTTGACCCAATGCATTGTTTGTTTTTGTTTGTTTTTCATGTAAAAAAATACCTGCATGTAATTACAGCTGTAATTATTTTTTGTAATTAGTAAAGACACCTTATAGAAAGTGTGACCATTTGCTACATAACAAAGTATTCAATATGTGTGTAATTAGTACAAACGTAGCAAGTATCGTTTGTATATGTATTGTTAGTGTCATTTGTATATTGTATAATTTTAAGTTAAAGTCAACAAATGTTATTCAGCGATCTATATACATATACAGACATACATACATACTACTGTGTTTTGAGGGCAACTTTAACTACTGTTGTGTACTAAGTGAGATTATTACTATTATTTATTTTATTTTATTTTTTAAATCTTGCAGTCTTAATGTTTGGCCACCTTCAGTTGTCTTATGAACAAAGATTCTCATAGTTTTTAGTCTTCCTGAGCTGATCAGGGTCAGTTTTTATTGTGCAGGTGAGCTATGTGCTGCTGACCTCAGAGCAATGCTTTATGAGATTTCTCCTCTCATCTTCTTGTTTGTTTTTCTCTATGACTCCTCCTTTTCTACTGTACGCTTAGTCTGAAAATGTACAAGTTTTATGGATGAAGAGAGGATACAAGGAGTAGTGTGTTGCTGAAAGACAGTTCATGTGTATGTGTATATGTGTGTCGGGTCACTTATATTGGACAATTCAGCAATGCTGAGAGTGCTTGCCTGTAAATGTCATGTTTCTTCAGACAGCGTGGACAGATGAGGTGCAGACTGTGGTACGACTTAAAACCACACACTCTTAAAATGCACAGGTGTCCTAATGTGCTTCCAGTCAGAGCAAGGGTCTGGGAAGTGCATCTCCATGTGCACATGGACTCTTTAATTGCAGAAGTTTCCAACCCCAAACTGTTAAACAGACATTGGACCACTGCGCTCGAGCCATCTAAACTAAAGTGACAGTTATTGGCCCCTCTCGCCCAGGAAAAAACATTGAGCTATTTCCTGTTGTGTCCCATTTCACAGTAGGAGTGTATTCCCATGCATTTGATATGGCCACATTAACCATGCACTTGTGAGCTCAGTCCATAACTCATGACTCAGGTTGAAATTTACAGCTCTTCACTACATTATAACATTCTCTGCATGTGTTTTTTTCCCTATTGACCCAATTCCCATACTACCTTTCTTCATAAAGTGTGCCACATGAAATGTGTGTGTACTGCCTGTCAAGCATTTTGGCTTGAACAGTGCTCTTGGTTATAATAGAATAGGTGATGATGGGTAATACAGAGTATAGATTAAGTTTTGGTTTTAGCATATTAATTCTTGAACTGATTTACACTTGTTACAAAGTGCACTTATTTTCTTGAAGTCATCCCTAGTGAAAAAATCATATACTAAAATGTATTTGAAATACATTTATTTTATTTTTATTTTATTATTTTACAAATACATTACAGATTTATGTACTTATACCCTGCAATTGTACTTTTAGTATACTAAAATTGTTACTTAAAATTTGCTAAATTGGAACAACAAATTTTGTGCTTAATAAATAGTGCTAAGGGTCCAACTAAATATATACTTAAGTCTATTTGATTGTGCTAAAGTGGAAATATTGCAAGTATAATTTAGGTACACTTTAAATATCTTGCATTTAAATACTAATATTATATAGAGATCATACTATCCTTACTAATAGTGATATCAAAACACATTTTAGACATCATCTTAAGAAATGTGCATTGTAAAGAACTATTCCAAATAAAGTTTGATTATAATATTTATATCAGTAAGTCTCAAGCGATATGTCAGTAAATATGTTATTGAATTTGTGATACTGTTGTATAATATCTGTCATGATTCTTGTCTTGTGTTCCACTTGTTTTGTGTGTTCTTTTGTCATTTCCTGTCTTGTGCTGAGTTTTGTAGTCCTTTGTAGTTTTTCTAGTTTATTAGTATCCCCAGGTGTTTCTCATTAGCCACTCCCCCTTGTTATCTTGTTTAGCTTGTTGGTCCCTGTGTATTTATAGCCCTTGTGTTTCACTTGTTACTTTGTCAGTTGTTGTACATGTAATGGTTGCCTCTGTGATTCCCTGGTTTTGTTCCTTTGACCTTTGTGTTCTGTGTTACTTTATTAAATACCCTGCGTTTAGATCCTTGTCTTCGCTTGTCTTCCTCAGCATCGTTACAGAACAACTGACCAAACTATGGATCTAGCAGGTATTATCCGGGACCCACTGAGCAAAATTTGTTCTATTTTTCAAGATGATCGCAGCATCGAAAGTTATGTGGAGGAGTTCCTTTCTTACAGTCATCTCGTTCCTGGGAACGAGGCTCGGCTGAAGGACTGTTTCTGGAGTGGACTAGAACAGGACATCAGCTTAAATTTACCAGAGGAAGACCCCAGCTGGACCCTGGTACAGTACATTGACTTTGTCCTGCAGTTTTGTGGTTCCCCCTTCACTGTAGGGGAGGTAGTGACTGCTCACGTCGCTTCTGCTGATCCAGAGACTGTTCACGTCGCTTCTGCTGATCCAGAGACTGTTCACGTCGCTTCTGCTGATCCAGAGACTGTTCACGTCACTTCTGCTGATCCAGAGACTGTTCACGTCGCTTCTGCTGATCCAGAGACTGTTCACGTCACTTCTGCTGATCCAGAGACTGTTCACGTCACTTCTGCTGATCCAGAGACTGTTCACGTCACTTCTGCTGATCCAGAGACTGTTCACGTCGCTTCTGCTGATCCAGAGACTGTTCACGTCGCTTCTGCTGATCCAGAGACTGTTCACGTCACTTCTGCTGATACAGAGACTGTTCACGTCGCTTCTGCTGATCCAGAGACTGTTCACGTCGCTTCTGCTGATCCAGAGACTGTTCATGTCGCTTCTGCTGATCCAGAGACTGTTCACGTCGCTTCTGCTGATACAGAGACTGTTCATGTCGCTTCTGCTGATCCAGAGACTGTTCACGTTGCTTCTGCTGATACAGAGACTGTTCATGTCGCTTCTGCTGATACAGAGACTATTCACGTCGCTTCTGCTGATCCAGAGACTGTTCACGTTGCTTCTGCCGATCCAGAGACTGTTCACGTCACTTCTGCCGATACAGAGCCTTCACCGCTGGTTCCGTCCAGCACCGAGCCCTCTTCACCGCTGGTCCCGTCCAGTTCAGAGCCCTCTTCACCGCTGGTCCCGTCCAGTTCAGAGCCCTCTTCACCGCTGGTCCAATCCAGTTCAGAGCCCTCTTCACCGCTGGTCCCGTCCAGCACAGAGTCTTCTTCGCCGCTGGTTCTGTCCAGTTCAGAGCTCTCATCGCTGCCCAGCTCCAAGCCCTCTTTGCCGCTGGTCCTGCCCAGCTCAAGGCCCTTTTCATCGCTGGTCCAGGACTCATTACCGGGGAGCCTCCCCAAGAAAATTTTTGGGGGGGGCAATACACCTCCGGACCAGTCTGATCCGCCAGGACCGCCAGAGGGGCGGTCTCCTGTTCCGCCGTGGCCGCCCGAAGGGTCGTCTCCACCGTGGCCGCCCGAGGGGTCGTCTCCACTGTGGCCGCCTGAAGGTTCGTCTCCGCCCTGGCCGCCCGAGGGGTCGTCTCCACTGTGGCCGCCTGAAGGTTCGTCTCCGCCCTGGCCGCCTGAAGGTTCGTCTCCGCCCTGGCCGCCTGAGGGTTCGTCTCCGCCCTGGCCGCCTGAAGGTTCGTCTCCGCCCTGGCCGCCCGAGGGGTCGTCTCCACTGTGGCCGCCTGAAGGTTCGTCTCCGCCCTGGCCGCCTGAAGGTTCGTCTCCGCCCTGGCCGCCTGAAGGTTCGTCTCCGCCCTGGCCGCCTGAAGGTTCGTCTCTGCCCTGGTCGCCTGCACAGCCTGCTCCGCCCTGGTCGCCTGCACTGCCTGCTTCGCCCAGGTTGCCTGCACTGCCTGCTCCGCCCTGGTCGCCTGCACTGCCTGCTCCGCCCTGGTCGCCTGCACTGCCTGCTCCGCCCTGGTCGCCTGCACTGCCTGCTCCGCCCTGGTCGCCTGCACTGCCTGCTCCGCCCTGGTCGCCTGCACTGCCTGCTCCGCCCTGGTCGCCTGCACTGCCTGCTCCGCCCTGGTCGCCTGCACTGCCTGCTCCGCCCTGGTCGCCTGCACTGCCTGCTCCGCCCTGGTCGCCTGCACTGCCCTGGTCGCCTGCACTACCTGCTCTGCCCTGGCCTCCCATCTTGCCGCAGTCTCCAGGTCCTCTGCCATTCCACGGACCTGGCCCTCCATCCCTCCCCCGTTCCACCTCTGCTCCACCACCCTCCTTGACATTTATTTATTTTTTTATTTTTTGTGGAGTGTCTGGAATTCACTCCTTAAAGGGGGGGCTCTGTCATGATTCTTGTCTTGTGTTCCACTTGTTTTGTGTGTTCTTTTGTCATTTCCTGTCTTGTGCTGAGTTTTGTAGTCCTTTGTAGTTTTTCTAGTTTATTAGTATCCCCAGGTGTTTCTCATTAGCCACTCCCCCTTGTTATCTTGTTTAGCTTGTTGGTCCCTGTGTATTTATAGCCCTTGTGTTTCACTTGTTACTTTGTCAGTTGTTGTACATGTAATGGTTGCCTCTGTGATTCCCTGGTTTTGTTCCTTTGACCTTTGTGTTCTGTGTTACTTTATTAAATACCCTGCGTTTAGATCCTTGTCTTCGCTTGTCTTCCTCAGCATCGTTACAATATCAAGGAAATGCAATTACCCTGCCTACTTGTCTATTGTAGATGCTTTTTTGTTACACATATTAAGGCAATGTATTGAATTTAATGGATTGTGCACAATGTTATTTATTTTGTTTTAAGAAATGCCTTATACTGTATTGGCAGATGTACAGTAATAGTTAGGCATTTATGTGTGTGTGCTCAAGGACACATAAGACTGTGGTTCTACTCCTAGAACCTTAAAATGAAACCAGCCATCTTGGTTGAGTTCAAGGACATGAAGCAGACAGCTTGCACCTGCGAGGTATCTTGCAGCGAGAAGGATCTTGGAAACTTTGGGAAAGTTACAACTTGCGTCAATCAACAAGGTTAGAACCTAACTTCGGTTGGAAACAACAGGAGTATAAAAGACTGATGTGCTGATTGCCTCTTTGGATACTGATACGTCATTAAACCCCTGACGCATAGAAGCCCAGAGATGAGGACAAGAAACCCCAAGCTGAAAACAAGAAGCCCAGAGCTGACTACACCTTTGACTCAAAGCGTGATTATAGTTGTATTTGCTTTATATTTTTGTTTATTATAAAAAGAAAAGTAACCAATTAAAATAAATTTGATTGATTAAATAACTGCCTTACAAGGCTTGATTCCTAGTGTTTTTAAAGACTTTGAACAAGAACATACCACAGAGAAGTCTTCTGACCGAATTGTGAGTCATTTAAAATGCTTATAATTTAGGCCAGACTCAACTTGCTTTACCTGACCTGAGAATAAAATATTATATATATATATATATATGTATGTATATATATATATATATATATATATATATATATATATATATATATATATATATATATATATATATATACACACTCACCTAAAGGATTATTAGGAACACCATACTAATACTGTGTTTGACCCCCTTTCGCCTTCAGAACTGCCTTATTTTTACGTGGCATTGATTCAACAAGGTGCTGAAAGCATTCTTTAGAAATGTTGGCCCATATTGATAGGATAGCATCTTGCAGTTGATGGAGATTTGTGGGATGCACATCCAGGGCACGAAGCTCCCGTTCCACCACATCCCAAAGATGCTCTATTGGGTTGAGATCTGGTGACTGTGGGGGCCATTTTAGTACAGTGAACTCATTGTCATGTTCAAGAAACCAATTTGAAATGATTCGAGCTTTGTGACATGGTGCATTATCCTGCTTGAAGTAGCCATCAGAGGATGGGTACATGGTGGTCATAAAGGGATGGACATGGTCAGAAACAATGCTCAGGTAGGCTGTGGCATTTAAACGATGCCAAATTGGCACTAAGGGGCCTAAAGTGTGCCAAGAAAACATCCCCCACACCATTACACCACCACCACCAGCCTGCACAGTGGTAACAAGGCATGATGGATCCATGTTCTCATTCTGTTTACACCAAATTCTGACTCTACCATCTGAATGTCTCAACAGAAATCGAGACTCATCAGACCAGGCAACATTTTTCCAGTCTTCAACTGTCCAATTTTGGTGAGCTTGTGCAAATTGTAGCCTCTTTTTCCTATTTGTAGTGGAGATGAGTGGTACCCGGTGGGGTCTTCTGCTGTTGTAGCCCATCCGCCTCAAGGCTGTGCGTGTTGTGTCTTCACAAATGCTTTGGTGCATACCTCGGTTGTAACGAGTGGTTATTTCAGTCAAAGTTGCTCTTCTATCAGCCTGAATCAGTCGGCCCATTCTCCTCTGACCTCTAGCATCAACAAGGCATTTTCGCCCACAGGACTGCTGCATACTGGATGTTTTTCCCTTTTCACACCATTCTTTGTAAACCCTAGAAATGGTTGTGCGTGAAAATCCCAGAAACTGAGCAGATTGTGAAATACTCAGACCGGCCCGTCTGGCACCAACAACCATGCCACACTCAAAATTGCTTAAATCACCTTTCTTTCCCATTCTGACATTCAGTTTGGAGTTCAGGAGATTGTCTTGACCAGGACCACACCCCTAAATGCATTGAAGCAACTGCCATGTGATTGGTTGATTAGATAATTGCATTAATGAGAAATAATGTTCCTAATAATCCTTTAGGTGAGTGTGTATATACAGTATATATGTATATATATATATATATATATAGATATATATATATATATATATATACATATATATATATATATATATATATATATATATATATATATATATATATATATATATATATATATATATATATATATATATATATGCCTTTCTCAAACCTGTAGATTTTTATAAAGCTCATTGTTCTGGAAAAGCGTGGAAAAAGGAAAACAAGAAATCGCATCAAATGACCCCTTATGCTGTGCTATATTTATAAAGATTACTTTATTGTTTTTGAAAGAAACAATAATGATGCTGTTAGCACATGTCACGTTACTTGGAATGCCATTCAAATGCCATTGCATGTGTATTACCTGTTCCCACATGCGTATTATGTGTTTGCAGGGTGTTTCTTGACAAACTGACATCGTCAACTCCTGGCCTGGCTTGCATAATACAGCCTTTTTAGTAATTTTTGCAGATCTTTGTCAACGGGGATCATTTTGACAACATTGTTGTCTGTTTTAAGTACATCGTTGTCGTGTATACATACCCTAAGACTCTCTCTATATACTCACCTCTACAGTTCAGCATTGTCTGGTGTTAGTAAAGGAACATATACCCGTTTACTGCTGCTTCTTATGGACAGTTTCTACTGCCATTTCCTGATTCTCCTACCTGTGTGTGTTTGTTTTATGAACTTACCAGTATGCTTACCTATTTTCCACAAGTCATCATGGAAGTTAAGTACTTTGGGTTTCCTTTTGAGATTCTCGGAAGCCTTCAAGATGTTTACCCATCTATACTTACCTGAGTTTACAATTTTCGCAGACTATAGAGTGGCTTTGTATGTTAAGAGCATTGTATCTATGTTAAAGGGATAGTTCACTTTGAAATTAAATGTTGGTATGTTTTAGCTTACCTCAAGGGCATCCAAGATGTAGGTGTATTTTTTTCCAATGGTTCCAATGAACTGCCGTAGACAAGGCGACATCTAGTGTATATATCTATGCACCAGTCTGCGTACACGTCACACACCAGGATGCGCGCGCGCCCTCAGATCACTTGGACGTGGCTGTGTACAAAAGGTAAAAACAATATAATCATGTTCGTTTTCTCACACAAACCGCTCGTTTCGTGTCTTAGGTCATCAATGTGTACTTACGATGGGGAATTGTTTTAATTTGGACTCTGTGCATGCTCTTTGAGACAGTGACCATAGACCTGCATTATACGACTGACAGACAAGAACGGTTTGACCTAAAAATATCAAAATTGAAACTACTGTGGAAAAAAAGACACCTACATCTTGGATGCCCTTGAGGTAAGCTAAAACATACCAACATTTAATTTCAAAGTGAACTATCCCTTTAATACTGATGATCAATCCTGTGAATCACTTGAAGCACTGTAGTGATTTATGGTCTTAAAAATCAATATTGATACTAATATTTATTCATATTAATATTTAAGATAGTAATATCTAGGACCATAAATCACTACAGCTCATTGGGCTGTGTTTCCCAAAAGCATTGTGAGCCCAAGTTGATCGTGGAGACAATTGCCACCAATGTTCTCTAAGATCTACTTAAGCTTATGATGCTTTTGGAAAACAGCCCTTTGGTTTTCTGTTTGATGAATAAACTCCTGCACTTGAGTCCATCTTTCTCTCTCTCTCTCTGTGTGTGGACTTTTAGAATGAAAAAAATAGATGATTAGATGAAATTAGTTAAAGGTTAACTTTTAACTTTTAAAGATTGACAAATGAGCTTTACATGACAGCACAATAATAATAATAATAATAAAAAAATTAGCATGATCAATTACAATTACAAATGTTTTATATGTTTACATTTTTAATTATTATTTTATTTATTTTATTATTAACAATTTTCTTATTATACTGGATTGAGACTGTGAATGGAAGGACAGGGAAATGTTGGGGAGAGAAAATGGGGAAACCGAATTGGAGTATAACACAGGTTGAACTGACCGCTCAATGGACAGGGCTTAGATTAAGCCAGGATTAGGCTTTAGTCAAATTAAGACATTTAAGGACATGTCTTAGAAAAAATACATTCCTGGTGTGCATCTTGAGACAATACAATGGCACTGACATATTTTAATATATGTCATTTCAAGTTTTCAGTTAAGACAACTCAAACATGCATTTTAGTCTGGGACTAGCTGCTTTATCTGTGAAATAGGCAATATATGTCTCGGAAACATGAACTAACCACTAGTTCACTACATAATGGATCAAATGTTTGTGTATTTGTGTACACAAATCATAATCTGCAATTTTACATGACCTGATGATCGTGTTGAATTCAGTGTCTGGTTCACTGGACTCTGGTTCATTTATTGGAAAGATAAGAGCACAGCATTGCAGAGACAGGCCTGTCAGATGCTGCTGGTATTGTCATCAGTGTTGAATGTTAAAGCCCCTGCTCACACTCATTCTCTCACTGTGTAGAAAAGACATTCCCTCTAACATTACTTTGTACATTCTTATCCCAATTTGTGTGTTTGTGTAATTTGTCTTTAAGAGAGTGGGGTTTGGAAAACATAGTGTTTCCTTAATCTGTTTGACCTTTTATTAATTATTTACTTAAAAAAAAAATCTATTCATTTATTTATTTTTACAGTCGCTCTTAAACACCAAAAAGTGTGTTTTACACAATTCGTAAGCTTAGAATTTTGTTAATGTGCATCTTACATGTTAAATCAAGATGCCTTGTATTTCTGATTTCTGAGGAAGTAAAATGTATCTCTTTATCAGTCACAATAGTTTTATGGACAAAATTAAGTCATTGATTTCCTCAATAACAAACATGAACTTACCTTTTTTTTTTATTCTTCAGGAAATTATTGACACACTTAGTGCCCATTTCTGTTAACAAGGCTCAATGAGACTTGATTCATTAGTAGATTTAAATGTTTGTAGGATGCAAAAATAACATCTCCTGTCCAAACTTAATATATAGAGACAACTGTAATAAAGTAATACTAATGTTGATTCCCGAAAAAAGTGTAATCACTGTGACTTTGAATATTCAAACCAGTCTAACACAAGATTAGCTAGCATTAGCTTATTAGCTCAAACAATGGTGTGATTTTGGAAAAGTTTGTACTGCTATTTGAGCAAAGAGTGAACATTGTGTACTTTGCCATTACTTTGTGTCAGAGAAAACTGACAGAATAGTTTTATAAGGAGTTTTGGATGAGGACACACACTTACTGACAACAGCAGCAGGTCTAGTGTGGTTGTCCACAGGGTGGGGGTCTTTGTCATCAAGTCTGTGTTCTGCTTTGATTTACTTTTCTTCGCTTATCTTTCTCTTCTTTGTTTCTTCTCTCTAGCTGGTCACTAGCAATCTGGACAATTTCAGCATGCAGAATGCTATTACCGTATGCGCTATTTTGTAGAAGTTCAACAAATGATCAGGATGTTATCCAAAAAATTAAGTCTAAAGAGGAAAGCAATTAGTGGGCTATTATATATTTTTTGTACCAGTATTCAATTTCAAAAGGGTTAGCAAAGTTTGCCACCCTGTTAACTAAATGTAGCATGTATGTGCAGTTTAAACCCCTTATTTATGAATTTAACATGAAGTAAATATTTGTAAAAAAAAAAAAAAAAAAATGCCCAAGTTAAGCTGTCATTCGGTATATGTTTGTGATCTACCTTGTAGTTATTGGTACATTTGTGTAACTACTTTAATAAAGCAGAGACATTTTAGTCATTAACAAAACACGTTTATCCTCATATGAATGATTTACGATTGTAAATTTCCTACCGTAAATATCTAAAACATTTTTTTTAACATAAACATGATACAAACATATCACAAACATAAATGGACAACTTTAAAGGCAATTTTCTCAATGTTTAGATTTGTTTGCACCCTCAGATTCCAGATATTCAAATAGTTCTCAGCCAAATATTGTCCTATCCTAACAAGCCATGCATCAATTGAAAACTTATTTATTCAGCTTTCAGGTGATGTATAAATCTCAGTGTCATAAAATTGCTCCATGTGACTGGTTTTGTGGTCCAGGGTCACATATACTAAAATTACTCAACTGATCTGTGTTTATCTTTTTTTGCAGAACAGTTTTATTTATACCGTATCACTCTCAGATAAAAAGGTACAAAAGCTGTCACTGGACAGTACCCTTCAAAAGGGTACTAATATGTACCATTTAGGTGCTAATATGTACACTTTTGGTACCAATATGTACCTTTGAGGGAGGGACTAATATGCACTCTTAAGGTACAAAGATGTACCTTTTGAAAAGGTACCACCACAATGACAGCTTTTGTACCTTTTTTTCTGAGAGTGATTAGCATGTATTATTTTAGGCAACATTAACACTTAGGCTGCCACTAAATATATCAAGTTCTTCATTGTGGTCAGGTTATTCAAGCCAGATAAATCTCTAACTATAATGAGATCCAATCCAATTACTGTAACATACTGTACACCCTGACAAAGAGTTGCAAGCCAACTTTACTTGATTTATTATTATTTTCAGGACGGCAGATGATCCTGGGTCTGCATAAGGAATATGACACCTACCTCTGGCCTAAGACACTACATCTATCTTATGAAAAGCATTCTTGAAGTTCGTAGTTTTACATTTGCAGTTTACAACCCAATGGTCCATTTTTGAACATATGTTCTATACATATATTTATATGTGTGTATTTATGTGCTATTAAACATACAGCATATAAACTCTCTCACTGAGGATAAAGACATCATAAAGGAAGTGATGCAGATACAAACAGATGATTGGCAAGTTGTGATGAAGTGAATAAACACCCTCACTATTACCACTGCATCAACTCACCTCTGCATCAACTCGCCTCATCAGCAAACACAAACTCTCACAGCACTAAAATGTCACGTTTCACCTCTCTGTCAGTATTTTCTTGTTGACTCTGTGTAATATTTTGTCAGAGGATTTGCTTGCCGCTATCTGGATTGTTTAATCCCCTGCACTGTTTCTGGCACCAGAACATGTAAACGGCAGTCTCGGTTTACTTGTCACTCTTTGAGTACTTGGCTAATTCTGTTTAGTTTCACACCCAGTCACTTAGCTCTATTTGTTTTGATAATTACAACCATAGTTCCTGGAGGCTATACTTGCCCTGAAGGACAGTTCAAAGAAACAGAGAGACCTGGGCCTCGAGACTTCCTGACACCTCTAAACCTCCCAGAGAGGCTTGCCAAGGTCACCTCTCATTATCACATTCTTGATAGTTCAGCACCTGTCATTGTTTTATTCTGGACAAGATTCACCCTTAGACCAAAAAAGACCATATGACTGACAATAAAAGCAACTAACCACAGTCCAAGTTGTTTTTTATGTGCTTTCAAAGATTTGATGCCACTAACCTGATAAACTTTGGCTAAAATGTCTTCCCAAATCCCATATCGACCTTGTGCTGTGCCAAAGGTATAAAAAGTAATGCAAAATTAAAGGAATAGTTCACTCAAAAATATACTCTCTGCTCTAAAAGTTCTAAAGTTCTAGTTCTAAAACATATATGACTTTCTTTCTTCTGTGGAACACAAAATAAGATCATCTGAAAAGGAAATTGATGAAAGATCTCATTCTCAATAAAGCAACTTTACCATTTTTTTTAAAACAACATGAATAATAACAATACTCTATAATCTAATTATGTAGCACTTTAGTTTTAGTAGTTTAGTAGTAGTTTAGTTCTAGTTTTAACTAGAAAGTATATATATATATATTTCACTAGTTCACACTTACAAATAAGTTAGATAGAATAAATGCGTATTTGGCGTGCTGTCCGAGGAGAGGGCTCCGGGCTCGGTATTCGGCCCGAACCCAGAGTACTCCCCCCGTATTCCTGGCTGTAAAGATTAAGCCAAGAGTGAGGAGTCGGGGTGGTGGAGGGATGCTGAAAAACTGTCAAGGAATATTAGGTGAGTTGACAGTGTGGATATATATATACTTCTTGTCATGCTGATTAGGGTAGACATAATTGTTTGATGACGAGTAGATTGGATTGCTTATTTGAACGTGCTCCTCCCGAACTTTGTTTATAAAACATCATATATATGTGTGTGTGTGTGTGTGTGTGTGTGTGTGTGTGTGTGTGTGTGTGTGTGTGTGTGTGTGTGTGTGTGTGTGTGTGTGTGTGTGTGTGTGTGTGTGTGTGTGTGTTTTTACTGTTACGAATTACACTTTCCAGTACTTTCTTCAAAATAATTTAATGAAATGTAGCGGTCGACACGCGTTCACGGAGATGGATGCTGGCGTATGACGTAGGACGTAGCGTAGGAAGCGTCATGACGTAGAACGAACGTAGAGTTTTGTTTTGCTCTGCTCTCTGGCTCCGCTGTCACGTTCGTTCTATGTCACGACGCTTCCTACGCTACGTCCTACGTCATACGGCAGCATCCATCTCCGTGAACGCGCGTCGACCGCTACCGGAAGCCAGTTATTTTCATTTATAAAGTTTTAAATATGTATATTTTTACGACAAAACCGCACGGATTACCCTCAGAAGGCCTTCGTTTATCCCCCTGGAGCCAGATGGATTACTTTTGTGAAGGATGCATGCACATTTTTGGGACTTGAAGGAGGTGGACCCCATAACTTCACATTATAACCATTGAAAGATCTAAGACATTTTCTAAAATAACTGAAAATGTGTTCGTCTGAAAAATGATTGACATATACATCTCGAACGGCTTGAGGGTGAGTAAATCATGGGTTTAATATCATTTTTGGCCGAACTATCCCTTTAATTCAGTTACTCCGTATAGTATGGAAATACTGTATATTGTTCTGCATACATCCTTACCTGTGTACTCTATCTGTGATAGCCTACTTATCTCATCTTCTCATATAACCTGTAATAAACTCCCTGCGATTGGGTTCATCCTAATCTGTGTCTGGTTCAGTCTCAGTGTGAGCTGTACAGTCACATGATCCTTCAGAAATTATTCTAATATGCTAATTTGTTGCTCAGGAAATATTTCTTATCAATGTTGGAAATCGTTGTGCAGCTTGATATTTTTGTGGAAACCTTTTTTCAGGATTCTTTGTAACATTTGTTCTTTTAACATTATGCACATATTTACTTTTGATTAATGTAATGCATCCTTGCTGAATTAAAGTATTAAATTCTTTAATTTCTTGAGCATATTAACATTATGTTAATGAAATGATCAGATGATGATACACTTTTACTTTTGACAAAGAAGAAATACATTGTTTTGAGACTTTTTTTTCTTCACTGAGGGATCGTCTTCAGTCAACTCTCCCACCCACTGTCTGTCTGTCTTTTTTTTTTTTTTTTTTTTGCCTCTCTCTTTTCTTTCTCTCATTTTTCCCCTCTTCCTGAGGGGAACAAAGCATGATCTTAGCCCTGGCTTGATCCGTGCGCTCTGAGCAGATAGTTCAGCCAGGATTAATATTCTCTGCCACTTTGATGTCAAAACCACATATCACAAAAATGAAAAGGATGGGGGGGGTGAGCAGGCTAAAGAAAGACAGTTGAGAACGAAAGGAAAGGACGACGAAAGAAGGATAGAGCGAGATAGAAGAAGTGTTATGAATGTGATAGATTCCCTCTTGGCAAGTAGGGACCAGATGTATAATCTGGTAGCTGCTTGCCAAGGAAGCAGATGCCCTCCCAAACCCTTCAACCCCCCTTGGCAAGGCGTGTGACACGCCATACCAGGGGCCGTGTTTGTACAAGTGTATCACCTTGGCTACCATAAGTGGGGGATCAATGAGGGGGTGGTGGCCTATGCAGGTTTGCTCTATTGGCTCTCTTTGCCTGTGTTGATGGCCCCGGACATTAGAACAATCAGTCCCCCACCCACAAACCCTCCAGCCTGACTGGTTCAGTAGAAAGGGGGCGGAGGGAAAACAAACAAATGGAGTGAGATATTGCTGGATGAGGGTGCTTAGGCTGGTTTTAGAGAAAGGTGCCAAAGGTGAGAGCATCTTGTGGGCGAGAGAGCGCCCATAATCTTCTCCACATGAGGGCATGGAGAGCTTTGCCCTTCTGCAGTAATTACATTAGAGTCAAATGAATCCTACGTATCTGACAGAAACACATTTTTGCCCTCGAGGAGAATCCCTGGCTAATTGAGATCTGCCAGGAGAGGAGTCGAGCAGGCATGAGAAGGGCCTACCTATGCCATGAAGAGCTTTAAAGGGTTATGTGGGAGAGTGTGTGTTTTTGTTTAAGGATCAGTGTTGGGGAATGTTCATTTTAAAAGTAACGTGTTACAATATTGCATTTTGTGATTGAAAAAGTAACTAATTGTGTTGCACTGGTACATTTTTATGTAAAGTAATGCATTGAGTTAATTTTCTATTCTTTTTTCTCACAATTAACCGACTCTCATTCAGAGTAGAGTTATGCATAGCTTGCAGTCTTTTTTTAGACTAGATGTTCTTCCCTGACTTTTTCAGAGTCCTCTGAGTTTATGTGCCATAATATATAAGCTATGTCAAGAACAGTTGCATACCAACGCAGCATAAGTGAATTTACACAGAAATCTCAATCATGGCGAAGAATTGACAGAACAATGGACACTCTCCGTCTATAAGTATTTTTCCTGTTCAAGTAGAGTTGAAAATATAAAGTCATATACGAGTAGGAAACTCCGAATTCTGGATGATACTCAAGTTGCCAGGTTGTGATGATGAAAGGGGTGTGTCAATTTGAAACATTGCGTAAACGCTGATGGATGGATGGATGAGTGTGTGTCTATAACATATATAGAGATCCGTGAGTGAAAGCATTTCTGTATCGAATTATAATGAATAATTTTGCAAGATATTTTGTTTTTTAATGCTGTATTTCAATTATTTTAAAGTTGTGATACAAGGACCCAGACAGCAACATAGTGTCGGCCCAGATCCAGCCCAGTCTGAGGAACAGCTGATGGACAAGTGTAAAGTCAATGACCCGATTTCCACGATTTACTTTATGTGACACAGATACTTGGTTGGATAGCATGCATAAATCAGGAAGACGAATTAATAATTTTCTATTTTAAATCAGATTATTTGAATTTCCGATTTGTATGTGAAATGTCAAAATAACGAATGTTCAGTTTGATAAAATTACAGTATGTTGTAAATTTTTGTACTTCAAAAAAGTTACCTGACACACACAATGCACTTTACTTAACATCACCCTCAACACTGAAGTTCATCCAGTTAATTGTGTGTGTATGTGTGTTTGATGTTTTAATTGTGTTGTTCATGTAGCATTGGTGATTGCAGGTTTTGTAGTGCATATATACAAGTCACATTGAGTTTGTGTGTTTAGGGTTTTTGTGTGTATTTGTTTGTGTGTGTATGGATTGTAGGCATAAACACGTGTATGCCCTTACTTCTACACAGAAATGCTGGATCGGGATGGTTAGCCTAACCTCCCACTTCCCTTAGCCTCTAACAGTGATGCGGATAACACCCTCTATACGTTTCACGTCCGTCTCCTGCCAGCTTTTCAGTGGTCATTAAAAGCCAGCTGTTATCAGTCTGCACAGGATGGATTCTCTGACGATGCAGGTTGAGAATCCCACTTCAGGTAACAGGTCCTTATCTGCCTCCTGATTGCCTCCGCGCTGGCAATCCGGCTGACGTTGGCGTCTCAATCAGTCTTTAAATAATCTGCCTGGCTCTCGGGGAGGAGGACTCTCTCTGCGGTGCACAGAGACTGGAGGAACAGGAGACTTTTAATACCTGCTTCAGCTCTCAGATGGGAAGCAACAAAAACAAAATCTGAGAGGACGTGATGTGTTAATGCAAGGGTGCTTCAACACTAGAGCTTTTGGTGTGGACTCATGTCCGTTTAAGTTTAGTTCATTTGGTTGGTGTGACAGCTGTTTTCCTAAACGCATCCAAGTCTGCTTAAAAAGGTGGCCTGATCTGGTACACATAGCTGTTCACGAGTTCACACTTACATACAGACCCTTTCCAAAAAATTTGAATATCATGGAAAAGTTTATTTATTTCCATAATTCCATTCAAAACGTTAAACTTCCATAGATTACAGATTCAGGGTCCACAACTTAAAGGAGAACTCCGGTCAATTTTAACATTGAGCTCATTTTTTTGTACATTTGGAGTGCTGTCAATACAGAGAACAACGACAAAAATCGGTGTTGCCTACACCGAGTTATTCTATTTTTAAAATTTGCACCCTATTGACTTCAATGGGGCAAGTAGTAAGCCTGCTTTTAGGCTCTTAACATCCTTGATGTGTCATTACAAGTGCACAGAAAATGTGAGTGATTCCTTCCGAGTGAACACGGGTGAATCTGACTGCAGTAGATGTTAGAGATATTAATAAAAATGAAGTTAATTCAGCCAGCGCTCATACCTCTGTTTACATCCTGTTTTCGGTGGAAGGCCATAGTAATCGATTGTCGAGTTCACGCGCATGATCATAGGCACTAAACCTATGCGCGTGAACTCGACAATCGATTACTATGGCCTTCCACCGAAAACAGGATGTAAACAGAGGTACGAGCGCTGGCTGAATTAACTTAATTTTTATTAATATCTCTAACATCTACTGCAGTCAGATTCACCCGTGTTCACTCGGAAGGAATCACTCACATTTTCTGTGCACTTGTAATGACACTTAAAGGATGTTAAGAGGCTAAAAAGCAGGCTTACTACTTGCCCCATTGAAGTCAATAGGGTGCACATTTTAAAAATAGAATAACTCGGTGTAGGCAACACCGATTTTTGTCGTTGTTCTCTGTATTGACAGCACTCCAAATGTACAAAAAAATGAGCTCAATGTTAAAATTGACCGGAGTTCTCCTTTAAACGATTTCAAGTATTTAGTTGTTTATTTGTACATAATTTGGTCTTCCAGCTCATAAAACCCACGAAAACAGGATTTCAAAAAATTTGAATATTACATGAAATCACACAGTAATTACACAGTGATACCATGGTCATTGAACCAGGTTTTGGTTATTTTGGCAGTGTGGGCAGGTGCAAATCCTGCTGGAAAATGAAGTCAGCATGAAGTGCTCTGAAAATGTCCTGGTAGACGGCTGCGTTGACTCTGGACTTAATAAAGCACAGTGGACCAAAATCCTCTTTTCTGATGAGAGCAAATTTTGCATCTCATTTGGAAACCAAGGTCCCAGAGTCTGGAGGAAGAATGGAGAGGCACACAATCTAAGATGCTTGAAGTCCAGTGTGAAGTTTCCACAGTCTGTGTTGGTTTGGGGAACCATGTCATCGGCTGGTGTTGGTCCCATACTTGCCAACCTTGAGACCTCAGAATTAGGGAGATATTCAAAAGGACCGGGGGGGGGGTTAAAAAGGACCGGGGGGGCGGGGGGTTGTGTGTTCAAAAGGACCGGGGGGGGCGGGGGGTTGTGTGTGTCATATCACACACACAAACGCAAAGAAAAATGTAATTCATTTATTTGACAAATTCAATTCCTTAAGGCCTCTCCTCAGGAGGTTAGACCCTAATTTGTTTGCTACTGTAAATGAAAAGACAAGAAATAGCTAGATCTTATCAATAAACATTTATTAATTCATAGCCTAATGCAACAATTACATAAGTAAACTCTCAAAACATTATAATTATGACATTTAATTTTAAAATTTTCATGTAAGTCTAAAGCTAAATAAATAGCTGTTCTTGCCTTTCATTTCAGACATCTGCTTCTAGGGGCCGTTCACATATCGCGTCTTTTTCACGCTCAAGGTCGTTATTTCAACTGTAGGCGCGCGGCCGCGGTGAGCACGCTCATAATGGAAGCAACGTGGTGCGCTAGTTTTTCCAGGCGGGTTTTTCCTTCTCATCTCCAGAAATATATCTAGTAGTAAAGCTAATGCGAGGGCTAGAAATCAATTAATCCTTTGCTGATACTTCTTCGTCGTCATCGTGGAGAGCGCAGTTTGGTTGCATAGCAACGACAGACGCCATGGCAGCGCAAGCGTTTGGTCTGAAACGGTTGGTGTAGCAATATTGTTGTCCGGGTGGAAATCGGGAGAAATTCGGGAGAAAGGTCGGTCCGGGAGATTTTCGGGAGGGGCTTTGAAATTCGGGAGTCTCCCGGAAAAATCGGGAGGGTTGGCATGTATGGACTTGGTCCACTGTGCTGTCCAATCAATGCAGCTGTCTACCAGGACATTTTCAGAGCACTTCATGCTTCCTTCAGCAGATAAGCTTTATGGAAATGCTGACTTCATTTTCCAGTAGGATTTGCACCTGCCCACACTGCCAAAATAACCAAAACCTGGTTCAATGACCATGGTATCACTGTGTAATTACCAGTGTTAGGTAACGACGTTATTTTTTCAGCAACGGGGTAATCTAACTAATTACTTTTCCCGTTGTTACAACGCCTTTAACATTACTGGACGTTAAATGCGGTGCGTTACTATCAGGGTTCTAAATTAACACCCGCCAACCCGCCAAATGTGGGTTAAAATTCATTTTGGCGGGTGTTAATAAAAACTTACTAGCCAGTTTGGACGGTGATGCATGAGGCATTACATGCATGATACATAAGGCTCTGTTCCGCTCTGTTCTCGGTCATTTATCCCCCTGGCAGTACTTCCTACATTTCCCATGAACACTGTGCCGTAATGCTACGTGATGAAGTTTCATACGCCCATTGGCTACGCGCAGTTTGCAGTGAAACCAGCGCGAGAAACCATGGAAACGAACGGACACAGAAAACACAAGAAATAAGACGAACGGAGTTGGCTAGTAAAGTAGGTTAATATTAAACGAAATGCGGCGGTGGTTGGGACAGACTTCTGGGGGCGAGAAGAGGAACGAGGCAGGGGATGAGGAGGGTATCGACAGAGAAAAGAAAATTTAATGCCAAAGAAAAGAAAAGAAATTTTCTAAGAAAAGACAATTTAATGCCAAATGGCTGACGGGTCGTGAATGGCTAGTGTTTGATCACAATAATGTTGTCATGTATTGTCAGGATTGCCGCATGTACGCAAAAGAAAAAAACAAAACAAACAATTTCGTAGTAGGATCTAATAATTTTAAAGTAGAGGCAGTAAAGGACCATGAGAGTTCCCGAAGTCATCAGGGGAGCCTAAGGATTAAAACTGCCAAAACAGGTCGTATTGAAGAAGAAGAGCTCTGAAGACATGCGATTCAAATGATAAATAGATAGATCCCAAACTTGAAATTAAATGTTTGCACTTTCTGTGTATATTTTGTTGTATTGTAGGCTACTTTGTGTTTTTCATGCCAGCAATTCTAATAAAATAATCAAATGCATTCAGTGGCATTATATACTCATAATTTCTCTTATTTTCACCGTAAAAAAATTTGGCTAGTGGATTTCCTGATTGGCTGGTGATCAAAAAAGTTAATTTAGAACCCTGGTTACTATGCATTGATTGAATAAACTGTGTAATCCGAACGCACCCCTGGCTCGCGCAGCTAGTGAGGAGGTGGGTTAATAACGAGGTAAGCGATTATGATTGGCTAAGGCAGAGTCATGTGTTTCATGGTAGCCAATCAGAGCCAGTGTTTTTACACACATGCCAGCACACGCGCCCAACACACACACACACGCACACCAGCTAAACAGAGATTCGATGAAGCAGCAGAGATGGCAAGTCAGGAGCAATCCGATAAAAAGTTGCCATTTTCAAGGTGGAGATATAAGCACTACTTCAAATTCATTGAGGTCAAAGGCAAGAACTAGGGGTGGAACGGTTCATGTACCCGTACGGGCGTCACGGTTTGGTGCATACATTTACACTGAGAATACACGGTATAAAAATAAATAAAACTAGCGTGCAAATTAATTAATGTAATGCGGAACTAGTGTTATACGCAGGCTCTTTAGGGACACCTAATCTGTAGCCCCGCCTTAGCTCTGAACATGGCCCTGGAGCAGGCTGCGATGTAAAGATTGGAATGCTGGAATGTGTTGTGTGTGTGTGAGAGAGAGAGAGAGAGAGAGAGAGAGAGAGGCGCGGGCGCGATCGAAAAGTCGCAAAGTGTTTATATATGTGTGCGTGCGTGTGCGTGTGCGTGTGCGTGTGCGTGTGTGTGTGTGTGTGTGTGTGTGTGTGTGAGGCGCGGACGCGATCGAACAGTGGAAACAAAAACATTCCGTAATTTTGTTTATACAGGACATTCAAACTGCAAAGTGTTTCCAAATTCTTTGACATATTGCAACTTTTTTTTTTTTTAACAGTAACGCAAATAGTTACTTTCCCTGGTAACGAGTTACTTTTATTATAGAGTAATTCAGTTACTAACTCAGTTACTTTTTGGAACAAGTAGGGAGAAACTATTAATAATTACTTTTTTAAAGTAACGTTCCCAACACTGGTAATTACTGTGTGATTTCATGTAATATTCAAATTTTTTGAAATCCTGTTTTCGTAGGTTTTATGAGCTGGAAGCCCAAATTATGTACAAATAAACAACTAAATACTTGAAATCGTTTAAGGTGTGGGCCCTGAATCTATAATCTATGGAAGTTTAACGTTTTGAATGGAATTATGGAAATAAATAAACTTTTCCATGATATTCAAATTTTTTGGAAAGGGTCTGTACAATTAGAGGGAGTAAAGTTTAATGCGTATTTGGTGTGCTGTCCGGGGGGAAGGCTCCGAGCTCAGAGTACTCCCCCCGTTTGTAAATGGTTAGGGCTAGAAGTGTAAGGGGTGGTGGAGGGATGCTGCTAAACTGTCAACGAATTGAGGTGAGACTGCTGAATATATATTCACCTCTTATCGTTGATTGCTGAGTGCTCACCACTTGTGTTGATTATCTGAACGTGCTTCCTCCCGAACTTTGTTTAGAAAACATAATTTATTAGAAAAGCAATATGTCCTATAAAATGCAATTTTTGATACTATATAATTCATAGTAAAATTCGTTATTGTATTCATTATAGTTTAATTCATTTTCATAGCTGCTTGTTTCTGAATAAAATGCTTTCTTGTATCTGAATAAAGCAGTTTTTTAATTGCATCTCTTGCAATTCAGCAGACAAATGCATTTTTATGCATGTAAAGTTTTGGTACTAAATCCAAAGTAATAAAAATGGCAAAAGTTGTCCTTAGTAACCTGGTTGAAGCGGTACTTTTGCTTTTGATGCAAACATCTACTTTTCAGATCAAATGAATGTGAAAAAAGACTAGGCCAGCCCTTATGAAAGACAAGTTTATTCATGTGTGCTATTAGTACTTCTTTTAAACTAAAAATAAGAATGTATACTTTCAGTCAAATTTTTATGTACTTCTCAGAAATGTACTTAAAATTACACGTATACTTGACTTATACTGACAGAAAAGTGTGAGTATATTTGGTCTATACTTGTACTCAATCTTTGATCGAGATATACTTAAAAGTATAATCAAGTATTCTAAGTATAATACTTTGCTTGTAGTTGTGTTTATTCTTTTGATTTTGAGAAGCCTATTAAATATATTTTCCGCATAGTTTTACATACTGTCTTATAAACATATATTGTTTGAAAATATTGATTGATAAAGAAAACAGATATGCTCCTAATTCTGATTATCTGATTTATTTATTTTTTTATTTTTTTATTTTTTTGTGTGTAAGCAAGTCCACTGGTAGTATATATAGGAATTTACCTCAAATCTACTTTACTCTTTCCCTGCCATTGACAGAATTTTCTGGCTGTCCATGTTTTCACTGTTATATGGTAGGAGGCGCTATTACACATCTTCTGAAATAATACAGAATCTCTGGATCAAAACAGGTGAATATTGAAGAAGCAGAAACGTCTCGGTTACGTATGTAACCCTCGTTCCCAGTGTAGGGAACGGAGACGTTACGTCGGATGACGACGAATGGGGTTTCGCTTAGAAAGCTTATCATCTTCGAGTATATAAAACGAGCCAATGGCAATGAAATGCCATGGGTCTGCGGAATTTGTATAGCGTAACTCCGTCCCACCCTGGGGGTATATAAGGAAGTGCACTGGCAACATGCAGATATGTCTTCGCTGAGGAGCCGAGACTGAACTCAGGCGTTCCAGCGGTACAGCGGAAGTGGCAGGGAGACGTATAGTCCCCGTTCCCTACTCAGGGAACGAGAGTTACATACGTAACCGAGACGTTCCCTTTCGTAGTCACTCCGAGTTACGTCGGATGACGACGAATGGGGTTCCCAGTGTAATCACGCCACCTCTCGACTGTCTTCCAGTGCCCTGCGTAAGTCTGAGCTCCCTGTCGTGAGACTGGCACGGACGAAGGACTCCTACTTAACACAGGAATACCAAGGTACACTGGGAAGCATATCTCAGTGGAAATATGCAATTATGCCCAACCCGAAGGGGGGGACTTAGAATACACATATGACCTGCTAAGGGCTGCATATGGAGAATCACTGGGGTGTCCAGCCGCAGGTGGAATATTTCAACCCCAGGGGTGGCAAGGTGGCTTGCCAAGGGAAAGACACATGCTCAGAGAGGCTTACAGTGGAAATACACATGTGGGGGTCGCCCGGAGGGGAAACCATGCACATGGAGGCACCTAGCCAAGCGCGAAAGCTGCCGGTGGCATAACTCTAGCGTTGACGTCGTCAGTGCTGGAGGAGACTCAGGGCTTATGAGGCTCACCTGAGGAAATATCGCACGTATCCCGTCCGTGGAGAGGAATGGCGAGCAAGCGAAGACACCTGAGCAGAATCTAGCACCGGCTAGTTGAAGCGAGTACATGAGAAGAAACTGGCTCTACTCGGAGATTGTAGAATCTCGCGAATGTGTTAGGTGTCGCCCAGCCTGCAGCTCTGCAGATGTCTGTTAGCGAGGCGCCATGCGCTAGAGCCCAAGAGGATGCCACACTCCGAGTGGAGTGGGCTGTCACACCAAGGGGGCATGGTCGACCTTGCTGCTGGTAAGCCAAAGCAATGGCGTCCACTATCCAGTGAGACAACCTTTGCTTGGAGAGAGCCTTTCCCTTCAGCTTCCCACCATGACAGACAAAGAGCTGGTCTGAGGTCCTGAAACACTGTGTTCTGTCAATGTAAGCACGGAGGGCGCGTACTGGACAGAGCAGTGCCAAGGCTGGGTCTGCCTCCTCCAAGGGCAACGCTTGCAGGTTCACCACCTGGTCTCAAAAGGGAGTGGTGGGAACCTTGGGCACATATCCAGGCCGGGGTCTCAGGATCACGTGAGAGTTAGCCGGCCCGAACTCCAGGCACGCTTCGTCAACCGAAAATGCCTGCAGGTCCCCTACCCTCTTGATGCAGGCCAATGCAACCAGGAGCGCTGTCTTCATAGACAGGAACTTAAGCTCCACTGATTGCAGAGGCTCAAAGGGAGCACTCTGCAGGGCAGTTAAAACCACTGAGAGGTCCCAAGAGGGTACGAGGGGAGGACGAGGAGGATTCAGTCTCCTCGCTCCCCTCAGGAACCTGACGATCAGGTCGTGCTTCCCCAAGGACTTACCATCAACTGCGTCGTGATGTGCGGCAATGGCGGCAACATACACTATCAGGGTGGAGGGAGACAGCCTTCGCTCCAACCCTTCTTGCAGGAAGGAAAGCACGACACTGATGGGGCATTTCGTGGGTTCTAGATGTTTAGAAGAACACCAGTTGACGAAGAGGTTCCACTTCAACGCATAGGCATGTCTCGTGGACGATGCTCTAGCGGAAGTGATGGTAGCCACCACCGCTGGTGGTAGGGTACTCAAACCTACCTCGTCCCGTCCAGGAGCCACACGTGGAGGTTCCAAAGATCGGGCCGAGGGTGCCATAAGGTGCCCCGTCCCTGAGAAAGCAGGTCCTTCCTCAGAGGAATTGGCCAGGGAGGTGCTGTCGCGAGGAGTACTAGTTCTGGGAACCAAGTGCGGTTGTGCCAGCGGGGCAACCAATATTACCTGCTTCTCGTCCTCCCTGATCTTGCGCAAGGTTTGCGCAAGAAGGCTCATTGGGGGAAACGCATACTTGCGAAGACCCCGCGGCCAGCTGTGCGCCAGTGCATCCGTGCCGAGCGTGCCCTCGGTCAGGGAATAAAACAGGTCGCAGTGGAACGAGTCGTGGGAGGCAAACAGATCTACCTGTGCGTCCCCAAACTGATCCCAAATCAGCTGAACCGTCTGGGGATGGAGTCTCCATTCTCCAGCGAGAGGCCGAAGCCGAGACAGCTCGTCGGCCGCCTGGTTCAGGTCTCCCGGGATATAAATGGCTCGAAGCGACCTCAGATGCTTCTGACTCCATATGAGGAGCCTCAGGGATCTGGCGACAGAGGAGGACGAGAGTGGCGAGGCTCGTGAGCGGCGCGCACTGTCATCCGAGAACTCTGTGTGCTCAGAGATGGGAGAGTGAGTTCTTTCTTTAACCACATTAGGGTGCTGCCCGTCGTGGGACGAGCAGCGGGAGTGGGACAACCAAGGATTCTCCCCCGGCCCTCCACCGGGGGAAGGAGCGGCCCTGCAACCATCTCCTGAAAAGAACTCAAAACCATCTCTGAGCAGCCCGTCTCAGGAGCGCCGCTTGGCCTGGCGTTTAGCGGGGCGCGGGGCGGGAGAGGGCTGTGGCGCCTTCCTGCGGCTTCCTCCACGACGCGACCCGGAAGCAGATGGCTGCTGGGGCCGATCGGGAGGGGCGGGAACCACAGGAGGGCGCCCTCGGCGGCGAGCGGGCTGAGGCACCTGTGCCGACGACTGCGCTGCCGATGCAGCGGGCCGCCGGGGCAGGACATGTTTTAGAGCCTCATTCTGCTTCTGGGCAGTCGAGAACTGCTGGGCAAAGTCCTCGACTGCACCGCGGAAGAGGCCAGCCTGGGATATGGGGGTGTCGAGGAACCGGGTCCGCTCGGCCTCCCGCATATCAGCCAGGTTAAGCCACTGGTGTCGTTCCTGGACCACACAAGTGGACATCACCTGACCCAGCGAGCGTGCGGTCACCTTCGTCGCCCGTAGAGCGAGGTCGGTGGCGGCACGCAACTCGTCAAAGAGTGCTGGGTCAGTCCTCCCCTCGTGCATGTCACGTAACAACTGGGCCTGGTAGACCTGCAGTGTCGCCATGGCATGCAGTGAGGAGGCTGCCTGCCCCGCAGCTCTGTAGGCCTTTGCCACGAGAGTGGAGGAGAACCTACAGGCCTTGGAGGGGTGCTTTGGGTCGCCGCGGGAAGAAGCACTCTGAGGACACAGTTGCATCGCAACAGAGCGTTCAACCTGGGGACCCCAGTGTACCCTTTGGCAGCCGCCTGATCGAGAGGAGGCCGCCGAGCGATCACGGGAAGACAATGGTGCCTTCCAGGACCTCGTGACCTCATGCACATCCGGGAAGAAAGGCATTGGGATTGGGCGGCGATGAGGGTCAGTGGCCACTCCCAAAAACCAATCGTCCAGCCGCGAGCGCACTGGACCAGGTGGCGGGGACCACTCTAGACCAATGGCCGCGGCTGCCCGGGAAAGCAGCTCGGGATCAGACTCGGGCAATGCTGGAACACCCGAGGGTGGCAGCACAGCCTAATCGTCGCTTCCCAAGGATTCCTGCCCACCTTGTGATGCAGCGATCGACATACGGTCTTCCTCTGGAGCGCCGAATGAGACCTGCGGCAAGTCAGTGGACTGTACTGCAGGCTCATTCAGAACACTCGCGGGTTGCACGGCGCTAGAGGACGGTGTGGAGCGTGGAATAGTCGGCGCTTTGTTCCACACCGCAACCCTCAGGTCACCCTGGCCGCCAGCCGAAGAACCAGCTCTCGTGGAGCTCGTAGATCGGGGTGCGGGTGAGGGGACTCTACCACGAAGGTCATTGAGTCTAGACCGCAACCGTGCGATGGGCATGTTCCCGCAATGGGAACATGACTAATCCACAAACGCTGCCTGAGCGTGCTCGACACCCAGACACACAAGACAGCGATTGTGCCCATCAGAGTCAGACACATATAGACCGCAACCAGAAATGCACGGGCGAGGCATCTTTAAAAAGACGTGCCGCGTGCAATGCTCTTTTGTGAAAGGAGATTTCTCCACAAATGCTGAAGCGACCAGGGAGATGAACACACACACTCTGGCAAATTACTGCACAGATAAGCAGGGAATGTGCACTCGCTGGAACTCGCTGTCACACCAACACTTGGAGAGAGGCTCGTCTCGAAGAGAGTTAAGAGATAACTCAGAATTTGGCTGTGGAGTGAAGAATCAACTTGGCTCCGAAGAAAAAACATATCTGCATGTTGCCAGCGCACTTCCTTATATACCCCCAGGGTGGGGCGGAGTTACGCTATGCAAATTCAGCAGACCCATGGCATTTCATTGCCATTGGCTCGTTTTATATACTCGAAGAAGATAGGCTTTCTAAGCGAAACCCCATTCATCGTCATCCGACGTAACTCGGAATGACTACGAAAGGGAACAACTGATATAAGTAAGCAATGATTTATGTACAAAGACAACAATAAATTTGTTTTTAGAAGTTGGTCATTTATAAACTTGATGGTCTTGAAAGTTTTTTTTTTTAAGATGGGACAACATTTGCATGTAAATGGTAAACAACAAACCACAACCAAGAAAACAGCTCCAATCTTGTCATTTCAGCAAACTCTGTGGATAACCCCTTTGCAAGTAGTTGCAAAGTTACTTATTGTTAGTAGAATGTCAAAGTGGACCATCGAATTAAAGTGTTTCTGAATATAAAAATATATATTTGCAAAATTAGGGGGTTTGTTGTCCAGTGGCTCACATGATATTATCAGCACAAATGACTTTGTCATTATGCTTAATATGGTTAAATAACTTTGCCTTTCAGATTTCAATATGAATGGGCTAATTTACAAATGGGTAGCTCCAGGTGGAAACTGCATTTAAGGATACCTTGTGTTTGGCTAATTCTAAGGCATGATTGCATATATCCTTCACAGAAAAGAAAATCCCATAATAGCTACATCATTAGCTTAGCAACATGCTAATGGAGAGTTTTATTTAAACCAGCTGTATTTAACCCACACATAGTTCCTGATGTTGAGTTTTCCGAATCAGTGACTGACAGTTATAATGTGACCTACTGTATGTAGGGAGTAGGCAGTGAGGCAGCTCACTAGAGTGCTTCTTTGTGTGCAATGCATCAGATTTAGTGAAAGGAAGGAGTCCTGTGTTCATGTTAGTGTGTGAAAGTCTCATTCTGCCATATTGATATTCCATCATTCCTAGAGTGCTCTCTTGGGCTCCTCTTTTTCCATCTTTCTTTCAATTCCCCCCTCCCTCTCTCTCACTCAGTTTCTGGTGATTATGGATACTGTTCTTGAGTAGAGGTGATTCTATGGTGGAGCTGTCACCCAGAGCTGGATTTGTCGGTATGGAACAAGGCTTCATATCTCAGTAAAGGTCAAGAGCAGGTGTTGTGAGCTCATCGTCAGCTCTGCGCTTCTACCTGGAATGGATCATGTTAAACATGTCAAGCTCCTGCTAAAATGATGCTGAAAGGAACAAAAACTGATTTTCCCTCCAGTGCCTGGAAGAAGTAAAGCGTCCATCATTGGGTTTTGGCTTTTGTAAACTCTATAATGCCATTTGGGGGTATCAAATCTCCAACATATATTTGTTTCTCCCTTCATCTATGGCCTGGCTGTGTATTGACACATTCTGAGCAGGGGGAGAGTGATGGGTGACTCCCACCGCTTTTTCATGATCCCTCATCAGTTTTCCTGACTCCACCAACAGAGCATCACGTATGTCGACGGTGCTTCCTCAATGTCACCAGAGCATCTGCTCGGTCTTCTACTGCCATCGTGACCCAATATCACCCTTCCCCTCCAAACGATTTTCCAAATGCTCAACAAGAAAATTTTGAAGGATTATTTTTTGGTTTCTATTCAGTGAAGAGTCTATTGAACATGAGTACCATAACAGATAAAGCTAACATGTGGTGTAGCTTCCTCTCTTTTACCTTTGACACTTCTGATTTGACTTCATGTCAAGCTCTTTCTGATCTCCAAACAAGCCCACTTGAGGCACAGCAGGGTCCATTTTAGCCTTTAGATTTCTTTTTTTTTTCTACTTGACTGGGTTATTAATCATCAAACACTGCTGATTGTTTAAGTTCCGTGAACTTGCCTGCTGATTTCCATTATAAGTGCTCTCATTCATGGCTCTTGTTGGAAGAAATGCACGGAATGCCCCGTCTGATGAATCTCTGTTGTGGGACTGTAAGTGTGCTTTTCCAAGCTTTCAGATGACACATTATGACATTATTGACTGTGATAAATATGCTTCCTCGCTGCTTTTTTATTTATCTCTTTCTCAAATCCAATTCCTCTGTTTGTCTCTAATTATTAATATCATCATATAGTATATGGATCAGTGACATTTAAGATTGTCCACAATAATGGAAAAATTAATCAATTTAATATCTGAATTGAAATGTCATATGATGCAATCATACATTTAAAAAAGTAAACATAAACCTTTAACACATTAATTCTTATTTTTAGAAACATTTTGAAATACAAATTTATTTATTTTTACAAATATTCATATTAATAATTCATAAATATATTAAATATTAAATTATATGTTTAATGTTTTTGAGGAGTTGCTCATGTCATTGACCTATAGCATTTTGAATATACAACAGAAATGCTTTTGCCAGTAGCTACAAATGAGCTCTCTGAATAAGTCACATAGAATATCCCACAAACCCACAAATATTACTATTTCTGCCCTTCTCTTTGCCTGCTTCAATCATCTTAGTCTTGAGGGATTTTGAGGTAAATGGATTATTATTTCTATGTTCTCTCTTGGCTCCTTATTTTGAGTCAATCATTGTTTTCCATAAATTTCCACCACAACTCCAGATTTAGTTGTACTTAAGTGTTGTTCTTCCATGACCCTCCACTCTATCCACTGGACGACATTGATATGGCTCTCTATGTCAAGATATTGAGAGAAACTTCACATTAGCACAGAAATGGACATGATAGAAAAGCACTTAGCGAGTGAGACTGGTACATCAATGGCCAAAGTGGGATGTCAATAGCCACTTTACGTTAACGCCCTTGACGTATGCTGGCCGTGTCAATAACAATGAGGAACTGTCAATACCTCTGTCAGTATTGCAGCCTTTGCTCTGATTGATTCCATCCAACGTTCACCCAAAAAGAGTCTGAACTTCCTCTGATTGGTTATTCTCAGCATTATGATATACTATAAGTATAATGTGAACAATAGAACAAACAGACAATTTGTTACTTTTTTGACTAAGATGTCAGGCAACGGAAAATAAAATGGGATGAGATCTGAAAAATCAAATAAATAAAGTTTCCATGCCCCTAAATAAAGGCTTCACACTAGGAGGCTGCCCACAAATATGCCGGGGTTTGCCGGCTCCCATGAAGGATACCCCCGCGGTGGCCGAGAGAACAAGATTGACGGAGAGAGACTATTTGTGTTTGTGTGTGAAACTTGATGCATTGAGGGGAAAGAGAGGTCTCTCAGGCTGCTATTCTCCTTGGTGTCATTGATAATGATACAAACGGATGTTGTTTTGGCCTTGCACACACAAAGTCACACAGTCTAACGCACAGAGGTGACAGTAATGAATGATACAATGATACAAAGAACATGCCAGTGGATCTGGAAATGCTTCCTCATTTACTCAATCAAACGACGTGTCGCAGGAAACTATTGTTGAGAATTGTAAAGTTGATTTAATTTTTTTTTTAAGTGCAAATGTGTTGGGAATCATGCTTCGGTACTAAAATGTTCATCTGTGAAGTTATTCTTGCATACATCCTGTTTGTACGTTTCTTACTTTGTTGTCATTTGTGTGTCTAATCTTGTGAGTGCTGGGCTGCATGGTGGCTGCCTCTCTTGTTCTCCCAGCTGTCCTAACATGGTGCTGTGTTGACTATAAACACAGCTGCAGGTCAGAGTACCAGACTGGTCAGACACTGGGTCCGTGTGGAGAGAGGGAGAGGGAGAGGGAGAAGGAGAGAGAGAGGGAGAGGGAGAGGGAGAGGGAGAGGGAGAGGGAGAGGGAGAGGGAGAGGGAGAGGGAGAGGCAGAGGGAGAGGGAGAGGGAGAGGGAGAGGCAGAGGGAGAGAGAGAGAGAGAGAGAGAGAGGAGGAGGGGGGAGGAGAGATGGTAGCCTCAGTTTAGAGAACTAACTCACATGCTACAACTATCTTCAGCTTGAGCTGCACTAGAACATCACAGTTTGCATTAGTCAGTACTTTATCTTAGTTAAATGTTTGAAAAAATACATAGGACCCCCCAATGGGCACTTTGGAAACTTAAGTGACACTTAAAAAAAATTTAAAATGTCACTGAATTACATAACAATACATCAAACAATTATGCTGATCGTTTCTCAAAACTATCACTTTTTGCTATGAATTTTATTCATTTGATCTCAAGATGATTTTTAATGGATGTGTGAAGTCAGTTCCCTCATGTTCACACTAGAGTAACCAAAGATGTTGTTCATCACATTAACTATGAAAACACTAGCATTTGACATTTGAACAATATATCTATTGTTTTAGAAAAATTGTTTTGCATGAACAGTGTGTTTGTGCATTCTTTCCTTAAAAAAAAAAGCCACTTGGTTTGATGATTTGTTAAAGGAATACTCCACCGTCTTTTCATATTAAACTATGTTATTCCCTTAACTAAGACGAGTTGATACATACCTCTCTCGTCTCAGTGCGTGCACTCAATCGCTCTGGCGCGCGGCGAAACTTTGTTCACTCAGTTCATTCAATACGGGCCAAGCAGAGAAGCTACCAAACACCTCCACGGTTTCCCTATTTAAACACAGTTACTCGCGTAGTGTAACTCGAACTAGGACGGTGACACAAAACAAAACGTTGCGCTTTTCTAAGCGTGTAAAATGGATAACTATATTGTATGGCGGAATACCATAGCAAGTGCTTATGAGCACTTCGACTTGGCGGAGTAATATCTTCACTCGTGAAAAATCCTCTCACCGGCCCCCGCTCCCTCTGGTGAAGATATTACTCCGCCAAGACGAAGTGCTTACAAGCACTTGCTATGGTATTCCGCCATACAATATAGTTATCCATTTTACACGCTTAGAAAAGCGCAACGTTTTGTTTTGTGTCACCGTCCTAGGTCGAGTTACACTACGCGAGTAACTGTGTTTAAATAGGGAAACCGTGGAGGTGTTTAGTAGCTTCTCTGCTTGGCCCGTATTGAATGAACTGAGTGAACAAAGTTTCGCCGCGCGCCAGAGCGATTGAGTGCACGCACTGAGACGAGAGAGGTATGTATCAACTCGTCTTAGTTAAGGGAATAACATAGTTTAATATGAAAAGACGGTGGAGTATTCCTTTAAATTCATGCATTTTTAATTGTCCAAATAATTGTTAGGTCCACTATAATGAGATGCAATCTGGAGTTTTAATTAAATATAGATCAGGTGTGCATTAAAAGGTCACTGTCCAGAACAGATGGCAGATGGACAATGTGCTGAACCCTTCATTTTGTCCAGTATACTTGTTATAAGAATGCTGTATTGTCGTTATTGCTCTGTATATTTATAGTGTTCCTCTTCGCCGTATGTCAAACTTAGAGCTTGGTGCTGCTAGTCTGGGATCCCAGTGGAGTAATCAGAATCAGCTGAGTCCATAGAGGTCAGGCCAAGCCCAGGGGTCACCAGGCAGCTCAAGGGTGCCTCTATGGTGTGAAAGGCTAGGTGTGACCCTGACACCCTGGATCACTGGAAGAGTGTGCTTATCAAACCCTCAGGACTTATGGATATTGATAGTGGACCATGTATCCTCATAACCTTTCATTGACTCATCGAGTTCATTTATGTATGCAAGCAGCTAAAACAGGAAGAAATTATATATTCGATAGCCACAGAGACCAGGAAAGGCGAGAGAGGTCATATTTGTTACTAAACAAGCCCCCATTCCTAGCAACGAGACCTTTTGACGTCAGATTCCGAACAGACATGAAAAAGGTCACAGGGGTCATCCCAGGGGAATGTCAAGAGTTGGTGTGTGTATGTTAGTGTTTGTGTGTACGCCAGGAAAGAGGCACACAGTTCCTAAGAGAGGAACAGATGGAGAGAGAGAGAGAGAGAGAGAGAGTGCAGGATGGTGAGCGAGACTGAGAATGAAAAAAGGCGAAAGGAAATAATCAAATTAGCTTTTTTGAACTGATCTAGCAATGCAACGCCGCACAATATCCTGCCGCGCGCCAGTTTCCCGTGAGAACGGGAGTCGGGTACACACTGCTCACTCAGACAGTTCAAACATATTTACCCCTCATTGGAAGGTACAAATTAAATTAGCCCCTCCACAAAGAGGGGATGTTTGCCCCTTCTGTTCTGATGTCATGGTAGTGGGCTACATGGAGCGGGAGGCCAATGCAGATTAACCCACATGCATTTATCTTCGAGACCATTCATCTTCCTGTTCATACACATGCATGCACACAGAGACTCTTGCCTCCAAACGTAGAGGATAAAAGTGCCGCCCTGCCTCTTTCTTTGCCTGGATGCATCCTCTCCATACCCCAAATGAGAGCAGAAGACACACAGTCAAGTGTCTGACACATTCTGTATACGACACCATAGCTGTTCTCTCTGGTCTCTGGTTTCTAGAATTTGTGTCAAAGGAGTAATTTATCCCAAAATTCTGTCATTATTTACTCACTCTAGCATTTCAGATCCTACATTTTTTCCAACTTATTTTTTTTACTCTTTCCCCACCTGCATTTAAAAAAAAAAAAAAAAAATGAATGGCCTCAGAATATTTTGTCAATATGTCAAAAGAAATAACAGAGCCTCTACTTAAAAAAAATAAAAATAAAATAATGATTACTCTAGCTTTGTGCGCTCTTTTTTTTATCAACACTTGATTTTGGGAATGTTTCATTAAAAAAAGCATCGTTTTGAACAGAAAGCGGAGAAAATCGCAATGCTTTTATTGATTGTTTCTGCTCCCTTTTTTTTTTTTTTTTTTTTGCCCATGTTTTGATCAGGAGATTTGGTACTCTTTCAGAAGATGCATAATAGTGTCCCCTACCGAATTACAGTGAAAACATGGAAAGCCGGAAAATTCCATCAATGGCTGGGAAACGTTTTCTCATAAATTATGGAAAATTCCGTCAATTGCGGGGAAAAGGTTAATAAAAAGTATTTTAGAACATGGATTGAAGCCACAAAAGGATGCAAAAAGCACTATTAAAGCATCATGGAAGTAGTCCATATGAGTTATCTGAAGTTATAGAGTGCTGCTAAAAGTGGCTAACTGGGACTACAGAGGTTGTCACAAACAGGAAAAAGCACTACTACTTACTAGGTGACTTTTACGGCCTCATAATTTTCATAATCACTCAAAGACTTTTGCCAACTATTATAACTCAAACTTTCAGGGAAGATTATTTTAAATAAAGACTAAAAGAGTTGTCAGAACCTTAATGGTGGTGATGCTGAAGTCATGTGATCATGGTGTAGGCTAGTTTGTTTATAGCCTACACTTTACTTCTGGCGATTGTATTTAGGCTTCAAAATGTATAAAAGTTATATTCATTAGTGAAGATTATCACTATGAACAAAACATGTAAGAATAATAAACTTTTGTTTGGTCACAGAGCTTATTTTCTGCAAAAGTAATCCAAAAGCCAATGGAAAATCCTTTTGTGTTTTTTCTTGAGGGAATCAGATTGATGCTAGCTTCTGGATTGGCCAATAGTTGTGTGCGAAACAAACTGAAATAGGGTACAACAGGGCTAAAGCCACTCCCTAAGAAAACAAATATTTTCACTTCTCCCATAGTGTTTGAAATAAAAAAAATAAAAAATATTGTACATTGATGGAGCAACAGATTTTGTTGCTTTCTGCGACTTGTTTCAAGGATCAGCCAGATATCCATGTACATAATCAACAGTTGTTGTGAAGACAAGTGCTGAGCTAAATTTTTGTGCCATCTAGTGGTTTAAAAGAGAATAAAGTCAAATGCGCCTATTACCCCGGTGCGTTTTTAGCCCCGCTATATGTACATTTTAAGTATTCACTGATAATATTTCTCTCATTGTGAGTCAGTGACAACCATTCAAAAACTGAGAACCATCAATCTGATAAGTAAATGAATCATTCGACCACTTTGAGGATCTGGATCAACCAATCATTCAAAGGAAGTCAAAAGAATGATTCATTCAGACATTCAGAATAATTTCAGTGAATAATGCATTACAATTAAATGTTTGCCACAAATAAAACTATCATGAGGGTTTTGAAGACTTGCAATATAGTGCATGAGTCATATGAACCACATTTATGATACTATTGGGGTGTTGTTGCATCCTTTTGAAGCGTTCCATGTCATTGTGTGGAAAAGAGCAACCAGAACAATTCTTCAGAGTTCACCTTTTATATTCCATTGAATAATAAAGTCATGAAGAGTTCTAAAGAAACTGTTTTAATCATTGTCATTATGGATTTTGATCATTCTTGAGAATAATATGAGAGTGTCTTCAGCCTGGAGATGACTCAGAGATTTCCCCTGCTTGTTCCTCTCCTTTCCTTCCTTCCTTTTTTCTTTTTCTTTTGACAATAAGAAGCCTCTGTGGATCATAAATGCTTCCAGACATTGCACAAGGACGCTATGCTGAAAGATCTTCCCTCTGTCTTTTTAAAATGCTCCATCTGCTTCCAATGACAACTGCTTTACTCCCATAGTCTTTATAATCATGTCACTCAGGCCCAGAATGGATCTAAAGCTGCTGAATCTGCGCCAACAGGCCTGTTCACTGATTATGTGATTATTTGATTGCTTTTGATTGTGCCGATTAGGCAAGGTGATGGCTCAAGGATTGCAGGACTTGATTTGTTACACATCAAGGTTATTAACAATATCATGCTGTCTAAATAAAACAACAAAGGGTCTCTTTTTTTTCTTTTTGTCCAGACAGAATATAAGAAAGCCCCTGGAAATACAACCAATTTGTCTAAAAACTTGGTGTATTGTAGTTTTAACACTGTGTGACTTGAAAGAGTCCAGATCCTTTGCACAATATTTTCTCTCAGATGTATTTTACCCTTCTGTAAATCCTCCCATGTAAACTTTTACTTCAGTTTTCTTGAACAGGTGAAATGTTACCCAAAGAAGTATTGTTGTGGTTTTGGAAATGATCCCAAACAGACAACTTTCATAAGCTCAATCATGTTTATCGATTATTATTATTATTATTATTATTATTATTACTTGAGAAACTTCACAAATAAAAATAACCAATTTTATTGTTATATGTACAAGTACAATGAAATTCTTACTTGAATGTTTCTCCACAGTCTATCAGGAAAGAGTGCAATACTACTAAATACAAAATATAAAATACAAACCTACAAAACAATATTAATAAACAAAGTAATTATTCCCATACACATGAGTGCCAATGTCAGTAAATAACTTAGAGAGTAGAGAGTAATTAGAGAGTAATTCTACGTGGCATTGATTCAACAAGGTGCTGAAAGCATTCTTTAGAAATGTTGGCCCATATTGATAGGATAGCATCTTGCAGCTGATGGAGATTTGTGGGATGCACATCCAGGGCACGAAGCTCCCGTTCCACCACATCCCAAAGATGCTCTATTGGGTTGAGATCTGGTGACTGTGGGGGCCATTTTGGTACAGTGAACTCATTGTCATGTTCAAGAAACCAATTTGAAATGATTCGAGCTTTGTGACATGGTGCATTATCCTGCTGAAAGTAGCCATCAGAGGATGGGTACATGGTGGTCATAAAGGGATGGACATGGTCAGAAACAATGCTCAGGTAGGCTGTGGCATTTAAACGATGCCCAATTGGCACTAAGGGGCCTAAAGTGTGCCAAGAAAACATCCCCCACACCATTACACCTCCACCACCAGCCTGCACAGTGGTAACAAGGCATGATGGATCCATGTTCTCATTCTGTTTACGCCAAATTCTGACTCTACCATCTGAATGTCTCAACAGAAATCGAGACTCATGAGACCAGGCAACATTTTTCCAGTCTTCAACTGTCCAATTTTGGTGAGCTCGTGCAAATTGTAGCCTCTTTTTCCTATTTGTAGTGGAGATGAGTGGTACCCGGTGGAGTCTTTTGCTGTTGTAGCCCATCCGCCTCAGGGTTGTGCATGTTGTGGCTTCACAAATGCTTTGCTGCATACCTCGGTTGTAACGAGTGGTTATTTCAGTCAAAGTTGCTCTTCTATCAGCTTGAATCAGTCGGCCCATTCTCCTCTGACCTCTAGCATCAACAAGGCATTTTCGCCCACAGGACTGCTGCATACTGGATGTTTTTCCCTTTTCACACCATTCTTTGTAAACCCTAGAAATGGTTGTGCGTGAAAATGTGATTGGTTGAAGATAATTGCATTAATGAGAAATTGAACAGGTGTTCCTAATAATCCTTTAGGTGAGTGTATATCACATATTAATGTGTGTTGAACACGCTATTAGTATTAAATTAGTATTAGTATTACAAAGTATTTTAGTGTGGGTTCGAATAGTCCTGGGCCAGAGGGGAAAGTGAATTATGTTAGCCGTACATTAAACAGAATTGTACAGTGGATTTCAGTCCAAAAACCTGCATCCAATCCAGTTTAATCAGCCACTGAATGTGTTTAAGTAACGATGCACTGTGAATATTTTTTATTTATTTTTTCACAGCACATCCACTCCTCCTTTCTATGAAAATTTGACTCTTTATGAATTTGTTTGCCATGCACAATTGACGTTGCACTATTATTGTCCATTGGAAGCAGGCAGGTAAAGTTTAGGCAGTAAAATATATGTGTGGTCATTTTCTATTGATCATAGGAGCAGTAAGTCATTAAATGATGATCAAATTATGCAGAAGAGCATTATAACTGGGCATATATCTAGAATGGTGCAGTCAAGTTCACTTTATTGCATTAAAAAAAAAATTCCCTGTAAAGTATATCACATTGTGGTAGTTTGCTGCATCCTCCAAAACGGGCACTCAGAACTACCTCATAAAATGGTATAACATTAGAATTTTGTGAGCGTTTGTGCCGTTATCTGATTTGCATAATTCCTTCAGTGAATCAGGCACTAAAACTATGCAGTTACCACGTGCAAGTAAACGGTGCAGAATTACCCCCTTCGACTAACCATCCATGAGAGATAGAGGCTTACGTTACTGTCTCCCTCTGCCACAAGAAAGGTGGGAACAAGCAAACAAACAATTCGCTGGAGGAATGCGTTTCTGTCGTCTTTTAGGAGCGGATGAAAAGGGAACAAAACGGGGTGAGAACTAACAGGCAGACCAGCATGTCAGTTGTCACAGTTCTCTCTATTTGTCTCACACTGCCTCTCTCTCTCTCTCTCTCTCTCTGATGGCCTCTGCCCTGACACTTCATTCTGCCGTTGAGCGCTCACAAAAGGCTGGTAACTGCACTGCCTGTTGGATGTGTAAACAATGGCATTGTTTACTGTTTTGTTTATTATGCTGGGAGAGATTAGCTGTTATTGGTTTCCTCCAAGACTGGTGGAGGAAAAGCTGCTTTTAGCCAGCACCCTCCCACACACACATTTGGTCCACCATTGAGGCTGTCACACCCCTGTCAGTTCCAATAAAAGTGCCCTACCTGAAGTATGCAGATGAGCCGCTTTGTGGCGTTCGGGCACTGGACAGGCGGCCATTCTCCCGGCCCCTTTCTATTATAGCAGAAGCTTGGGGGCCAGGCACTCCTGGGGTCAGGGCCTTTCAACCTCTAGGTCTTGACTTCTGCCACCGTCGCCTGACAAATCACCCCCACACACACAAAGGGCTGCTTGATCCACAGCGTGAGAGAGCTGGCCCAACTGCAGCCGGGCTGAGCGAGCTAACGGCCCTCTTTTTTTCTTTCCCTCCTCTTCGCCAGCCAGACTGTTACGATCAGACAAAAGGGGAAAGACGGGATGTTGAAAGAGGAAAAGAGAGAGCAGAAGAGAGAGCAGAAGAAAGAGGGAAGGGGGGAAAGCCGAAAGAGAGACGTTTGGGTCCTTTCATTTGGGGTGACTGTGATAAATGGTTGCCCTTTTGCTGGACTGTGCACTCCCACTGTTCGGTTGGAGCCCTGGGTGACAAGAGGGTCTTTGAGAGAGAAAGAAAGAAAGACAGACAGACGAGGAACGACAGGCACCTTGCGATATATATTCTCTTAGCGGCTCTACGAGCTTTGAGAACAGGAGCCGAGGGTGAGATGTCGTAGACGGGGTGAATTCGATTTTTATTCCTTATCCACCCACTAATGCACAGTCCCGGGCAGCGAATCAAACAACTGTATTCATTTAAATGGCAGGGTTTATCACGGCAACTTTGAAAAAATATTACACAGACTGCAAAGTCAATAAAAAGTCACTCTTTTCTTTATAATTCCTTTACATTATCTTAATTTTATCATAATTGCATACTTTACATGGCACACGCTCTCACACTTGCTTTCAGCTCGAATCCGGTTTAAGTCCTTTCCCTATCCCATACCCTTGTCTTCTCGTTTTTTTTTTCTGTTATCTCGCCACTGTCCTTGCGATGTAAAGTGTCAAAAAATAAAGATATTTAACAGGAACATGTGCATTAGTGCTAAATTTATCAAACAGACATGTTTAGTGCCTCTCTTCATTGATGTTTGTTTGTGATGCTAGGCCAATTACTGCTTGCAGACTGTATCAGAAGGATCACCCAGAGCCCAACAAAGGCAAATTATCCAATTGAGAGCGTTACAATCTACTTAATTGGCTTCTAAAGGCTGATTAACAAGTTTGAATTAAAAGAGAAAAGGAGGAGGAAAAGGGAGAAGGTTGAAAGGCTCTAGTGAACGATATGAAATTCATGGTTGATTTATTTGTTTGTGATGAGCCCCTTTAAGAGGAAAGGGGGTGAGGGGGCTAGGATTACACGCAGCTAAAAGTCACAGCTCTGCAACAATAGTGGAGAAATTGGTTGGCTATCGCTATTCAGTGCACCTCGCCTCCTACCTTTAGCTGGGATTGCAGGGCTGTGCTGTAGTGTGAAGCTCTGGGGGTGGAAATCAGAGGTTATGCTCCTTTTTTTCTCCATAATCTCACCCTAGAGGTTTGAGGAAACAAGTGTTGAGAAAACTGAACAACTTTGTTTGTACTTCTGGATGGCTAACTGGATAACTCGCATACACGTGCACACACACACATGTGTCTCAGACACATGCAAGCTCTAAAAAACACACACAAAAAAAAACAATATGTGCCACCATGCCATAATCTCCGCCTTTGCCCAGTGGCCCAAATTTAATCCAGCCTTTGATCCGCCCTCTAATCTGTGATTACAGGCCCAGTGCAGAGGGTGGGGTGGTGGGTGCGCTGCCTGGTAGGGAAGTCTCTCTCTCTCTCTCGTCCCACAGGGAGTCTGCCAATTGACATGGGCTTTAGCGCCTGCTCTTCCATGGGCGGGCAGAATTAGACCTTAATGCCTGTTTAGGGAAAATACTAAATACAGTGAGCATTGAGAAGCTCTTGGTGGCCATGATGGAAATAATAATGCGTTTATCTTATAGCGTTTATCTTGTTGGAGAGGGGGTAGAGGGAGGGTGATCACTTTTAAAGAGAAACTACAGTAGGACTTCAGTGTAGCCGTCATAGCACACCCTAAAATACATTGATATTGTGCTGGACGAGTAAATCATTGAATAGATTTTTAAAAAGTTGCTTTATAAGTCAGTTGGCTCATTGGAAAAATGTGCCTGTGGCGCATTTAAGTATTGAAAACTTAAGTATCGAAAACGAATAAACTTTTAGTTTACAAGTCATGTACTATGGTAAAAATGTTTTGAGGTCATTACATAATATTGTGCAAGAAATGTGTGAAAATAAGTCTGCTTTGTAATCATAATTTGTCAAAAGGAACAACATTTATTTACTGCCACTTGTAACGCTGATCCAGAGATGACGAAGATACGTTTCAAGAATAACAAGATTTAATAAAAAACTCAGTGTGCTGTGCACAAATAACAACCAACAATGAACTAAGGAACCAGAGGAACTTAAGTAGTGGTACAAACAAGGTTAATAAGGAGACACAGCTGAACTAAGATAACTAATCATATCAGTAACCATGACAACTCATAAGTAGCGGGAAACTAGACAAAGGAAACACATGTGACTGAAAATAACAAACTAAATGTCCATGAAAATGAAACTAACTAAACAGAACAGTGACACCACTGGAGTTAATTTCTTTATGTGTTTGGAGTTTCTCAAAAATGTAGGTAGAGGAACATTTTTCCAATGAGCCTGTTTTGGGCCTATATATCCTTATCCATATCACAAAACGGAACCTGCATCCAAGCTGTTGTGATGCATTGTGACATCATAACTTACTAAAAGTATTCATCTTTTTCATATTTGTTTCAAGGCAGAAGAAGGTTTTGTCTGACATTCTCAGATTTTAAATGAAAACAGAACTCTGAGCTTTTCTGTGAGAGTAGAGAGTACTGATTTATTACCCATACTACGTTATATCCAAATGATGTCTCTGATGAGCCGCCCCACATGAATGAGACACTTCAGCTGTGTGGTCATCAACTAATTTACTAGAATGTATATAGAGCGTACTGAAACGTTACTGCTGAGGTTGGCTAAGAATAATAGTTTACTCTACGGCACATTACAAATAATTGGGCCAAACCGGAGGAGGCCAAAGGACTGTTGCCTCAGACACCCAGAGGAGGGCTCTTCTTAGGAAACCGCTCTCTGTAGCATCATCGACTAGCTATGAGAGAATTTCAAAATAAACCACTTGAAGAGGCGAGGGAACATAAACAACCCTTTCCCAGCCTACTGTTATGAAAGTCACTTAGTTTTGGGTTTGAAAGTTACAAAGCCACCATGACAGATATTACATTTTCGGGAAGTCTTTTTTTTTCTGTAGTAAAATAATGATCACCTCTGCTCGTGACATTGTTTTCTATAATGAATCACTCTCAGACGATCGAGCCCTTGTTCTGTGCTTCCATTATGTGGTCTGACAGTGTAATAGTGATCTTGGCCCTGCAGGTCAAGAGGTGGCCGCAGCAGCCACAAAGGCAAGCAGTCAATAATATTGGGATCTTCCAAATCAATGGCATGACATTTGAAAAAATTGACCTTAGACCAGATGTAGACTTGGGCTATGGACATATGTGCTGCATGACATTATTTACATGTGTGTTATAAGGAACAAATAACCGCATATTTTGATGAGAAAAAGATCTTGATGCATTATGCTTGTACAACTGCCAGTTGGCTTACATTGATTTGTGTATCATCAAACCTCTGATTGCTCACTGACCAAAATGTAGTAACATAATGCAGAATAAACCATGTCTGCCTATTTGTTGAAAAAGTAGTTATACGCTCCACTGGCAGCAAAGCATAGTCATAAGTCTGTGAACCTTTTCACACGCAAGTTCAAAATGTTCGGACTGATTCCCCCGCCATGCGTTTTTACTGCGGCATCATAGAATGTCTCACCTTCCGAATTCCATTGTGCTGCAAAGAGCTTGTCACATAACACTGGAGGCAGCATTCATGCTGGAGGACTGGAGTATTTTATGAGTAGTTTAGATTTTTATTTTTATTTTTAGTTAGAATCTAAAATTATTTGCAAACATAGTGTGGACTAAGATGTCACTATGGAAATTAATACATTTAAATGTATCAAAATCTTATTTTTAGTTGACTTTTTCAATATAAATATGATATATAATGTATATAAACATGCCATTTTAATAATTGCATCACAATTATATTATCATAGATAAGACGGGTAAGTGATTATCGATTTGTGTGCAGCCATGTTAGTTTCAACTCATTCTTAGGAATTATAATCCATGCGAGATGGAGAAACTGCACAGTTTTGGATGTAAAAAGTTATAACCTAAGCCATGATTGTAATCTGCAAAAAAAAAAAAAAAAACACTATAGAAGTTGTGCATTTTCATACAATCCATGTTGTACAATGAGAGTGTGTTGGGTCTTTTTTTCCCAAGTTTCACCAAGTACAACATGTTCCTGGGTCAACATCTTTGCTGATCCTAGAAAAACATTCCATTCAACCAATAAGATTTGATGGACAAGTTTACAGTTTATGTCATTGTCAAGTAAGCCCGGCTTACAATCAGGGTTAGGTACTTCTACATCAGTGTTATTCACCTATCGTTCCCTCTGATTTTAGGGATAACTTATGGATAGGGTTAGGGTTAGGGTTATGGATATGGTTAGGATTAAACATTCGGACAGGAATGTTGTTCCGGGATCAACAAAATATGTTTCTAACTTGACAAATTCAGGATGTGCGAGTCTGTCAGAAATAATGAAAATGATTGACTGGAGAACTGGAGAAGGCACAAGTGGACTACCTATATATATATATAATGTAGTCGTTGTTTGATGTAAACCATGGTTGCATCAAAACAAATGACTAAAATCTGAAAAGTTATTTATTCTAGTTTTGTTCACTACAGTAGGCATCAGTGTGTAGATATGAACTATATAACTTGTATTTTAACTTAGTATATTATTACCACTTTCTGCATCCTGTGTAAGAATGACACGCTCACACAGTCATTCATGATCTCATACTCACACAAATTACTTACTGTCACACACACTTCACCAGGTTAATTTACTTGCAAAAGAAACACACAGACACAAACACACACAGTCGCACTTCGCCTTACAGTCATCCTCCAATCCTAATGCCAGGCAGCAGTGGAGGAGCAAGGCATATTTCTTTCCTTCTACTCAATGAAATGGAGCCAAACGCTCCCAATTAACATGACGGTGCTCTGAATGGAGCTATGGCTCTCAGAGTGGCAGCAAAGTGTGAAATGCGCCATAAATCCATCTCACAGAGAATTGTGAGGAGAACTCTGAGACTGAATCATCCTCACAGCATTGCACCAACTGACCTGGTGCCACCCTTCACTGTCCTATAGTACTTACTGTAATGGGGTAACATAATAAGAAGGGCTGTCAATCGTTCTGAATGTTGAAAAAATCCAACACACAATCAGTACTTGCGCATGTATCAAAATAGCTTTATTCGCAATGTTTCGGTCCCATGACCTTCGTCAGGCATATACGTATGTGCCTGATGGAGGTCATGGAACTGAAGTGTTGTGAATAAAAATCAATCATTTAAAACTAAAGTTATATTATATTATATTATATTATATTATATTATATTATATTATATTATATTATATTATATTATATTATATTATATTATATTATACTATATTATATTATATTATATTATATTATATTATATTATATTATATTATATTATATTATATTATATTATATTATATTTTTTTGTTATGTTGATCAAGCGAACAAATGACGTTGCAGTGTAGACAGCATGTCAGTCACACTGCGTAAGCCTAAGTGACTTAATTTTGGGAAAACGTTCCTGTTAATAAGTTATCACTCTTTAGTTATCTAGTTCTGTAAGACTGCACCGTCCACACGGAGACGGAGTTCAGCACTGGGTCAGATGTGTTATGAATGTGTCACTTATTAAGGTCTCATCAGTAAATGTTTTTCCTGAAATGTCTTGTCCGTTGGTTCGAAACATTTTGTGTTCACATGTGTGTGTATAAGCTCACAAATATCCTGTATATACACACACACATATAGCCATAATTTTGACTGACAAGACAGGTGTCGACCCTTGAGCCCCACTGACCTCACCTCGGTTTTACTGGACACAGACCATTGATTGTTTATTGCACACACAGAGAGTTTTAACTTTACTTCACTCATCCAAAGACACCATCTTTGACTCTGTGGAACATGACTCTTAAGCTAATTCTGTCAACTAGCTGGGAGGAGGGCTATCAGAGCCGTGGCCTGTAATGCAGATAGCACCACCGTGTAAGCTATTACTCTAAACTAGGCCTGTTAAGCCTTTGGGGAGACTCAGCACAATATCGGGTCAGAATAAGAATGGAGTCTAAATGACTTGGCATGGCAGTAATGTAAATGAAGCCAGAGCTTTGCTCCAACAGCAGGAAGGTCATGGTCCAACTGTCAGCTCACGTTTGGGACTAATCGTTTATATGCCAACCTCCTTCTCCCTCTCTTTCGCTTATGCTCGTTTACCTTCTCACTTCATTTTCCCCGCATCTGTCACACAGCTCTTCCTCCATCCTCCATCCTCATCTGTCTCACTCGATCCTTTTTTGTTCTTCTTCATTGTCATGTCCAACTACATGCATCACAGCAGGATTTGGGGCCCCCCAAAAAGTGCTGCTTTCTTTACATTAGAGTTGTTTGATTACACACTTACAGTAGGTGTATAGTACATACAAAAACGATGAATGATGAATTTAAGTTGGATCTGTATGACTTTCTGTCCTCTGTGTTTCATAAAAGCAGATATTTTTAAGATGTTAATGTTGGAAACTAAATAGTTTTGGTAACCATTGACCACTAATATATTTCTCAAAATAGTCTTCTTTCATGTTCCATAGAAGACAGAAAGTCAGGTTTGGAATGGCATGGATGTGTAAATGATGACAGAAATTTGATTTTGGGGGCAACTAACCCTTTCATTTTTTAAAAATATCTGTGTTTATGTTTGCTTATATAACAGAAATAAATGGTCTGATGCTGATTCTTAAAAATATCTGCTTTCAATATGGTTTTGAACCCCATCGACTTTTGTAATTTGTAAAAAAAACAGTAATATATATTTTTTGGGTTCCATGGAAGAAAGACAATCACACAGGAGTTAGTACAACATGATGACGGAATATTCATTTTTGAGTGAACTATCCCTTAAAAGGAATAGATTAAACAATATATATATATATATATATATATATATATATATATATATATATATATATATATATATATTTTTATTATTATTATTATTATTATGAATATTAATAATAAAGAAAACTCGCCCTCATGTCGATACCCTCAAAACCTGTATGGTTTTCTTCTGTGGAGCACAGACGAAGATATTCTGGAAAATTGTATTTGTCAGTACAAATTAAGTCAATGGTCAATGTTTTGGTTACCAACCTTCTACGAAAAAATCTTCGTCCAATGTGGTTTTGAACCCCACTGACTTTCATTGTATGGACAAATCATTTTTGGAATTACATGAGTGTTTAATTTTAATTTTATCAATCAATAAATTCCATTAGAAACAAACCTTGTTGTATTATTTTAATTTAATACTGTGAAGCTGCTTTGATACAATCTGTATTGTGAAAAGCGCTATACAAATACACTTGACTTGTCTTGACTTGACTTGAGTGTGAGTAAATTATGTCAGAATTTTCATTTTTACATGGACTATCCCTTTAGTGCATATAGGGTTACACTCACACGTACATGTCACATGCAATCAACACTTCCATTTGCTTCACCCATCACTGATACTCATTACTCCCTCTCGCCGCCCGAGTCACCCATGTCACGCCGCAGGTTGAGTTCAAGTCCTCCGGCTGGGTGAGTGAAAACAGCTGGTGCTCTTCAGGGCACAGAGCTCCAGGGCTCAGGGCTTTGCGGCCCTCTCAGTTTCAGACCCTCATCTGCTTGGAATCCCGAATTTCCTGCAGGCCGATCAAATGACAGTCCTCTTCACTGGACCCTTTGATATATGGACACCCATCTCACTGGCCCCTCAGCGTTGGGATTTACGCTTGACAACACAGTCAGTGTCACCTCCGCCCGATGCACTCACAACACACACGTGCACACATAAACACACCCTGGTCTGGGGCCCCTGGAAACATTGGAGTCCTTTCACAGCCCTCCCAGAAGTTATTTATTAAATTTGTTGCATGGTGATATTGTTTCATGGAGACCCACTTAGTTTTGGATTGCACACTGGATTTTTCAATTATGTGGTTCATTTCACCCTGCTGGTGAGGGTTTACCCTCCTTAGGTTGGATCAAGGGTAGAGGATAGCTCTTTAATAACTTTTTAACAAGGGCACATTTCCCTCATTTGTTCCTTTTTTTATTACTTACTTTACGTGCTTGATTAGAATGTAAATGTGGAATTTAAGTGTAAACACTCAGAATTGTAAATATTTGGAATTTCATGAACATTTTCATTTGCCAACCCACATGGATTGTGTTAGCCACAGGTGATTGACGGCTGCTGTTGTTGGTTGCCAAGAGACCTGGAAGGATTTTGATTGGATTATTTTACAAGTAATACGCAGATGCTTACAGGGGTAGGCCGTGAGATGCTATTAGAATTAGTGAGGTTAAGTTAGTTTTGCTTTTGCCAAATGGTTAAATGGCCAATCAGAACTATGTCCTCTCTGGAGACTACCAGCACAATAAAGTCTAAACAGAGTGGCTTAGATTCGGCCCAGATCACCAAACATTAAATGGCATTTGCAACTGACTTGAGAGTGAGAGTATTGTATTAGTTTATCAGGTATTTAGCTGAGATTTCTTCATTTGTTGTGTAGTTACCAATTATTAGGCATTGCAAAATATTGCTAATTATTAAAATGTTAGTTCAACTCTACACAGGCTCTACATTCTGATTGGATGAGTTGTTTTTGAAATCATTGTAAAATGCTGGCAAAAGCACACCACTGCCATGTTTAGTAACAGTTGGTTTAAATAATCGGTTTCTTAAAGGAGATATACTCTGTCACTTCTCATTTAAAGAAAGCTGAGCTCTTCAAACCTGCTGCATTTTTAGTGGTCTCTGTCAGTAGTGTCACCAGAACTTTCCAATTCTCATTGAAAATGAATGATGTCTGCTTGATTTGTTGCTGAAAATCATCCCTATGATAATGAACTATAATACTTGGTGGAAGAATTGTTTATTCTTATATATATGAATAATACAATTACATAATAAGTGATAAAACATTATGAAACAATATTATAATGAAAATACATAATAAAATATAATAAAGATATACACTATTAAAATAAAACTGTAGTTGTAGTTGTTGGGATTTTATAAAAAAGCAATAAGTTGCTGGGTTACAGTGATTTTCAGTGTTCTTATGCATGACACAAAAATGAGTGCCTAAAACCCTATTGCTGTCTTTTGAATATTGTAAATAATCTTGGATAGCAGCATTAAAGGGATAGTTCACCCAAAAAAATAAAATGATGTATTAATTTACTTATGTTTTTATTTATTTTTTATTTTTCCATATAACAGAAGTCAATGGTAAGCAAAACTGTTTGGTCACCAACATTCTTCAAAATATCTTATTTTGTGTTCTGCAGAAGAAGAAAACAAGCCATACAGGTTTGGAACAACATGAGGGTAATTAAATGATGATCATTTTTATTTTTGGGAGAACTGTCCCTTTAAGACATGTCCATGTATATATACATACACACAGAGAAACAAGAATGGAGAGTTATGGAATCATTCTGGCCTTCTTTTTTTTCCACTGAAAGACTAATTTTCTCTTTCATCATGGTTCATGGTCCGAATGCCGAAGGGAATGGGGAAAGAAAATGACCTCCACAAAAGCCCCAAGTCACTGCGTGATTTAAGAGCTTTGTTTTTGTAAGAGTCGCCCGTCATTAATATAATTCATTACTCATGAAAGCGTTCTGCCTTGACAATTCATCAGCTGGCTTTTCTTTTTGATTCTAAAACAGGGGAACATTTGGCCTGTCTGTATTGTTTGAATAAACGGAGGAGGAGGGGGAGGGGGGGGTAAGCCTAACCTTGGCCCGGCTGGGGTCGAGTGTGGGAAATGAATCGTTTCTCTCTTTACGTTTTTCTCTCGAACACACACTCTCTCTTTTTTATATGATTCCCCAACTGGAGTAGGAAGGGGGGTTTGTCGGACATCTAAAATTTATATCTGAGAACGGATTGTGAATGTGTGGCAAGACTGAGGGGAGTGGAGAACAAGAGGCTGCCCACCATCTCTTGCTTGCTTGGTTTTTTTTCTTCCTTTCGTTCTCTCCCAACTGTCTCTGTTAATTGTGTAAATCACTGCAATAAAGTGGCCTTTGCATTCAGGCAGGACAACATGACCACAATGTGACCTTTCTGCACAAGACCTCTCTGACCCACACTCCTGGGTTCAAACGGTCAACTGCAGGTCACAATCCATGAGCGTATGTGTGTGAGAGAGACGTACTGGTGTGGATGTATCAGAACAGTCTGGTTGAATATTATCTAAATAGCATTATGAACGGATGACCTACAGCCGCACAGTCACAAACATTTACTTTCGTTCTGCTGCTAATGAAACATGCGTGACTTCCTGCAGTGATGTTTTGTTATGACATCAGAATAAGAGAGATGTCTCCTTTCTGCCATCCTTTTCAAGCTTTATTCGTTCTTGTCTTCTGTTCCCTTCTTCCCATCCCTTCTTCCCATCCCTCTCACTGTGCACTCCTCCAACAGGTCCACCATCTATCTGTCTAATGGCTTTACAGAGAGAGTAAAACAGTTGTCAGGCCTTCTGCACTCACCCATCACTTTTATTCCCACACTTTCTACCTTTCCTGACACTGTGTACAGCATCCCGAGTAGAGAGGAAGAAAAGAATACTGACAATCAGGAGAAAGATGCAGGTTAGACACAACAATATTATGCTGTATTATGTTTTAAATATAATAACTATATACTTGAATTTATATATGCACTATTGTTAACTACAGTAAGTAATGTAAACGTATATACTTAAAATGAAACAAATGTATTACAATATGTAAACCCCCATTTAAAAGTTTGGGGTCAGTAAGATTTTTTTTTTATTTAGCAAGGATGCATTAAATTAATCAAAAGTGATGTAAAGACATTTACAATTTTACGAAAAAATAAAATAAAATAATACTATTTCAAATAAAAGCTGTTCTTTCAAACTTATTCATTAAATAATATTGATGTTCTTTTAAACTTTCTATTCATCAAATAAAATATATATCATGGTTTCCACAAAAATAGAGCTCTTTCTTCAATGTTTTCAACACTGATAATAATAAGAAATATTTCTTGAGCATCAAAGCAGCATATAAGTGTCACAGTTGACTGTGCAAGGAAGCGCATGACGAAGGATAATTCAATACCAATATTCTATAATCCAAAAAACTCACAGGAACAGTCAGGGAAACAGATTCACAACAACTCCTTAACATTGATGACACTGGACAATGAACTGAATGAAGACTGGACCTAAATATACAGAGGACATTGGCATGGTCAGAATTAACTGATTCTCTGCTGCGTACCTCAATTGGGCGCGTGCCCAATACCTTGTTGGCCAACAGATTGGGTGCTAAGACCTCTTACTGCAGGCGCATGAGATCTCTCCTCCCTCAAAACTACACCCTCCTCTGAAACCTCAGATTCCACTTCGCTAAGGGACTCAGACTTCTCTCGTGCCTTTGGCAGTCTCCTAGGGGCGGGAGTAGGCTGATTCACACAGGACCTGATGTCTACTCTGTTAACTCTCTTTGTAGGCCCTCCTTCCAACTCCTGCTCCTCAGGTACATGAGTGCTCCGACCTTGATCTTCGGGTAATACATTCTATCCTTGTGCAAAGACATGTGCTCAGCAGCCTTCTGTTCAGAATATTTCCTTGCCCTGGCATAAGCATCATTAAGACGCCTTTGGTGAACCAACAACCAGTCGTGTTTCTGGTCGAAAACTGGCTCTTGTCCTAGAAGGGCATCCACAGGCAGGTAAGGATCAACCCCAAACAATAAATAATATGGAAAATACCCAGTAGTCGCGTGAGGCGTTGCATTGTGCATGAAAACCAACTCTGGTAGGTATTCAGGCCACCGTCGTTTCTTTTCTGGTGGCAGTGTTCTCAACAGGTCATGTAATGTCCTGTTGAACCGCTCACACTGAGCATTGCCAGTGGGGTGATATGGTGTGGTGCGGCTCTTTTTCACCCCATAGAGCTTACAAAGTTCAGCCACAACCTCACTCTCAAAATTACACCCCTGATCAGAATGCAAACACGCAGGAATACCATACTTCATAACCATTCCCAAAGCAGCACCTTGGCTGTGGTGTCTGCTTTTTGATCTCGGGTAGGGAAGGCCTGAGTGAACTTTGTAAAGATGTCAGTGACAACCAGAACTTTCTCCTGACCATTGGTTGTGGGTTCCAACACTGTAAAATCCACAGCAATTACCTCAAGCAGTCTAGAAGCCAAGAACGATTTCATGGGAGGGCTTGGTAATCTTGTCCACACATCATGGTGCATCCCAATCCAGAAACACCGGCGCCTCAACAAGTGAAGGGTGCACTCGATACCTTGGTGTCCCATAGAATCATGCACACTCCAGAACAGGCTTCTTCAAATTGAGAGGTAACAAGAGCTGATAACATTCCCCATGCCTCACATCCTCAAAGACACGGTACAGTAGACCCTGGTGCTCCTTAAAGCTGCATTATGTAGCTTTGCCGATTTCTCGCTTTTTGCTCGCGGGTTTCTCTATAGAGCTCCCCCTACAGCTTCGGAATAGATATTTGACAACACTGTCGTCAAAACTCGTTGGCTCGTCCCATCTTCTCCCGCTGGTCATGTGCATTTGTTTTCAAAGAACCCGGCGAACGCACGGAGCCATGTCCACTGAGGTATGTATAATACACAGAAGGCTAGCATATAAATGTTTAGATAGTATATGTGTGCAGTGCCGTAAAGCAGTTTGTTACATCGCGAGACCTGATATCACGCGATATCATGCGGTTTTTCGTCTCACAGGCGCTCGAGGGGTGCGAGAAGACCACCATTCAACCCGAAAACAGTGATATAACCATTCCAATGACTCCGAAGCTGTTCGGTTAAGATAAAAAAGTTACTTAGTTCATCTTTAATGCTGTTCCAGTGCTTCAGCATTGACCGAATAGTTTTTGGCAGAGCTTTTAGTTCTTTACCATAGGGTCTTCTCTTTTGATCCCAAAACTTCCTGAATCCGCCAATCACAGTGTCTTACTGTTGGAAGCTGATCAATTCATCATTTGAATAACCTGGAAAGGTGGGTGTATTTCCCTGACCCAGTCCATTACCATCATTGAAGTTGGACACTACAGCCCGCATTTGCCGCACTTTACAGCTGTGCATCCCAGCAGCCACAAGTGCTGGGTCCAGGTCTGAACCTCGGTGAATCCATCCGCAGACTGCCACACATATATCATACTCTGCATCCTCTGAGGCTGGCTCACACTCCCCTGCAAATGGCAGTCTAGATAATTGTGAAATCCATCTTTGTTCAATCACTCCAAAATTTGCTGTTTTCAAGTGGCACAGAGGATTATTGTCAGTTATCACAGTAAATTTGAACCCCAACAAATTCCCCCGAAACTTCTCAACGATTGCCCACTTGAGAGCAAGGAGCTCGAGCTTCATGCTGCTATAATTTCTATAATTTTTCTCTGCGTCTCTCAGCCGTCTACTGGCAAAGGCAATAACATGTTTTACATCTCCTTGTTTCTAATATAAAATGGTGCCTCGCCCCTGATTACCGACATCCGTCTCCACAATAAAGGGCCACACCTAAGACAGGCGCACTAGTAAGCCGATCTTTGAGGGTGTCAAAAGCGGTTTGACATTGTTCAGTCCATAGAGCCCCCAACAAGACATTAGTTCTGCTGGAGCTTTCAGTGTTCAGACATGAATTCACCACATCATGAAGTGGGACAGCTGTCTTGGAGAACCCCTGAATAAACCATATGTAGTAACTACAGAGCCCAAGGAATGATCTCAATTACCTCAGTGTAGACGGAACCGGCCACGGTTTTATAACTGCCACTTTCTGAGGGTCTGTGCCAATACCATCGGCAGATATCTGATGTCCCAGGAACACAACCTCCGACTGAAGAAAGTGACATTTTTTTAACTTGACCTTGAGATCAGTGTCCTGCAGCCTGCTCAATACAGTTTCCAGCCTTACCAAGTGCTCCTGGAATGTTGAAGAATACACCAGGATATCATCTACGTAACCTAACAGAATCTGGAAAACAAGATCATTCATGGTAGCCTGCATCAGTCTTTGGAAGGTTGCAGGTCCATTGCAGACCCCGAACGGCATACGCAAGAATTCAAAGAGGCCAAAAGGGGTTGAGAAAGCCGTCTTGTGCCTGTCTTCTTACGCCATGGCCACCTGATGATAGCCATTTGCTAAATCAATAGTTGAGAAGTAACAAACCCCCTGCAGAGCATCAAAGCTCTCATCGATTTGAGGTAAGGGAAAGGCGTCTTTTTTTGTTTTCTGATTTAGTTTACAGTAATCTACACATAACCTGATACTGCCGTTTGCTTTACGTACCAGCACGATTGGCGATGCATAGGCACTATTACTATTAGGCACTATCTTGTATGACTCCTTTTCTTACTAGTCGTGAGATGTGATCCTTCACTTCTTTATACTGATTCGGAGGAATTCGACGATAGGGCTGTGTGATAGACTCATCATCAGTTAAGTGGATTTCATGTTTGATGTTGTCTGTGTAACCTAGGTCTTCATCTTCTAGGGCAAAGATATTGATGTATTAAGTCAACAATGACCTGAGCTGAGCTTGCTCATACTAGCCTACTCCTACATCAATCTTATCCAAGATAACCTGCACACGGTCTCGGTCTTGTCCATCCCTCATATTTAAAGTCACCTGTTCAAGCTCAGCAGAGATCCGTTGAAATTTCACTTCACACCGCTGCGAGATGTCCACACACTCCACCTTTGACAGGATACCCAGACGGGTCCTAGGTGACAACCATACATCCTCCTGAGAAAAATTCTGAATTTTAACAGGTATGCAGGGACAATGTGAGTCAGCGAGGGTGGGGATGACTACCAGACCTCCTGGCAACGGAGTACTGAGCGGCTCTAACAACATAGGACTTCCCTGCCCAACACCCCTATTGAAGCCCGTCGTTGTTATTGTCACCACTGATTCTGCAGGTATGCGCTCAGTCCATTTTCCAGCTACATGCACAACAGATTTTCTGTTCACAGTACATGTCTGGACTTTCTGGAAAACATGTCTCCAATCAGAATCTAATTTTCCCCCTAAGGTGGTATCAAATTCTGCTTGGACCAGCTGTCCACATCGGCTGATTATATGCATTCCTATGATTCATGGTACTGTGTTTCCAGAGCTAGAGATGTCTTTGACCACTAGGAAATCACAATTCGTCATCTTAATTCCCACTGCCTCCACATCAAGCTCTAAGTAACCCAGGTAGGGTATATCAAGACCATTGGCCGCTGTGAGCTTTAGCCAACCAGCCATGGAGAGAATGTCATCATCTTTACCACACAAATGGTCTCTGAAAAACTGCTCAGTTATTGTGCTAACCTGACTGCCTGTGTCCAATAGGCCTTTAGTGGTGACGACAGAAATTGAAAGGTCTACAACAGGACATGTACCAACAGCATGTTGCAACAACTGGTCACAGGCTGGAGGTGCATCTGTGTGTCTGTGTGTCTCCCCCGAATTGCCTGACTCACAACAACCGGGGGTTCTCGTTTCCCTGGGAGTCAGAGGATACAGACCTAGCTGTTCTAGAGCTCTGCTTCTGAGGGCAATTCTTTGCCACATGTCCAGCGACTTGACACTTGAAACATATTGGTTGTCCATACTCAGTGAATTTTGGCTGTGATTTAGGCCTAAATGTTTCTACCCTTGTACTACCACCCCTTACAGTCAGATTGTTGACAGCTTGAGTTAGTTCACTAATTGCTTTGCCTTGTTCGGCTACCACTTCAAGAACATCCACTAAGGTGACACTTTTTTTCTCTTGCAACCTGAGAATTGAACATTGTGTCATGTTAGTATTACATCGAAGCTTAGTTGTTTTTGAACTCGCTGGGGGCTCTTCTATGAACCAAAGCTGTGCTTCATCTCACACCTCTATCATCGTACACCTAGGGTGGTCTCGCACAAATTTGAGAAGCTCTCTTCGAAGAGATGGATCACGGACTCCTTCAACAAATTGATCTCTCAATGCCACCCTTTCATTTGCAACAGCATCGGGAGAACATTTCAAAACCAAGCTGAGGGCTTGAGACAGGGCATGAGAAAAGTCTCTTATGTTTTTCCCCTCTAGTTGTCTTCGGCTGTAAAAACTGTGCAGGAGCTGAGGTGTGCTGCGTCTATCTCTAAACGCCTCCCTGAGGTACCCAAACAAATCGTCAACCCCATCATCAGTAACACTGCAAAGACGTACCTCTTCCAAGACTGTACCCCTTAACAAAGACATAACAAAATCATACTGATCTTGGTCAGACTGGTGCCTAACATGCAGCACCCGCTCGACTTCCTCTATAAAATCATCGACTGACCTGCCATCTTTCTCCATATCACCACAATATTGTAATATGTGCCTTTCTCTCGGAACATACACATAAGTCCTCTGATTCAGTGAGGGAATCGCAGCCACTGCTTGATCATGTTTACTTTGCAACTCTCTAATTTGCCCTGTTAAATTAGCTCCACTATGATCATCACCTGGGTCTGACATTGTAAGATCTCACATCCTTAAAAGTCTCTATGCAAAGCTCTGAAAGGGATAAGTGCTTGATGAAGTCCTTCCAATCTGAAGCAACAACTGTCGAACAGTCTCTTTTAGCCCCTGGCCGATGAGATCAAGCTGGGCCCTTGCAATGCTCCACGATGATCTGTCTCTTTCCTCGCCACAGCCGTTCCTCCTAGCCTGCACGAATCTTCAGTCTCCTCTTCACAACTACCGTATTATTGCACTGCACTTTTTTATTTTTATTTTTATTTTTATTGCACACACCAATGAAAAAAACTTGATTCTCCTAACTCTCTTGGAATACCCCACTCCTGGTACCAAAATTGTGGCCACAGGAAAATGACACAGGACCAACAAATATAAGTGGGGTTTGTATTTTATTCCTTATAATTAGTTAAGAGTTTCTGTTTCTTTTCTTGTAGGTACGTAGGGCAGAAAACCCACAATAAAACAAAATACAGTGCCAGTATATCTTTGGAACACACAGCAAATTGTTCACCCCAGAATAAAGGAAATATTAAAGTACAATTTGTTGGCTCTTATTGTGTGCAATAATAAAGAACAATGCAAATAATGCACCAACAACAATAATAAGGTAGTGGCACTTCTGGAAAGAAAACATAACATCTTAGAACTGCATGAACAGTTAGACTGAAATAACACTCACAAAATACGCCTGAAATGACAGTGTAGATATTACTCACTTTTTCCTGTGTTTCTTACGTTACACACTAATAAATCACTTCTTCCAAGCGAACAGGCCTCGTCTGTACATGCGGTGCGTTAGCTCAGCCACACTCACACATTCACGCAATCCTGCGTAAACATCCAACTCCCTATATATATATTTATATTTATATATATATTTCACAATATTATTTTTAATGTATTTTTGATCAAATAAATGCAGTTTTTCTGAGCATAAGAGACTTGTTGTTCAAAAACATTAAAGTAATCTTACCAACCCCAACATTTTGAACAATATTATTTCACCTAGTTGTTAATGTTAATTGTTAGTTCATATTAGCTATTGCATATAGAAACTAAAGGTATATATATATATATATATAACTTATATACAGTACATATAGAACCTTATTGTAACATGGTACCGTTGAGTCACCAGTGGCTCCAAATGGAATCCGTCTTCCGTTGCTCAGTTAAGCTAGTCCATCACTTGCTAAACAGCTTATCACAGCTGATTTTCCCCCAAATGAACACAATTGGTTGAGCCAGCAGTTGGGGTTTTTATTAAACGAGCCACAGTCTTTACGCTGTTTGGGGAAGAGATTACAGTACATCAGACTTCCTCATAGGCTATGTCTCTTCATGTTTAAGAGAGGAGAAAATACCCTAACATCGGAAAAATTACACACTTCACCTTTAAATGAGTCCATTGCCCTCTCCACTTGTCTCACCTCTTCTCTCTGCCCATCACAGGTAGCCTTCCTTCCCTCAGGCCCACATCTGTGGGTCACAGGGCTACCGACATCATCACACAGCTGTCAGAGCTCCAGGGTGGGAGTTAGAACAACAGTGCTAGCTTTATTTACGCTAGCTTGAAGTGCGGAGGATCTGTCACAGGGTTGTAGCGGCCTCATAGCTTGGCTCACCTCCACAGATGGCCCCAGTGCTCTGGAATTCCCCTCCTTGCCTCTCCCCCCTCCTCTGTCTAACTCTTTAGCCTTTTACAGTTCGTTTGTTTAGCAAGATGTCAGGCCCCAGAGGGCATGTGTCTTAGATATGGGAACAGTGTTCTGTTAAGAGCTTCAGCCTGCAGTGACACTCTGGATGACCCCACACTTTCACATTGATAAGAGACGAGCACTGAGGCGGAAGGGAAATGATGTTGTTTTAGTATCAGGCACTATGGTTTGATAATAAATAATAAATAAATAAAAAGCCTGATCAATTTCAATTTCTGGGTTAATTACTTTCTCTCAGGAGTAATTACAGGTACTATATTGGTAAGCATGGAAAAGTTTTAGGGATGCAGCAATATTAAAATACTGATTATTTCTGTTAAAAGTGTTTTTTTTTTAAGTAGATTTATTTAAATATTTTAATTAAAATATTATTAATAATATTATTTTAGTTTTATCATTTTTAGTAATGTATATATTTTTATATAAATGTATATATAATTGTATCAATTTATTATATATATGATGACACACAAGTATTGTAGATGTAAAAATAGGGCAAATAAATACTATACTAGAAACAGATATTATACATGTTAAAAATCTCTAATATTGTCTAGTAACTACTATGCTATCAATATATTGTGCGGCCCTTTCTTTGTCATGGTATGACCTAGACAGTAAACTAAATGTAAAAATAGGGCAAATGTATGTACCGATGTGTTAAACTATATCTTGTCCAGTAAACAACCTGGTACCAATATATTGTGGATTTCTAAAATGTTTATTTTCATGTGCTTTCTTTGTCTGGGTGCTTACTAGACAGGGATGAGACTTGCAGAGAATTTCTGAACAGTTAGTTAAGTTAGTTTATAAGGTGTATGTGGGGCTGAATAGCTTAAGTTCGACAGGCAGGCTGTGAAAGATATCTTTCAGTCAGTTATCCTCACAAATCGTTGATATTAGGCAGTAAACACTGAGCCTATCATGCCAGTCTAATTTTAGTAAACCTCTCTTGACCCCAGGGCACCACCTTTTCCTAAAAAGATAACCCAAATCTTCCCCTCTCTCTCTCCCTCTCTCTCTCTCCCTTATTCACTCTCACTTTTTTTTCTCGCTCTCCGCCCCTCACTTTTGACCCAAAAAACTACAGCGCCCCTGGGGTGACAGCCAAATCTTGGATGCGCGTATCTCTGAGTGAGTGTCTGCGTACATGTGTAGGACAGCTCGTCTGTATCGCTCAAGTATCTGATGACACTCACTTGTCGCTGATGGCATCTGGCTCATTGCCAAAATGGCAGATAAACCAAAGATGCCTGATGGAGAGAATGAGGGGAAAGAAGAGGAATAGAAGGAGCGGAGGAGTGCCTCTGTCCTGGCAGGTCTCCGGCTCCTATTCCACTGATACAAATTTAATCAGGCCTAATCTGCTTATCGGCCCCCTGCGGCTCCCATCAGACTAAAGTACTTAACGGAGAGCATGCACCCCTAACACGCTGCCATTGAAAGGCAGAAGGAATGCGGATGAGGAGGGGTTTGCCTGAATCTGATTTATTAAAATAAACTAAAATAAACTTCACTGTCTTTATGTCCTTGGTATTTATCTAAGGAGTCAAATTTGTTCTCTCGCAGTTTAGCATCTGTATGTTTTTTAAACGATTTTATTTTCAATAATCTAAGTTTTATGTTCATATAGTTAGTAAAGAAAGTATAAAAACTACAGAAGCACTTTTTCTTGTTTTCTTAGATAGACATGAGTAAAAGAAGTCATCGCAAGCTTTCATCATTTATTTTGTTTTTCATTTTTCATTTTGATAATCCTGAACTAAAACGTTAACCTCATCAGTCAGTTTACTGATCAATCATGTAGACTTCACTTTACACCATGCATGTCCTAACCAGAAGCAATGTCATAATGCAACAAGCGACATCACATTTTCTTGGTGACTTACTGTAGGCCTGGTTTCACAGACAGGGTTTAGATTAAGCCAGGATTAGGCCTTAGTTCAATTAGGACATTTAAGTAGCATTTATAAACATGCCTTAGAAAGAAAAAAAAAACATGACTGATACAAAACAATGGCACTGACATATTTTAAGATACAGTTTTAAGTTGCTTTGAGTTAAAGCAGCACTAGGTAACTTTTCAACCTTCATAATATATTTCCAAGACTCTTGTGATGGTACATCGACTTACAATAGGTTGAATGACATGTCTGCCATAGCCTGACGGGGTCTGTATCGTTTTTAATCGTACTTTTAAACTTCGGGGTTCGGGTAGTAACACCCGCGCACAAAAAGAACTACAAAATTCGACTGCTTTACGGCATAGGCTACCTCACTTCCCCCAACACGTCCTCACATGCTGATGGACTTGTAAGTATATTGCTTATATTGTATATCACTCGGACAAGCTTTCACTCGTTGGTGTGAGCTAAAAAGCACCTGGCGTTCTTGTTGATGGATTAGTAACTTAGACATCTTCGGAGGCTAGCTCGATGTTTGATGTCCGACGATTTGAAACGCGCTGTGTTTATTCCCCAATCGAACTCGTGTAACTGTCTGTCACACGTTTTACCGTCCACAGCATTACTTGATAGACAAAAATAGGACAAGAATGAGCATCAAACAGAAACAATCCGCTTACGGAATGTTCGAGGCGCACATACAATACAGACTGTGACAGTTAAACAGGGCGCACGCAGCTCTTAAAGGGGCCACACCTTATTTCAACTCGTTACAGCTTCTATCCGACTAAACAGGGACCGGTATACAGGGGGGAGGGTATCAGGCCATGAGTGAAGAGACTGCTCTGCGTGAGTGGTATTTACGACAGTAACGTTAAATACAAGTAGTCCACAGCGACTCTAGGGGTCGTTGTTTGTCCAAAACGGAATTCCTACCTAGTGATGCTTTAAGACAGCTCAAACATGCATTTTAGTCTGAGACTTGGCTTAAAGGTGCATCTCTACAGAATTTGTTTGTTTTGCTGGTTGAAAGTCTCCTCATATCCTGATAGCAATCACTGTGTCAATCAGTCTAAATTTATTTTTATAAATATCATCTGTGGAAGGAGTAGGACCTTGAAATCTTTGCATACTACTGCATAGCCTTTTCACGCAGACATCATACGCCATCAGTTCGTTCACATAAGCTGTGCAGACAGAGCAAGAATGGCAGGCAAACTGTTATTTACATTTGTTATTGTAGTACTGTTACTCACTGTACTGTAAAGTTTTCTGTCTGGTTAATGACACATGTAATCCAATAATGCTGTCTCTGGTCGTCTCTCTTCTGGTCTGTGCGTGTTAAAGGGCACCTATTATGCAAAATTCACTTTTACATGGTGTTGAACATAAATGTGTGTTGGCAGTGTGTGAGCAAAACCACCCTAGAATGATAAAAATCCACCCAGTGGTTTTTTTACAATCTCAATAAATCATAAGCACTGTCTCAGAATGAGCTGTTCTCAGATTCGGCACAATGTGACGTAGAATTGAGCAGGCCCCTCCCACGACTGTTGAGTGACACTTCAGTTTGAGCCCAGACCCACCCTGAGTGAGCTGGACACAGAGTCCGCCATTGTTCGACGCTTGAGCAGCTGTAGACAAGAAGCTCAATCTCCTAAGCGATTGAGGTGTGTTGTTGATGGATGTAAGAATGAACATAGCAGTCTTCATTTACTCTCGTTGTTACTCAAGGATGGATCAGTACTGTTTGTGATCAAGCTTACACTCTCCGGAGCAACAGGCCTAACGTGACTGGACACGGAAGAAATGAAAGTGCGAGCGCGCTCTTTATGACAGCTCTTCGAGTCATTTTACGGATATAAGGTTTACCAGTTTATTTAGCACCCACTGAAAAGGTGTGTATATTTGTTTACTGTTAGTTGTAACAAGTGTTTTGTGTACTTCGCTGTGTATGTTGTTGATAATGAAAGGGAGAGAGCAGGGCTGGACTGGGACAAAAAATCGGCCCGGGCATTTTGGCCCAGACCGGCCCACTATATGATCATAAACACCACCCATCTTTGCACGCCCTTAATTATATGCATACCAACTCCTATTCCTTAAAACCACTAATGCCATGTAATGAGTGAGTATAGGAACGAGTGAGAGTTAACAGATGAAATAAGTAAAAATCTGACATTTATTAATACAGTTGAACTACACTCCACAGTGATGAATCCTGAAACAAGCTATAAGCTGCATTGGCATAGCAATACCAGTGTCTCTTACAGGATCTTTGTTAAAACTGTGGTGGTGGGACCTTGGCCCTTCTAGGGGAGTTGGGGGGCATGCCCCCCCGTGAGAAAATTTTGTGCATTTTAATGTTAAATTCATCAATCTGGTGCACTTTGAGAGTTTAAAATTAAAAGCTCCAACCCCTATTCAGTGTGCAAATTAAACAAAGAAAAATTCAAACCTCTTTTAGTTTAGTTTTAGTTTTAGTTTAGTGTCTATTTACATTACACTACATAATAATAGTTATAATATTAATCCAATGATAGTAATAGCCATATTTTGTAAAACAAATGCACTAAAAAATAAAGGAAACTTTCATAATTAGTTTTGTACCAATTTCTATACTTGAAAGAGATATAAGCACATGATCTTTTATTTTGACGCAAAGTGCATCAAGCTTTTATTTTGGCGGAAAACATGATTTACAAACGCATCTCGTTAAATTTCTAGTGAATTGCGGTAATCGTCAACTATGCATATGTGGAAATAATCTGTAACTGGGTAATATGGGTTCCTACACTCATGACATGGCCTAATAAGTGTTTTGAAAGTAGTTCTGCTTACTGCGGACTCTACACTCTCTCATCTCTCTCCCGATCCTCCTCACTATCCTCATCATCACAGGAGCTGATGAAGGGCAGAAAACATATATTTTGACACAGTTTACAGTGTCTGCTTTAAGGGCCTGTTTCTATTTTTTCACGCTATTTCTCTGCACATTCCTTGCGTTTCTTCTCCATCTCGCTGACTATTTTGACAGATACACACTGACACTGCTGCACGCTCGCTCACTCGTTTAAAGTTGGGATTGGGCCAGCCCAGTGTCAATCAAGAAAAGAGCCAATGGGCCGCTGATCTGCGTGTTTCATGGGCTGGTCTGTCAGAAAAAAACTAACACTGACTTTTTTTGACCAATGCATTACACCGGCACAAACCCAGGGCCGCCAATTAAGCAAAACAAAACAAAACGAATGGGCCGTCGATGTTCAAATTTTATGGGCCGTAAAAAAAAAAAAAAAAAAGTTTGTATGAGTATGAGATGTATCGGCCCAAAAAGCACGTCGGCCCACCGGGAAAATGCCCGGTATGCCCGATGGCCAGTTCAGCCATGGGAGAGAGAGAAAGACTTTAATGCGTACTTCTTATACTATGTTTATTCAGCTCTTACAGAGATTCTCTGGAGCAAAACTAACGCTCATCTTTTGTGTGATGTACAATAAGCTTCACTGAACTCGTCAGTATGTTTTGGTCATCATTCGGACGGGTTTTGCTACAGCAGGCTTGTATTAGTAGATAAAAGCAGATGACAAATAAGTTATTACCATAATTAAACTAAACCTGTTCTATGTCCATACAGCATATATTCTCTGGCTCTGTGGGCATTATTGTCCAACTCCGATTCGAAATGAATTGATATTGATATGAATATTGAATGATATTATCAGATGAGATTGTCCTGACTGAAGCGCGAGCTCGTGAGGCTCCGCCCCCTGTGCCGTGCAGCAGCAGTTAATTTGCATTTAAAGGGCACACACTAAAACAGCGCGTTTTTCTGAGCCCCAAAAAATTTAAATTTAAACATGCTGTAAAAAATTATCTGTTGGGTGTTTTGAGCTAAAACTTCACATACATACTGTGGACATCAGAGACTTATTTTACATCTTGTGATGAGTCATAATAGGTGCCCTTTAATGTGTTTTAGAGGCGGCGTGGCTTTGGCCGGCGGTTTGCAGGGAGGGTGAGGTCGCATGCTTTCAATGCTAGCAGGCTAAAGTTAGCATTTCCCAGAACACCTATTGCATATTTAAGCCTTGTCTGTAAACTGGGGGTTTGTTTCTTGTTTTGTGACATCACCCACAACAACAACATTGGAGTGAAGTACCATCCTTGTGAGTATTACTAAACAAATATTGCCAAGGAGAGACTGATGAAGTTTGCAGATATGACAAATCCCTCAAGTTCCACAAGCAAAAATCACATAAAATATGCAGCACATTGTGCAACTGTCACGGTACAGAGAGAGGCAGACAGGTAAATAGTGAAAGATGTTTATTGAACAGAGGCATGGAGTGGAACAGCAGATAAGACAGGTGAGTATGCAGTGGAGGGTACGTTGGCTACCTGGGTGTCCAGAGCCCGGAGAGGTAAGCTGAGTCCAGAAGGGGAAGGCGAAAGGTGGGTGGATCATAGAGGAGCCCTTCTGGATTCACCTTCTGGTGGAGCATGATTGGAGCGATCAGCTTGGGAGATTTGCTCATTGATGGCCAATTTTATTGGACTAACGATCATGGCTGGAGTGAGGATGGTTTCAGGAGCAGAGTCATCAGGAGCAGGTTGGTAAAGACGCAATAAGGCATCTGCCTTACAGTTCTTATCCCCTGGTCGATATGAGACGATGAAATGGAACCTGGTGAAGAATAAAGCCCATCGGGTTTGACGAGGACTGAGTCTCTTAGCTTCTCTCAGGTACTCGAGGTTGCAATGGTCTGTGATGACCTCAAACTTGTGATGTGCTCCCTCCAGCCAGTGTCTCCATTCTTCGAGAGCTAGTTTAATGGCGAGCAGCTCTCGGTTTCCGATGTCGTAATTCTGCTCCGCCGGGTAAAGCTTCTTTGAATAGAAGGCACATGGATGGAGTTTGGGAGGATCCCCCTGCCGCTGCGAGAGGACCGCTCCGACCCCAATGGAAGAGACATCTACCTCGACGATGAATGAGAGATCAGGATTAGGCTGGACCAGGATCGGAGCGGTATGTTGGGTTGTAGGTTGAGACCAGTTTAGGATGGTATCCACCTTCCTTTGGTCCATCTGGATGCCATATTGGTCTATGACATACCCTAAGAAGTGGACGGAGGTGGTATGGAACTCGCATTTTTCCAGCTTAAGGTAGAGATGGTGATAGCGGAGTTTCTCAAGGACCTTGAAGTTATTCAAGGAACTGAAGGCGATGTTCGGCCAGGTTCCAGGAGTAGAGGAGGATGTCGTCTATGTAGACAGGGACAAATCGGCTGAGAAAGTCCCAGAACATCTCATTCATAAAGCCTTGGAAGACTGCAGGTGAGTTGGACAGGCCATACGGCATAACTCGGTATTCATAGTGAACTGAAGGAGTGATAAAAGCCTTCCACTCATCACCTCGGCGTATACGAATGAGGTTGTAAGGGCTCAGGTCCAGCTTGGAAAATATGCAAGCTCCACGGAGTTGCTCCAGAGCTGCTGGGACCAAAAGGAAGTGGATAGCTGTACTTGACTGTCTGAGAGTTGAGGTGTCGGCAGTCGATGCACGGCCTCAAGCCGCCATCCTTCTTGGCCACAAAGAATAAGCTGGAAGCGGCAGGGGATGTAGACGGTCAGATTAACTGTTGCTGGAGTGCCTCCTGGATATACTCCTCCATGGCCTTCTGCTCCAGGATGGACAGTGGATACACTCTACCCTTGGGTGGAGTGGCCCCAGGTAGCAGGTCGATAGCACAGTCCCATGGCCGGTGTGGTGGAAGTTGGGTTGCCAACTGCTTACTGAAGACATCCTGGAACGCCCGGTATTCAGGAGGGATCTCTGGTGATTATGATTATGGTCCACCTCAGGACTCTCAATGGTGCTGGAGTTAATGGAGAGTGTGGGAGTGATGGATGGAACACAGCGAGACATGGATGATTTCTGGACGAAAGACAGGATTGGAAACAAGCATCACTCCATTGTAATACCTCCCCAGGATTCCAGTTGACGTGTGGTTGGTGTTGTGTCATCCACGGGTGTCCCAGGATGAGGTCAGCGGTGGCTCATTCCAGCACCATGAATGTTATCTCCGGAATGCAGGCATCCGATGCGGAGCATCAGTGTGGGAGAGAAGTGTCGGATTCTACCACGCCCCAGCGGTTTTCCTTGGATGGTGTGGATTCTTAGATCCTGAGAGCAGCGTTTCTTGTGGACATTCAATTTCTGGAGGAGTTGGACTGAGATGAAGTTAGAACATGCACAGTGGTACGAGACAAGGAGGTTTTTTGAGGTGGAAGTTGAATAGTACTCAAGGCGTGGTGGTCGAACAGGACAGGCGGTGATGACAAGACCTTCCCTCCCACAATATAAACAGTTGATTTTGGATTCTTCGCTGACGCTCCACATGTGTGAGATGATATGAATCTACCTGCATAGGTTCAGGTGCTGGAAGGGCGACTGATGGTGCCAAGGGCGGAGGATATGCAGCGGGATTTAGGAGAAATGATGGACTGCCAAAGAGACTGAGCCCACTGAAGTGCACGTCCAGACAGCAGGGAAATGACAAAGGCTACTCGGGCGCGTTCGCAGGTAAACTGGTGAGACTGCATCTCGAAGTATAGTGAGCATTGTAACAGGAATCGATGGGTCGATCCGCTGCAGTCTCCGTGGGACTCTGCATGAGGTCTGGTCTTCTGTCATAGTAGAGAGAGAGGCAGACAGATAAATAGTGAAATAGATGTTTATTGAACAAAGGCACGGAGTGGAACAGCAGATGAGACTGGTGAGGATGCAGTGGAGAATCGGAACAGGATGATGAACTTAGCTGGATGATAATATAGATGTCTGTTTGCAGATAGCGGGACAGGATACAGCAGACTGATGACAGAAGACGAATGACGGGTGATCGGAAATTCGAGGGTGAAGTTCAGGAGGGTGACATTCAGGTAAGTGATCTTCAGGTGAGTAGAGGAGTCTGTACATCAGATAAGGATGAGTTCAGACAATGAAGTGAAAGGGACGTGTCTTTTTGTAGTGTGCGTTGATGATAAAGTGCAGGTGCGGTGAATCAGAACTCCGGGGAGAGTGAACGAGTGGGCGGAGTGTGCAGATCTGGTGACTCCGTGACAGCAACAGAGTGTGTGAGCAGACTGTTCAGGGGTGTGTTTCCCGAAAGCATTGTTAGTCATGAGAACAAGCCTATGATTCAATCTGGAAATAAAGAGTAATAACTGAGAAAAATGAGAAATAGTCCCCAGATGCCATGTCTGTAATTTATATCAAAACATCTAGCATTAATTCGATCTCAAACAGTTACTCCACCACGTGCGTGACGTCATAAACCAACGTGGTTAAACGACCACTTTGCGACAATATGGTTTCTGGAAACAGTCATGACTAGCTAGTTGATTTCTTCAACGATGCATCGTACTATGATAGTGAAGCATCGAGTTACGTCGTTGTACGGGAAATGCACCCCAGATTGGCTGGGTTTTGTTGTTGATAGTGTTATGTCATGCCCCATTTTCACTTTTGGTGTGGACAGACAAATTGCTTGTTGTGTTGTGTCTGGTTAAGACACAGTGTTAACTCTTTATCTGTTCAACCCATGATCGTTAAATTAAAGATTTTCGAGTTTTAAAGGTATGGCTGAGAGATCAAACTGCCATATAGAACTCATCTATCATCATCTATCATATTAACTTATATGGATATAGCAGGATACAGGTGTCCTATGCTCACCAAGGCTGTAAAAATACAGCAAAAACAGTAATATTGTGAAATATTATTACAATTTAAAATAATTATTTTCTATTTTAATGTGTTTTGTTTTAAAATGTGATTTATTCCTGTGATTGCAAAGCTGAAGTTACAGCAGTCATTATTCCAGTTTACATGATCCTTCAGAAATCATTCTAGTATGCCAATTTGGTTCTCAAGAAACACTTATTATTTTAACAATAAAAAAAATATATTTTGCTGCTCAATATTTTTGTGGAAATTGTGAATCTTTTTTTTTTTTTCAGGATTCTTTGTATACAGAGTTCAAAAGAACAGCATTTAATGTATATATTTCTAACATTATAAATGTATTTACTATCACTTGTAATGTATCCCTGCTGAATAAAACTATTAATCTGTTTGATTTGAGTTCAATGTTCTCCAAGTGTATTGAATTCTCCTTTAGCTGGTTCTAATGTGTTAAGCCTAATGGAGGAGCACCTGGTGCTCGTCAGCGAATCTAATCAATATGCAAGCCATTGATTTACACACACACTCTCTCTCTCTCTCTCTCTCTCTCTCTCTCTACTGGCAAGAGCAGGATTAAACCTTGAACATGTACGTGTGGTTATATGTGTGCACATGCACATAAGTTGGTAAAAGTGTAAATATATTGCACATGGTGAATCTCTTGAGTGATTGTGGCAAATTCTCAGGGTTCATGACCTTTGTCTGGGTGTCAGTGAAAGAGGACTACAGAGGGCAGACAGGAGAATGACTCTGTCTGAACATTGCCTCCACATCTCTGCTCACTGATAAACCAACATACCAGCAAAAAAGTGAAAGAAACAGGCACCTGATTAGCTGTTAAATGCTTCTTACTATCTACCCAGTAAATGTCAATAGTAGCCCTTTTACAGGTGTCGCCCAAAATGTTTGGATGATCTCTTTGACATTAGTTGTCTAGTCATAATCTCTTTGAAGACAACGACAAATACAGCCTGGGTTCAATAGGGTTGAGCCCCTCCTTAGCCAGAGTTCAAAGGTTCAACCTCACCAAGACCTTGTTTATCTCAATTTATCTCTCCCCGCCCTCTCTATATAATACGTATGTTTGTGTATATATGGATCTCTGAGGGGAAAGTGCATCTTTCTTTTAAAACCCTATCCTTCTCTGTTTCATCTCCACCTCTCTCTCTCTTTGATTGTCTGGGCACCTGCGGTCCAGCACTCGGGGGATTAGGGGTTACCACATTGTCCTTGCCCCTTCTGTCTAATCCAGCCAGAGGGCTATGTGTTTACCTTTCACACCAGCTCCAATTTATAGCCCTCTTGACCCAAGCCAGAGAAATCAACAAGGTTTGGCCTGTGCCTGATCCCTCAAGCACCCCGTGGCTTGGGTTCAAAATCCAGCTGGCTGTGAGATTGTAAATGCCATAAATGTCATGTTTTTTGAGTTAGAAAGTTGCCTCATTTAGTAAATGTGGCCAAGCTGCACTTTAATGCTAGTATGTGCTTTAGAGGATGGTGGGTCAATGACACTCAAAATTATACTCTTACACACAATGACTTGAACACACCACTGTTATTACGAACATGTTACCTTTTTGAAAAGTTTGAGGGGATTTTTTAAAGAGGTCTGTAATGATCACCAAGGCTGCATTTATTTTATCAGAAATGCCATAAAAAGGGTAGTACTGTGAAATTGTCTTACAATTTAGTATACCTGTTTTCTATTTTTTTTTTTTCTTTTTTTTTTTTCTGTGAAGGCGAAGCTGAATTTTCCAACGCTATCTCAAGACCAATTTGTATGAATTCGATTTGTCTAAACATATGTGATGGGTAGGTTTAGGGGCGTGGTCAGGTATAGGTAATTCGTACGAATTCATACGAATTTTGCAACTCGTAAAATATGTATGATTTAGCAAAAATCGTACGAATTCCTACGAGTAAGGCATATGAATTTGTACGAATTAGACACCTCGTAAAATTCTTCAGTGTCATGTTATCCTTCTATCATGAATGCTGAATGCTGATTTGGTGCTTCTTATTATTAATGTTGAAAAAAGTTGCGCTACTAATAGAAAGTTCAAAAGAACAATATTTATTAGAAATAATAATAAGAAATAATAATAATTCATGACGTTTGCTAATAGTCTAAAGTGTTTGGGAAAATAATGTATACTCATAAGTATTTAAGATTTAAGGAAAGTATGTTTATGCTTTTTACTTAATGGTTACATTCCATGAGATGTGTTTTTAATAGTTGGTTTCTATATGAAACCAACATGAATGCAATGATTACACTTGACACGTGTTTTAAACTAGATTTGAAGATAACAGTTAAGTTTCTTCTCTGTGAACAGTTTTAAATGTCATTGTCTCTAGTAATTAAGATGGTGATTTTCAATCATGTTCAATATGCAGTCTGGAATTCTACAGTGATAATTGGTATGTAGTAAGAACTAATAGGCCACAACCTCTCAAAGTTCAAAACAACAAGTTTATATGATATTTGGACAGGAGTGTGAAAGTCATTCTCGCAAACCCTTTTCCCCTCAAGGAGAGTGTATGCTAAGTTTCACCCTCACCCCAAGACAAGTACCTTCTGCTCCTCTTATCAGCTAGCAGCAAAGTCAGCCACAGGGATTCTTTTTAACATAACAACACCAAGACTCATCACAGCTCCAGCCACAGGGGGTCTGCCACACTTCTTACCCTTTATGAGGTGTGCTCTCCTCTGGCATGCTGGACCACGGTCACCTGTCCCCACTGCCAGAAACTCATGTCAGGTCTCGGTTTCACTTCTGACCTGACACAAATACCTGCTGTCCCTCACTTTGGTATACTAGCCAGAAAGAAAAATGAGGATCCGGGCAAATCACTTGGTACCTCGAGCAGAGATATCTTGGACGAATGTGTGTGAGTATGGAGCTGGAAGTGAAAGCAATGATAACTGTAAATTGAATATGTTTGCCAGGCAAGATCTGTGAGGACTCTAGGGGAGTGTTGGTGGAGAAAAAGGCTAGTCTTTTCCATGTTTTATAACGCCACAACATGCATAATGGAGGAGGGTGTAAAGATAAAAGGAATATATAATGGAAAAGCAACGGCTGACTATTTTTTGTTGGCTTTTTTCACCTCATTTTTTTGCTTTTTTTAGGAGAATAGGAAGGGCCGACCAGTGGGATCTAAATGGTGTTTAAAATTATATTCAGTTTAAGACCTTATCATATCCTTAACTTTCCTCTTCAAAATGCCTGAATAATATAATACACTCTTTTGTGATTAATAAATGTGCTTCACTGTTTATTTGTAACACTTTTGTCCACCACTTATGCAGCAATGATCCATTAAACTGATCAAAAGTGACAGCAAGTTAAATCAATTTGTTTTCTTTTTTTAATCAAATTCTCTCAAATTCAAAACCATACACTAATAACATAGACACAAGAAACTTCCCCACTCACACTTAAATTACACATATCCTAAAATAACATATAACACATAACCAAACTTACAACATATACATGACAGTATATGTTGATACCAAACAATCTTACACAATCTCACCCAAATTTCTAATGTCATAAAATATTTCACCATTTCATGAGCACCAAATCAGTATATTAGAATGATTTCCGAAGAATCATGTGACACTGAAGACTAGAGTATGTTTTTTTTGTTTGTTTTGTTTTTTGTTAAAAATGACTATATGTGAAAATATGAGTTTGAACTTTAGATTTTCTTCATTATGGACCCTATTATCACACCTTACCATAGGAAGTAGACTAATGTTTCCAATGTACTCCTGAACATTCTGCATTAACCTGAGATATTTTATGTTTGCCTAGACAGATGCCTAATTTGCAAGTATTCTCAAACAATTTCTCTGGCCATTTATCCACTGGGTCAGTAGATATGTTCCACTGAGGTTAAACAAAGCCCCTCACTCACATCAAGCTGAAGGAAACCAACAGACTCTGGAGCTATCAGGAGATAATCAGCACTAATAGGTACATAATGGCTAACAGCGAGGCCATATTTGTGCGGATGCATCACTGCAGACCGAGCACAGACAGCATGACCTCTCCTTTCTACCATGTAGCAGTCACATAGTCTAGGAGTAGGGAAAGATGCCAGGAACCAATCCCCCCACCACATCCCTTTTACTTTCTCCAGCCTGTCTGCCCAAGGCCCTCCCCTGACTGTAGGCTGTGTATTAGCCTCATGGTTTTTCTGACATTGACTTCGAAGGCCGACGCTCCTGGGACGCTGATGCTCTTTGCTTCAAGACAATGAGAGTTCTATGAAGTGAGTTCCTGGGGCCGGGGTCAGGCAGGGGATATGAAAGAAGGAAGAGATGACGGCTGATTATGAGTGTTGTGGAATGGTTTGGCAGAGATTACAGGCATTGTCAGATGCAGCGAACTGCTGGAGCACAAATAAATCGCTCTGCACCTCATGTGTTTTCATTTTGCCTGATTCTAGAACAACAAACAACGCAGAAACATGAAAGTCCATGTCAAACCATAATGGGACCCAAAAACACAAGCTACATTGTATGCAGATGATGTAAGTCCATCAAGTCATACCAGGCCAAGAAAACAAGAGTCATAGAGAAGTGCTGATCCCAAGTAGCAAGAATATTCCCCAAGGGGATTTGTATTTCTCTCTTTCCATTTATTGCACAAACAAAGCATATACTTGCGCTTCGCTTTGCAGACTATTCATCATGTATATCTTTGATATTCAAAAACACATCCACCGTGATGCATAAACATCCTCACATACACTGAACCCCATTCTGAGGACTTAACGTGCCTTCAGTGGTGAAATCGCAGCGAATAGGTCATGGGATCATGTGTTAACACACCCACACATGCAAGCATTCGGAGCTCTGCAGAGCATGCAAGTCTTCTGACAGCGTTTGGCTGCTTTCAAACTCTTCACGGTCACTCCATGTAAACAAAGCCATTTTTTGTTGGGGCCAAATATGCTGAAGCCACCCGCTCTGAGGAGGGTCAGCTAAGGGGGGATCGAGAAAGAAATAAAGAGAAAGAGAGAAAGGACTTGGAGGGGTTTTAGGTCTGGGTAATTGCAGCTCAGTGGAGATTGCTTTTGATCTCTGAGGTGTCCAGTCTCGGGCTGAACATGCCATGTTACAGAACACTCGCAGTTGACCATGAGGTCAGAATCAGGTGAATAGAGAGAGAGAGAGAGAGAGAGAGAGAGAGAGAGAGAGAGAGAGAGAGAGAGAGAGAGAGAGAGAGAGAGAGAGAGAGAGAGAGAGAGAGAGAGAGAGAGAGAGAGAGAGAGAGAGAGAGAATGCTAAATAGGATGCTTCTGAAAGAATAGGACTTGAAAATTTTCGCATTTATACCACGACGCACGTTTTCAGCCCAGTTTGTAGGAAGAGAGCGGAGTGTGTACTGCTCTGCAGTGCAATAACCCCAGATGGAGTTTAACCGAGTGAGCCTGCTCTGGGCTCACAGCTCTTTGAACTCAGTCTGTGCAGAACTTCAACTGGGTTAATCGTTATTAATTTTTAATGCAACATAAAAAAAATGTTCCAGCACAGAGCAAAATCAAAGCCAGAGCAACACCCCTCAGCCCTCATGCCCTCTGAAATATGAAGAGAAAAAAACAGTGATGACCATATAATGTTGCTGCACAGTTTGTGTCAGTGTGTGTTTGTTGAAAGCGATTATAAGAGATCTGTCCGAGATCTGTCAGAGATCTGTATAAAAGATCTGTCCTTTTGGCTGCTTTAGGTGAATCTTCTTCAAGTCATACTGTATATTTTTAGGGGGAATTTAAGTCTGTATGATCCTATTTTTATGAGCATTAACAGGCAACTCACAGTAACCTATAGTGTAGTTTATCATTGTGAACTTTGTGAGGGAATAGAAAGGAACGTTTTGAAATAACTTGTTCATTGAGCAGGTCAAAGAGTTTATGGGTAATGCGATCACCAATCATATCAGCTGGTGAAGTGAATAATTTCATCACAGAGAAGGGCTGAATTGCTTTGCCAGTCTGCCATGTTCTGTGCTCTGGGCGTTAGAGCTCAAACAGCATGGCTAAATACCCGGCCAAACATGTCGTTCTTCAAACAGACTCAGGTAGTAGAGCTGCTGGATCCTAGCCAGGCCTCAGAATTAAGAGTTATTGTGCTCTAGTAGCAGCACTTCCTAGGACCTCGGTAGAGGACTCATAAGCAGGCCCACCTGGGCCCAGAGCTTGACCGCAAGCCACTGAAATAGGACCCCGAAGTCCCCGATCCTATTTTAATACCACTCTGAGACAACTTTATTTCAGTCTATAAATCATGATAGCGGCAAGTTCAGCGGTTTGATTAGCCTGAAGCGCTTCTTCATCTTGTATTCCATTTTTAGTTTAGTACAGTTTCACGCTTTAGCGTTATCGCCCTGAAACGCATCTGAACGCCCCCCTCCTGTTTTACCCTTTCGCAAAGTAAACCGCACTGCGACTCGGAGCACGTTTAATTGAGGCGAATTGTCTTTGATTACTTACGGTTCTGAAAATGAGCACTTGTTTGTAGCAACAAGTCTAAGCTGATAAAATATTAAACCAGGAGGCTGAAGGAGCTACTTGTGGTTGGAAAAAGGCTGGAAACAATTTGTGATGCTACCAAATTAAAGTTATTCAGCACCAAGGGTAATTTAATTACCATTCTTTAAATGTTTGAATGACTTTGACCTCTGTGGGGCTCCGGGGTCATGCAGGTGTATTTACTTACGCTAATTTAGAATCAGTAACATGAAACAAGCCCTCAAATCAAACAGGCCTCTTCTGTCCCGTATCTTGTTTCCACGTCCTGAAATTGACTCACAGTGTTTGGATGGAAAATTCAATTATTATTTCTTTTCATATCATTAGCTGCCGTGTTCTAATGAATAAATCTGTTCGAGTTTCTTATTAGCCCCAAGAGTAAACACTTTGGAGATGAGTTTGACAGATAGAAAAAAATAAAGAGAAAGGGAGGGGGCAGAAAACGGAGAAAGAAAGAGAAAAGAGACATGTGGTGAGCGCTGACGGCCGTGTAGGGCTCCCAGGCCAGAGTGTGAATGGAAACAGGTGTGTCGCTGATTGTGTGGTGGGTCTGTGTGATGCCTATGTGGCATGTCTACTGGCTGGGTGTTTTGGGTCAATGGAGCACATCTGGTACTAGTCACAACAGAGTGCACACGTTCTCGGGCCCTGATCCGCCCCGTGAGGCTCACATCTGGGTTAACTCTCGGGCTGCATGGGAGATGGATGGATGAGGCTGGTGGGGATTTTGGGAGATGCTCCAGGTGCATTTGGGGGAAGGGTTTTTCTTTTTTTTGTGGGGGGGGGGTCTTTTTTGACGGACGTGTCTAGTCTGCCCCTGAGGGTTGCCCCGTGCCGGGTGAGCGACTTCTTCTCAACATCATGCCAGGGCTGGGATGCAGCTGGTGGGAGCACTGACGGCTCTCGGTCTCCTTTCGTTTCTATGCGCCATTTCTCTTGGGGGACAAACATCTTATAGCAAAAATAGTGATGTAATTATACCTAATATGTGACATTTTCAGTTTCATCCACATTGGCATATCAGTTTTGTTTTAATATTCATTTCTGTGAGAAAACATGCTTTTGTAAACATCAAGCAACCTGACCTTCTAATGGTGTGTTCACATGTACCCTTGTTCTGTGTATTTCATGGGAAAAATTCAGTCATTTCAATAGGAATGCATACAATCTGGAATTTCGCATGAAGGACGAAAGTTTTACCCATGCAGACTTTGCAACAGGTTCAAGTCGTTAATGCAGATGCCACATTGACCAACAGAAAGCTGAATATTGTCTATTATCAGTGGTGTCATATATGAAGCACAGCTCACACAGAAGTCACTTTCCAATTCAGTTTGCCAAATTCCACCAACTTGAACCCATTGCAAAATCTGCTTGGAGAAATCTTCAGCCCGGACGCGAAATTCACGGTTGCGTGTACCTTTTGAAACAACTGGATTTCACCCACAAAATTACGCTGAACAACAGTAAATGTGATCGACATTTGCTGACATAACACATTCCTTAAGTTTCTCCATTTCTATTTAATAATGTTTCTAATCAGTTAAAATGCAACTAGATATTTATGGGAAACAATGAATTCAGCACACATGCCCACCTGCATGCTGCTTGCATGACCATTGTGTTCTTCAGGCCATTCGAACTTGCTGACCCTTAACCCTGTTCTAACTAATCTTTCTTTTAAGCCCTTTGTGTGCATGTATGTTCTGTAATCCTCATGGTTAATTACATGATGTGACTGACCACACTCTCACTGGAAACAATCCTGCTTATACAACAACTGATTGTGTATTTGAGCCTTTTATTTGAGCCATCCGTTTTTTATGTCAAGTTTTGCCTACATTCTAGGGATAGCAACAATTCCCATGATGAAAACAGAGCTGTAAAGATAAATAAAAATGCCAAAAAGTTTCTGTAACAGTTGGGCTTAGAAATTAGGTTCCCTTTCGTTGTCACTCCGAGTTACGTCGGATGACGACGAATGGGGTTTCGCTTAGAAATCCTATCATCTTCGAGTATTAAAACACGAGCCAATGGCAAAGAAATGCCATGGGTCTGCGGAATTTGCATAGCGTAACTCCGCCCCACCCTGGGGGTATATAAGGAAGTCGCTGGCAAGATGCAGATATGTTTTCGCTTCGGAGCCAAGTTGATCTACTTCACTCCACAGCCAAATCCTGAGTTCATCTCTTTATCTCTTCGAGACGAGCCTCTCTCCAGGTGTTGGTGTGACAGCGAGTTCCAGCGAGTGCACATTCCCTGCTGATCTGTGCAGTGATTTGCCAGAGTTTGTGTGTTCTCTCCCTGGTCGCTTCAACACTCTGCGGAGAAATCTCCTTTCACAAAAGAGCATTGCACGCGGCACGTCTTTTTAAAGATGCCTCGCCCGTGCACTTCTGGTTGCGGTCTATTTGTATCTGACTCTGATGGGCACAATCGCTGTCTTGTGTGTCTGGGTGTCGATCACGCCAAGGCAGCGTTTGTGGATGAGTCATGTTCCCACTGCGGGAACATGCCCATCGCACGGTTGAGATCGAGACTCAATGATCTTAATGTGAGAGTCCCCTCATCCGCACCCCGATCTACTGGTCCCGAGAGGGCTGGTACTTCGGCTGGCGGCCAGGGTGATCTGAGGGTTACAGTGTGGAACAAAGCGCCGACTATTCCACGCTCCACACTTCCCTCTGTTCCCGTGCAACCCGCGAGTGTCCGCGTGGAAACCGCTGTACAGTCCTCTGACTTGCCGCGAGTTTCATTCGGCGCTCCAGAGGAAGACTCAATGTCGATCGCTGCATCACAAGGTGGGCAGGAGTCCTCGGGAAGTGAGGATTCGGCTGTGCTGCCACCCTCGGGTGTCCCAGCATTGTCCGAGTCTGATCCCGAGATGACGGCCATGCTTTCCCGGGCAGCCGCGGCGATCGGTCTTGAGTGGTCCCCGCCACCTGGGCCGGTTCGTTCGCGGCTGGACGATTGGTTTTTGGGTGCGGCTGCTGATCCGCGTCGGCGGCCAACCCCAATGCCTTTTTTCCCGGATGTGCATGAGGAGGTCACGAGGTCCTGGAAGGCACCATTGTCTTCCCGTGATCGCTCGGCGACCGCCTCCGCCTTGCCTCCCCTTGATCAGGCGGCCGCCAAAGGGTACACTGGGGTTCCCCAGGTTGAACGCTCTGTTGCGATGCAGTTGTGTCCTCAGAGTGCTTCTTCCCGCGGGGACCCAAAGCACCCCTCCAAGGCCTGTAGGTTCTCTTCCACCCTTGTGGCGAAGGCCTACAGAGCTGCGGGGCTGGCGGCCTCCTCACTGCATGCCATGGCGACTCTGCAGGTCTACCAGGCCCAGATGTTGCGTGACATGCACGAGGGGAGGTCTGACCCAGCACTCTTTGATGAGTTGCGTGCCGCCACCGACCTTGCTCTCCGAGTGACGAAGGTGACCGCACGCTCGCTGGGTCAGGTGATGGCCACTTCGGTGGTCCAGGAGCGACACCTATGGCTAAACCTGGCTGATATGCGGGAGGCCGAGCGGACCCGGTTCCTCGACACCCCCATATCCCAGGCTGGCCTGTTCGGCGGTGCAGTCGAGGACTTCGCCCAGCAGTTCTCGACTGCCCAGAAGCAGACTGAGGCTTTAAAACACGTCCTGCCCCGGCGGCCCGCTGCTCCGGCAGCGCAGTCGTCGGCACAGGTGCCTCAGCCCGCTCGCCGCCGAGGGCGCCCTCCTACGGTTCCCCCCCCCTCCCGATCGGCCCCAGCAGTCCGCTGCTTCCGGGTCGCGTCGGAGAGGAGGCCGTAGGAAGGCGCCACAGCCCTCTCCCGCCCCGTGCCCCGCTAAACGCCAGGCTAAGCGGCGCTCCTGAGACGGGCTGCTCAGAGATGGCGTTGAGTTCTGTTCAGGAGCCGGTTGCAGGGCTGCTCCTTCCCCCGGTGGAGGGCCGGGGGAGAATCCTTGGTTTTCCCATCCCCGCTGCTCATCCCACGAAGGGCAGCACCCTAAAATGGTTAAAGAAAGAACTCACTACCCCATCTCTGAGCACACGGAGTGTGCGGATGAGAGCACGCGCCGCCCACGGGCCACGCTCCTCTCGTCCCCCTCTGTCGCCAGACCCCTGCCAGAGCACGCCCCCGTGGGACGCTGGTCCTCCCCTGGCCTCCTCTGGCAGGACGCGGCTAATGACCGTGCCCCCGCACTGGGCCGCTATGCCACCCACGCCTGGGCCGGTCATTCCGCCTCGCTGCACCCCCGACGGAACGTCTGTGGTTCGTATGACCCCGTTGGTGCACTTTCTGGAAGCCTGGCTAGAGCTTCCCAGATTGTCCCGCTGGGTCGCGAGAACCATCAGGCTCGGCTACGCGATTCAGTTCGCGTGATCTCCTCCCCGCTACAGCGGAGTCCGCTTCACTATGGTCGGTGGCAATGCCCCTGTCATGAGAGCGGAGGTCGCCACCCTACTGGCGAAGGGTGCGATCGAGATTGTCCCTCCAGCCGAAATGAGGTCCGGCTTCTACAGCCCTTACTTCATTGTTCCGAAGAAATCGGGTGGGTTACGACCGATCCTGGACCTGCGCGTCCTGAACCGCTCCCTCCACAGGCTGCCGTTCAAGATGCTCACGGCCAAACGCATTTTCGAGTGTGTGCGGCCACAGGATTGGTTTGCAGCGATCGACCTGAAGGACGCCTACTTCCATGTCTCCATTTTACCTCGACACAGACCGTTTCTACGGTTTGCTTTCGAGGGGCGGGCATACCAGTACGCGGTTCTCCCTTTCGGGCTAGCCCTGTCTCCTCGCGTCTTTACGAAGGTCGTCGAGGCAGCCCTTGTTCCCCTCCGGGAACACGGGGTTCGCATCCTGAACTATCTCGACGACTGGCTGATCCTAGCTCACTCTCGAGACCAGGTTTGCGAACACAGGGATCTTGTGCTCCGGCACCTAGCTCGTCTGGGCCTTCGGGTCAACTGGGAGAAGAGCAAACTCTGCCCAGTGCAGAGGATCTCTTTTCTCGGTATGGAAATCGACTCGGTCGCCATGTGCGCGCAGCTTACGAGCGAGCGCGCGCAGTCACTGCTGACTTGTCTTCGCCAGTTCGAGGGCAAGAGTGCGGTCCCACTGAAACTTTTTCAGAGGCTCCTGGGGCATATGGCATCCGCAGCCGCAGTAACGCCGCTCGGATTGCTTCATATGAGACCGCTTCAGCTTTGGCTTCGCGATCGAGTCCCGAGGTGGGCATGGCAACACGGCAAGCTCCGGGTCCCAGTGACTCCGGCCTGCCGTCAGACCTTCACCCCGTGGTCGAACCTCAGCTTTCTACGGGCCGGAGTGCCCTTAGAACGAGTTTCCCGGCATGTTGTTGTCACAACAGATGCCTCCACCACGGGCTGGGGCGCCATGTGCAATGGTCATGCTGCCGCGGGCTCCTGGACAGGACCCCAGCGCCTTTGGCATGTCAATTGCCTCGAGTTGCTGGCTTTACGTCTCGCCCTGCACCGTTTCCATGCGTTGCTCATGGGTCAGCACGTACTAGTCCGATCAGACAATACCGCAACAGTAGCGTACATCAACCATCAAGGTGGTCTACGCTCCCGCCGTATGTCGCAACTCGCCCGCCACCTCCTTATATGGAGTCAGAAGCATCTGAGGTCGCTTCGAGCCATTTATATCCCGGGACACCTGAACCAGGCGGCCGACGAGCTGTCTCGAGTTCAGCCTCTCGCTGGAGAATGGCGACTCCATCCCCGGACGGTTCAGCTGATTTGGGATCAGTTCGGCGACGCACAGGTAGACCTGTTTGCCTCCCACGACTCGTCCCATTGCGACCTGTTTTATTCCCTGACCAAGGGCACGCTCGGCACGGATGCACTGGCGCACAGCTGGCCGAGGGGCCTACGCAAGTATGCGTTTCCCCCAGTGAGCCTTCTTGCGCGGACCCTGCGCAAGATCAGGGAGGACAAGGAGCAGGTTATATTGGTTGCCCCATACTGGCCCAGCCACACCTGGTTCTCAGAACTCATACTCCTTGCGACAGCACCTCCCAGGCCAATTCCTCTGAGGAAGGACCTCCTTTCTCAGGGACGGGGCACCCTTTGGCACCCTCGTCCCGGTCTTTGGAACCTCCACGTGTGGCTTCTGGACGGGACGAGGCAGGTTTGAGTACCCTACCACCAGCGGTGGTGGCTACCATCACTTCCGCTAGAGCATCGTCCGCGAGACATGCCTATGCGTTGAAGTGGAACCTCTTCGTCAACTGGTGTTCTTCCAAACAGCAAGAACCCACGAAATGCCCGATCAGTGTCGTGCTTTCCTTCCTGCAAGAAGGGTTGGAGCGAAGGCTGTCTCCCTCCACCCTGAAAGTGTATGTTGCCGCCATTGCCGCACATCACGATGCAGTTGAAGGTAAGTCTCTGGGGAAGCATGACCTGATCATCAGGTTCCTGAGGGGAGCGAGGAGACTAAATCCTCCTCGCCCTCCCCTCGTACCCTCTTGGGACCTCTCAGTGGTTCTGACTGCCCTGCAGAGTGCTCCATTTGAGCCTTTGCAATCAGTGGAGCTTAAGTTCCTGTCAATGAAGACAGCGCTCCTGGTTGCATTGGCCTCCATCAAGAGGGTAGGGGACCTGCAGGCATTTTCGGTTGACGAAGCGTGCCTGGAATTCGGGCCGGCTAACTCTCACGTGATCCTGAGACCCCGGCTTGGATATGTGCCCAAGGTTCCTACCACACCCTTTCGAGATCAGGTAGTGAACCTGCAAGCGCTGCCCTTGGAGGAGGCAGACCCAGCCTTGGCACTGCTCTGTCCAGTACGCGCCCTTCGTGCTTACGTAGACAGAACGCAGTGTTTCAGGACCTCAGACCAGCTCTTTGTCTGTCATGGTGGGAAGCTGAAGGGAAAGGCTCTCTCCAAACAAAGGTTGTCTCACTGGATAGTGGACGCCATTGCTTTGGCTTACCAGCAGCAAGGTCGACCGTGCCCCCTTGGTGTGACGGCCCACTCCACTCGGAGTGTGGCATCCTCTTGGGCTCTAGCGCATGGCGCCTCGCTAACAGACATCTGCAGAGCTGCAGGCTGGGCGACACCTAACACATTTGCGAGATTTTACAATCTCCGAGTAGAGCCAGTTTCTTCTCATGTACTCGCTTCAACTAGCCGGTACTAGATTCTGCTCAGGTGTCTTCGCTTGCTCGCCATTCCTCTCCACGGACGGGATACGTGCGATATTTCCTCAGGTGAGCCTCATAAGCCCTGAGTCTCCTCCAGCACTGATGACGTCAACGCCAGAGTTATGCCACGGGCAGCTTTCGCGCTTGGCTAGGTGCCACCATGTGCATGGTTCCCTTCGGGCGACCCCCACATGTGTATTCCACTGTAAGCCTCTTTGAGCATGTGTCTTTCCCTTGGCAAGCCACCTTGCCACCCCTGGGGTTGAAATATTCCACCTGCGGCTGGACACCCCAGTGTTACTCCGTATGCAGCCCTTCGGGGTCATATGTGTATTCCAAGTCCCCCCCTTCGGGTTGGGCATGATTGCATATTTCCACTGGATATGCTTCCCAGTGTACCTTGGTATTCCTGTGTTAAGTAGGACTCCTTCGTCCGTGCTAGTTTCACGACAGGGAGCTCAGACTTACGCAGGGCACTGGTAGACAGTCGAGAGGTGGCGTGATTATACGGGAACCCCATTCGTCGTCATCCGACGTAACTCGGAGTGACAACGAAAGGGAACGTCTCGGTTACGTATGTAACCCTCGTTCCCTGAGTAGGGAACGGAGACGTTACGTCTCCCTGCCACTTCCGCTGTACCGCTGGAATGCCTGAGTTCAGTCTCGGCTCCTCAGCGAAGACATATCTGCATCTTGCCAGCGACTTCCTTATATACCCCCAGGGTGGGGCGGAGTTACGCTATGCAAATTCCGCAGACCCATGGCATTTCTTTGCCATTGGCTCGTGTTTTAATACTCGAAGATGATAGGATTTCTAAGCGAAACCCCATTCGTCGTCATCCGACGTAACGTCTCCGTTCCCTACTCAGGGAACGAGGGTTACATACGTAACCGAGACGTTTTGCACATATCACCAGCTCAGTATTCGTATTAGCTCAGACTTACAGGTAGGGAACATTACATATTACTTTCTTAGTTTGCGTTTACCAGAAGTCCTCATTTAAAATCTTCCAAAATGTCAGTATTATAGCAATCTCTTGACTATAAGACAAATATTTTAGTCTGCGTGATTTATAATGTGACATGAGACGATTTTTATCAGGAAAAACTTTGAAGGACTTGTTTTGTAAGACGGACCCAGAAAAACTTAAAAGTCATAAGTGCAATTGAAGATTTTATAGAGACAATTGTTTTATTAAATGTTTGAATTTATTTTATTGTTTGTATTTATTGAATGTTGAGTCTGTATTTGCCATGAAATATACTGTGAAGCTGATATGACAATAAACATAAATACTACAACAACAACAGCCCTGATATGTATTTTCTAAGGTATGTTTGTTATTTATTTGTTTTATGTGGTCTGTTCATTGTTGCAGTTTTAGTATGTGCTATTTATTCTAAATGGACAGTATATGGAATTAAAAAATATAATAATAATGCTTGAAATGTTTATATTTTCCCCCCTTTGTTTTATATTCCATGCCCTATTAATCTCAGCAGTGCAATAGGACATGTTTTATTCCCTCAGCATTGACACATCCCTCATATAGCACCTACTTCTAAATCTCTGCACTGACAAACTCGGAATGCGGTTGAATGAGGGCTGTTTTTCAATAGCCCAAATGCCCTGCATGCAAGTACAGAAACTGAGAATCATCCAATCAGAAATATGTCTGTAGGGAGTGCAGTTATGGCTGAGGGTCTTTGAGAACTGTTTCCTACTCTCTCTGGAATGACATTAGTTTAGCTCGTAAGTGAAGTTGCTGAGGCACCTTATTTATGCGTGTTCTGCTTTCAGCAGCCGACACAAATCCAAAGCATGAGTGAGCAACCCTCTCCGCTTACAAAGGAAGCCAAACAAATTACCACACGTGTTATGGTGACAATTACAAAGCGCTACAGAAAGTTCAGTCATTTCCTTCTCTACCTCCCTCCCTCATTCTGTTTTGCTTTCTCCCTCTCTCATTACCTCATCTTGTACTTTGATTGTGTAAGGAATGTAAATGAGAGCTTTGACTCTGCCAAATGTAACATTGTGAGCACTGTTGCACAAAACAGTGCCATCTATCCAATTAAGATGAACACAATCACAAGTAGTGAAGGGAATAGCGTTTGAAAATGCACACAAACATGCCCAAATGCAGTATGAGAAAATCCCAACAAGAGACTTGCAACTCTTTCAAGAATCTGCCACTCATTGAAAGCATGAGGCTTTTTGGCCCTTTGGAGTTACTCCATGGAATTTGAGTTACATGAGTTGATCCATGTTAAAAATGAAAGCACAGACAATTTAGTTGGGTGAGGCACTTGGAAAAGATTCTTCTGCTTTTATCTCCTTTTTAAGAAACACATGAGTGGTTTTCTGAGCACTTAGGGGTCATTCATTGGCCTTGCTTGGAGTTTGCTTGCTTTGTTATTGAAGGAGAAATATAATTATGTACTTGAGTTTGTACCATATTTGAAGAAGAACTTTTTCTTCACTATTGATGAAATGTGTTTAAAATAAAATATGCTGGTTCCTCTGTAAAACAAGTGAAGTTTACTAAACAAAAGAGTTAATTTCACTCAAATATGAATGAAAGCTCATTTCACTTAATAGAAAAAAAGTTATGCAAACTCAACTGACTTTATTAAGAAGAACTCGCACTGATGTGGCTACAGCATATTTCTTGTTCTCAGCATGCTTTGCTTCAGAATATATAAAAGAGTAAATGTTGAAAAAGTTATAAAATGTGTTTGTGCACAAGATTAATATTGGGAGAGATCTGGGTTACACTTACAAGTTACTTTGCAGCCAGGGCTTGACATTAACACCCGACAACTTGCCAAATGCGGTTGGATTTCAGAAGTGACTTGTAACATATAGCCACTTTGGCAGATTGAATTTAATATACAGTATAATATACATTTTTCATTTGTAGTCTTTTAAAAAGGCATCTGAAATAATAAACTAAGTGCAATGTAGTGTTGTCAAAAGTATAGATTTTTTGATACATATCAATACTGAAATATCTGAAACGCTTCCAATAGCCTATTTTCCACATAACAGATACACAATACCAGCTGGCTTTCTCGCTCTCTCATCTCTCAGACTGCAAGTTGACTCACAAACCCGCCTCTCCTCACTCACTCATTTCATTTCCTCCAGATGAATATCATTGGTGTTACAGGGCTTGAATTTTGGCATGGAAATTACTCATTCCCACAGATTTGCACAGTTTTCACAGATAAAACCGCCTTTCAAACCTAAATTGAGTTATTTTTCACTGCTTATTGCGCTTAAACAGTCAAATACACACAAAATAATATCAAAATGAAGGTGTTGGTGACTATTTATATAAACACAGTCAGTTATGTTTTAAGTTAACGTAAACAGTTGAGAAAGAAAAAACAAGTGTAACAGTGTAATGGATCCGTGTGTCGGGTCTTAAAAGTGACAGCAGCCTAATATACCTGATGCCAAGTTATGAGATAAATATTAAAATATTTATATGGCAGTTTTTCTCCATGGTATCATTGTCAAAATTGTGGCCAGTGAAAATGCTGAGTGGCTAATAACTCTAGCCACAGTGGCTGGTGAGTAACAAATGTCAAGCCCTGTTTGCAACTACATGTCAACTAACTCTCATTAGAGTATTAGTTGACTGTTAGTAGACTGTTAGGGTAGTTAGGCTTTGGGTAAGTAGAATGAGTTGACATGTAGTTGCAAAGATACTTATAGTCAGTAGAATGTCTGTTGAAGGACCGTCAAAATTTAGCAGATATTAAGCAGACAGTCTACTAATACTCTAAAAACGAGTTGGTTGGCATGTAGTTGCAAAGTTACTTATTTAGTAGAATGTCTAAAGTGGACCCTCAAAATAAAGTGGTAACGAGATCTGTTATTGTTTATTGATGTGTTATGTTGGAGATTAGGAGGTTACCTCTGTGCTGAAGAGTAGAGCGTGTGGTTAGGTTGAGGATGGGTCATCATAGAATACTAAAATGCTGAATATTGCCTTATCTGCAACACAATAATAATTGTGTACATTCCAGGGAAGTAATAGTTTTAATGAACTCAACTGAAAAAAGTTCACAGTACTCAACATATTGTTTTTTACACTTAAGGCTTTTTTTTTTTTTTTTTTTTTAATGAAATAAGTTAACTCATTGGGTTTTACAATGTTTTGAATCTGAATGCTCTTCATCACCCACACTGTAAAAAATGCTGCCTTAAGTACAATCAACTTGGCTGTATGAGTCATTTCAACTCAATTAAAAAAAGGGGGTTAGTAAAGTGTCCATCGGATGCATACTTTAGATCTCAACGCAAGCTGTAGCTCATCCGTGAAATAATCACCTACTGTGTATTCTATTTTTGCATACTATATAGCAGGGAAAACATATTTGGATGCAGGGATTAACTGTTGTCAGTTGATTTAATTATAATTATGTGTGGCTTTCACCTGCCCTGCTTACATTTTTTTTTTTTACTTGCCCCATTCAGTTTCATAATATCAGCATGGAATATCAGCATGTTTGTTTTTAAGACAAAAAAAAAATGTTGACTTGTCTGATCTAACACTCAACATAACATTAGATGTTAAATTCAAAATTCAGTATTTTAAAATGTATAGTCAGAATATTGACCCTGATTCCTTGAACTGGTGTTAAACTGATCATCCACATAGTTTTGTTTAGAGCAATGAGCAGAAATGTAACTAACTAGGTCTAATTTGTAGCCTATATCAACATTTATCCAGTTTTTTAAATAAAATGCCATTATAGTATAGCCATTCATGTAAAAACAAAAGTCCCTGAGCCACTTGCACCCTGTTTTTGACTCATCCCGTTGTTTGTGGATCCAGAATTTTGATCTGACATCTGTTTCACATGACATTTTGGCTTTTCAGATGTAGGGTCCCTGCAGACATGAGCTCTCGACCTAAATGTGTTTTCAAATATAGCTCTGTGGTCTGTTTGGGGAATTTTAAATACAAGCAAAATTGGAAAACTGATTTAACTTAAATACAATTCTTTATATTAGATTAATTATATTAATATAATTATATTATGAAAAAAATAAGTTTCATGGCAATGTTGGGTGGAGAAGCCAAAAGCTCTACAATTTCAGTGCATTATTGAACATTTGGATGTAGAGATTAACGGTAGTCGGATGTTTTCTTATGCTTTGCATGTTGGGAATGCAAAGAATATTAATGTTTGGGATGTTCACATGTTTGTCAGTGAGAGTGTGTGCTGATAAGTGTCACGGCTCTCTCTGATTTCAGTAGCTAGGTCAGCTCACAGTGTTGCAGTAAGACCGTCATGGTGTGGGTCAAACTCAGCAGACTAATCCCGCTGCTCAAAGCGTTCAAAGCTCAGCACCCAGGCATGAATATTTGGCAAAAAGGAAGGTCATTGGACTAATCTAGACGGCGCTATTTTCATTGGCCACCAGGGTTCAGTGAGCAAGACCTGGATGTGAACTTTTGAACCCTCTGCACAATAGCAGTAATACCACTTCACTTTAATGCCGTTCAGTGTTACCTTTAAGCCTCCAGTAAGTAGGATTTAAAAAAAAAAAATGTCCTTACATAGACTGTTTATCCAAGATACCCAATATCCCTCCACCCCACACTAAAACACACAGTCATACCCATTCAGATACACACACAAATTACAGCACCACACATACATTGAGCCATACACACTTGCAGCCCAGCTAATAGGGTTGTTTGATATAGTGCCAGGATAAGCATACACCCGCTTTACCCTTGGTTGACTTTAATGGGGTTAAAAATATATTTTCTCTTCACCAGTGTACACATTAATCATGTCCGGGGGATTTGGACAATTGGGGGAGACGGGGCCTGAGCAAAAAGTCCAATTAATTGGGCCTACCCCAGCGTTTCCTTGGGTCACCTTGGGTCTTTTCCAGGTCAGGTGTTTTGGGGTATGTGTGTGTTTGGGTATGCACCTTGTGGCCGTGTGCGAGTGTGTTTGTATTACGACTTTATGGTGGTCAGCAATGAAAGTGTGTTTCAGCATGTTCTAGGATATAGGAAAACCCACCGTGCATGTGAACAGTCCAGCAAGCTTGTACAACAGCTGTTTGCCACTGGCCCACTTCCAGTAATTGGCACCGGACTCAATCACAGCATATATATATACACAGACAGTCTCTTCTGCTCACCAAGGATACATTTATTTGATCCAAAATCCAGCAAAAACAGTAGTATTCTAAAATATTTTTTACAATTTAAAATATCTGTTTTCTATTTGAATATATTTTAACATGCATTTTATTCCTGTGTTGTCAAAGCTGAATTTTCAGCAGCCATTACTCCAGTCTTCAGTGTCACATGATCCTTCAGAAATCAAATATGCTGATTTGCTGCTCGAAACATTTATTGAATGTTGAAAACATTTGTGTACACTTATTTTAGGATTATTTGATGAATAGAAAGTTCAATAGAACAGCATTTATCTGAATTTGAAAGCTTTTTGTAACAACTGTTCAAAAGTTTGGAGTCAGTAAGATTTTTTTTTTTTTTTTTTGTATATTAATTTTATTCAGCAAGGGTGCATTAAATAGATCAAAAGTGACAGTAAAGATATTTCTGATGTTACAAAAGCTTTCTGTTTCAGATAAATGTTGTTCTTTTGAACTTTCTATTCATTATTTCTGAAAGATCATGTGACACTTAAGTGCTAAAAGAAATCAGCTTTGCCAACAGCAAAGTACTGTTAGTTATATTTTAAAACATATTCAGATTAAAAATGGTTAATTTACCTTCATTACCTAGTAAATGCATTATTTATTTATTTATATTATATTATTATTTTTTTGTTTTTATTACATTCACACACATAAATTAAAAGTGAGCCAATTCTCCACCACCTGGGAATGCAATTTTCCACACAGATTTCTTAATCTTAAAATAAAGTTATCTAAAATAAAACTGTAGGAATATCCAAACCACTTGAATATATGTCATTTCTTTGCATTAATAAGTAACCTTATCTGGCTGTGGTGTATTTTTAAATTAAATTATGTTTGATCTATTTTATAACAGCAAAACTACATTGTAAGTAGTTCCTCTGCTGACAAATATTGTTAAACTAGGGTCAAAATGTATTACTTTGCTTAAAAAAAAAATGTTAGGGACAATAGAAAGCATATCAGTTGGCACTGAGGAGCAAAGCACAGTCAAAGAGCTGCTCTGTTTTTTTCCCCCCAAGCTCTGGAGAGAATTCCTGCTTTCATGTGTGTTTAGCTCCAGGCATCTTTGTTTAGATATGGGCACTGCTGATGCCATTGCAACTAGAAGCAGCCAGGGGTCAACTGCTCTGTTTTCAAACTTGTGTGATAGCTTTCACTCTTTCCTTCTTGCTTTTGAGCTTTACCACCTGCGCCCATAACGAGAAACATGGTCTTAACTCCCTAATGCAAGCCTCCCATTATTCTTTTACGTACAGTATGATGCATTGTCAAGCTGACAGGTATCACTAGAATTGACAAGATTATGTGTGTCCAAATATTTTTGTTTTTGGTTGGTCTCAGATTTCTGTTCTTTTTATCTACTCATTGTTTCCTACTTCTAATCTGTTTGTGTGGACACAAGAGCAAAACGTCTCCGTGAGTTTTGTTCGATGCTGCATCCTGACAGTTGATCGAAGAACTCTGGGACTGACATCTGTCAAGGAAGATGGATGGATAACTCCTCGCCTGTAGGCAGGTTTTCATGACTCCTCATTTCTTATCAAGTTTCAGGTGATGGAGTGAACTATGTCCATTGTGAAGTTTGGTTTGTGTCGAAGGTTGATAAAGAAAAATGGCCCGAGGCTTGAAATAAGATCAGGTTTACCGCAGCTGTCTCTCGTACCAACTGCGGTCAGAGGTCACCGAGCAACATATAAAGATTCTTTTGTAATTGCCAGAGAAACCAAAACAAGGTTAAGAAAGCAAGCTATTTGTTTCCACTTATTGGTTATAGCATGGCAATGAGTGAGGTATTCAAAGCCCCGCTGACCTTGTCAAATGAAAATTAAACAGAGCTGGTTTGAAACAAAAATGTGGAGAAAGGTAACATACAAATCCAAAATGTAGACATTTACAAAAAATGACATTTTTTTTCACTATACTCTACCAATCAAAGTGTACATTTTTTTTATTAAAATAAATACAGCCATGGTGAGCATATGAGACTTCTTTCAAAAACATTAAACGTTCCACCAACCCCAAACTTTTTAACGGTAGAGCAACAAAATAGTTGATTTCATTTGTTAATTTGCCCTGTATAGCCTCACATGAATTGCCATGCAACAAGAATCTCAATGTTTGATGGTGAGGAATTCAGAACTTTGTAAGTCCCACCTCAAATCCAACTATGAATCTCCATGTGTAATGCTGAACCCTGTTACTGAGTGGTTTATGCTAACTCTAGCTCAGAATAGCAAATCATCGTGTTGCCGGCAGCCATAACAATTAAAAAATAAATATGCATTCAGAAGAGATAAATATGTAGAGCAGCAAATTGGCCATGAGATGATGTGGGAATGAAATTCAATGGCCAAGGATCTTTTTTGGGGGGAGAGGGGAAATGTGTTTGCCTTGACATACCGTACAAGCTTCCTATCTCTAAATGTGTTAATTAACTGGCACGAATTATAGGTAGTGTAAGTCCTTATGAAAGTTTATTTTTGTGACATTTAGATTTTTTAAAAAAAATCTCACTTATTACCTAATCTGTCACATTTTAGATCTACTAATGCTTTAGTGCTAGATACCAGTTCTCACTCCTTTAGTAATACTCTTTGAGCTACCAATGCTATTAGTACTACTGTAATAGTAGCAAATTTCATATCCCAACAAACGTCAAGGAAGGTTTTCAGCCTTGGATTTTCAATTTTGTGATGCCTTACGATGGCAATTTATAAAGATATAAAATCAGTCTTAATTTCCCCTCATCTGCCATCATTTTTCAAATCATAATTGCCAATAGATGACACTGTGACTGGATCAAGATCAACTTTTTTTTTTTTCAATTTCAAAATGATTTATGTAAGTTCTTCATCATCCTCTTACTCTTTGTGAGAGTCTGCCCATGTTAAGGAGTGTGGTTAGAAGTTTTGAATGTTTTGACATATTAATAGCTGCTGTCTTACTATGGAAGCTGTGAACCATGAAGCACAGATGACTAAACCCGCCAGGAGGCTTTGTATGGAAGACTCCTTTCCCTTGTGCTGTGCTGGTGGACTTCCTGGGTAGTTCTGATGCTGTATAGCCTGGGGAAAAGCGACGGGTGTCTGTGATTCTTGATGAACAACTACATTTATGATTTATGACTGAATGATTTAAATGGCAGATTTATTGTGTGGAGCTGTAGAACCTATACAAATCCAACAGTCAAAGATGTTGTTCATTACCAACTTCGGTCCTAATGGAGACTTGTGGGGGGTTGTTTTTTTTGTTGTTGTTTTTTTATAGTGAGAAAAGAACACATCAGAAAGAGTTTATAGCTCACTTTTCAGTGAGCATGTTCATAATGCATACCAATAAATAATCCTATTGGTCAGCCTTTTCTCTTGGTCCTGGTGGCATCGTCTCTAACCCCCCTCACTTCTGCTCCACCAAACAAGCCCTGAGCCTAAAATAGGAACTGATTAAGACATCAAAAGCACATCAAGCCCAGGCTGCCTGATCAGGACTCTTCAGTTCCTGTGTTGGAAACGCCTTCTCCATCCCCACAGTGAGGGCTTTATGACTCCCAGCAGCAGCTCTGTAACCGCGCAGTGCTAGAATCTCCACCCCGATCGAAAGGCTCCCTGGGGCCCTTCGTGTGTGCACACAAGGAGCTAGTGATGAGTCAGTGTTGTGCCATGGAAAGTGCTGTACAGACGCTCACAGTAGTGTAGCTCTGGGCCTTTTCTTTTACTCCATTGTCTTATCAGCCCAGTACCCAGCGCTTTCCCGCACCGCTCTGCGCCTCCCCACAGGGCTTGGTGCAAGAGTACACAAGCACATATGCCAAACTTTGCCTCTCTGAAAAGTTTTCTGAGCTTTGCATCAGTGTAATGTAAGGATAATAGAGATGCAAAGATACAGACGGGCATATTCATTATTCATGTAAAGATGGATAACTAAGTGGTGTACCTGTGCAGTATACAGATCAGAGTTCGAAAGCAGATTATGCATTTTTTTGATGCATTTTTTTTATTATTATTATTATTATTTATTTGGATTAAAATTGCATTGGAATGAGTTATCACTCATTTCCATCTGATTATAATGATTGCAATGTAATATTTAAGTTATCATTTCTGCATACCATAAAGCAAGAGATTATTTTTAATCCTATAGCTCTCTGTTTCATAAAGTCTCTTTTTATATTTGATCAAAAATGAGCTACCATTTCAATTCGACAAATACTAATTCTGGCATACTTTCACAAATAAATACAACAGAACAAACAGCTTTTGAACATTTCAACAATTTCCCCGCTGCTGTTTTCATTTGCTATGGAAATCTAAGTACACAGACTGTGTTTTATTTAATTGTTTCATCAAGCTTAAGGCTTTTACAGAAATCCTTCAGGATATGAAGGCTTTGTTTTGTTTTTGTTTTGTTTTTTCTTTGTAGATGTAAAGCAGATCAAATATATGGAGCCTTGAGCAGGCATGTTGCCAGTGTTTATTGAATCATGTCTGTGGACAGTGACATTAAGACTAGTTTAGTGCACAAGGTTATACCTGTTAACAGCATCGACCGGATATTGTTTTATAATGACAGCAGAAGAGAAAGAAAAAGTGTGAAACCTTGAGGGGCAAAGAGAGAGAGATATATTCAAGGAATAACTGAGCATGCACCCAGTCAAGGGGGCACAGCCCCAGTCAAGCCCTGCGGGCACAATCATTTAAGCAGGCAAACCTCTCTCTCTTTCTCTCCCTCTCTTTCTCTCTTTCTCTACCTGCGGGGCAGGAGCAGTGCTGTCAGCTTGAGGCTTCTAATTGAGTTCTCATTGCCTCATCATTATCCCTCCCTCCACCCCCCACCCCCACCCCCACCCATCATCTTTTTCTTATTTCAGATAGTAAGCACTTTCTCCATATTAAGATGTGAAATTCATTTTGACAGGAGGGCTGAAAATAGAGTGGAACTCGTAGTGTATACTGCTTGGTTTTCTCTTCCCCTCTTCTTCTTTCTTCACTTTTTCTCTTCTTTCTTTTTCAGTCTTTCTAGAATCTGCTTGTCTTGTTTTGCTGAGGGCAGAAAACCCCTGTAAGGTTTGGGCCGGCCCACTCTCAGTAATAATGTCATGAGTGTGTGTGTCAGAGAGAGAGAGAGAGAGAGAGAGAGAGAGAGAGAGAGAGAGAGAGAGAGAGAGAGAGAGAGAGAGAGAGAGAGAGAGAGAGAGAGAGAGAGAGAGAGAGAGAGAGAGAGAGAGAGAGAGAGAGAGAGAGAGAGAGAGAGAGAGAGAGAGAGAGAGAGAGAGAGAGAGAGAGAGAGAGAGAGATGATAGAACGAGGGTGGCCACAGACTGCCAGCTCAGCCAAACATATTCAACCTCTCGTGAAATCTTTGTGAATCAACTCCTAATGTAACTTAATGCCGTAACAGGGGTTAGAGCAAACTGGGGAAATGCAGATATGTAGTCATGCCTGACAGGAGGGAGAGAGTCAGAAACACAAGAGAGAGTTATTCTTTGTGTCTGTACCGGTTGAAGATGCTTGTCACGGATATAATTATGATGTCCTGGCATGTTTGAATGGCTGAATTCAGCCCCAGTGTGCTTTATTTGGATAGCAGCCATACTAGGGACATGCTAACTCGACCTGAGCGCTGACCTGAATGCACAGCCTATACATAGTTTTGATTGGGTGAAAATAACTATTACTTTTGCTACTGCTTTTATAAACCCCCAACACTGAGTATTGAACTATAACATTTGCATGTGGTGGATTAAAGATAAGTTAAAAGATAAGATAAAAGAAAGATAAAAGAATACACACCCACACATAAGACAGACAGGTATACAGTGCATACAGTAAAAGTAAAGATTTAGATAATGGTTAGTTGTTCTTTAAACACTTGAGAGAAGTGTAACCTTTGAATTATCAGTAAACACTGCATTGAAGACACTGCTCCTCTGTTTCTGGGTTTTATCCACCCACTTGTTTGTGTCAAAATAGTTTGAAACCCATCCCAGAGTTATCGGGGTCAGGTTTAAATGCATTCATGTGCCTCCTTAATAACCAAGGGCTCCTGACAAATGGCATGATATAAATCAATTTCCTTTATAAGACCTTTCTGATGATCATTTACCAATGCAAAGGAAACAGGAAGAGATGATTGTGATCTGTAGTCTAGTCTAGACTTTGTTATAGACTGTGATGCTGATGATGCACTAAAATGAGACTGATAAAAAAAAGGTACCAAATGACAGGCTGTATTTGACCAAAGTGAGTCAATGTGGGCCAGTCTCGTAGTCGACCTCTGGCATAATACATTTGCTACTAAACAGAGACAGAGTTATCAACTCTAATGAGTACAGTAATAAGATGAGATCAGCCACGGCCAGTGGCAGTTTTAGTATGGAAGATGCTCACAAAGGTCAGAGAGGGATAACAGTGTGATGTCAATGAGGCAGGAGTGCAGGAGCTGATGGCAGCCTCTTTGCTCAAAATATTGTGTGTGTGTTTATAGCAAGTTTGTCTATGTGTGTGAACAAGAGAGAAAAGGAGAAGAAAAAGAAAGAAGAGATTACAAGCGAGGGTGGTGTGAGGTAGATAATTGCTGCTGACAGTCCAGCGTGTTCATTTAAAACTGAGCCCAAGACATCAAGATACAGACGTGTAGAAAACAAGATGTAATCATTGAAGTGAGGCAATATAGACACCCTGTTTGTCAGCACAATCACTCACTTTTCATGTTTACAAGAATAGTTCACGCAAAAAAACAACAACAAAAAAACCTCACCCTCTTATCATTCCAAACGTGTATAACTTCTGTGGGACACAACAGCAGAAATTTTGAAGAATATACTGCCTGCTCTTTTCCATATAATGAAAGTGAATGAGGAATAAATGATTTATATTAATATCACCCAATCTCCACTTCATCAGTTATTTCAGATGTGGTGTCTTTTTGTGCGCACTTTTGATGGCAATATAATGATATATTAATATATCTTTTTTGCATGCTACAGTATATGTGTGTGTGCTTCCATGCTTCACTTGCTAATTTCAGTTCTTGAGGGCGCCCGGCTCGCATGTAAGATTGAGTTTGCCCATTGGCTTCTGTGCATTACAGTACAGATGGCATTCGCTCGCCCCTGCCCATATTGCCCACAAACCACTTGACATTTTAATCGACATTTCCTTCAGAGCTCCCACATTAAAGGCCATGACATTTCATTTGCACATGATGTTGATTAAAACATGGTTACATACTTCGGAATGGGGACAGAACCAAACCTGAGAAAAATGAAAGGAACCAAAGAACCTTTAAGTGTCTGTGTAAGCCTTGCAAGATGCTTTTTAATTCCAGGATATAGTATGCAGAATACCATGTACAATACACCACCAAAAATATTATAAAATACGCTATTGTGTAATATATACTGCCTCCCTGTTTCCACCTCGGGATGTCCAGCCCGATGTAACTAGATTGCATCAGCTCCAGTTTGGATTCAGCCTTTGCGATAATTTCAGTCAACGCCGAAAGTTGTTAAGATTTGGCAAATACAAAACAATCAGTTATTATCCTTATATTGTAATCATTACGAACACAAGTTTTAATTGTGTATTAGTTCCATATGGACATTACTTTGAAACACTCATCTCTGACTGTTAACAGAAAACTTCCTAAATTATAACACTAAAAAGAGCAATAAGTCTTCATGTCATACTCTTAATAATATTTGTTAAATATTCATGCTGATATGTATTAATTATAGAATGTAATATTAGCTAATCTTATTTTTATTATCTCATCAAATTGTAAAATGCATTTTCTTCCAAGTGGATGTTCAGTTCTGTTCAACAGTGAAAGTTTGAAGTGAACTTTTCAGTGAAATCCAGAGCACATCTGACATTTCTTCATGTAACTTTGGACATGGATGACCACCATCTGGAAGAATGTGAGTGAAGAGGCTTCATCTCCATCATGTCACCTGGCTTTGGATCGGCAGCCCCAGCTGTGTATCGGTCTTTTCCCCAGGCTGTGTCCTACCTGCCATATCTTATATCTCCTACCCCTCATGTTCTCTGCCCTGAAGGAACCAGGTCTGGTGTCGACTCGGCACAAACTAAACGTCCACATACTGTCAACTCAGCTGATCCGGTGTCAGTGCTGAAATAGCAATTGACATGCTATTGTTCTCCATTAAGACATCCAAACATCTTTGAATAATAAGTTAACACAGATAAAAGTTTAAAGCCGTTAGCTGTTACATGCAGAGTTATGCATAAATTGAATGAATATTACATGGAGCTTTTATCTCATAGATAACTTCAGGTGGTAGACACTGTCCTATTTTTACTTTATAATACTTCCCTTGAACTTTGCTTCGACTATTGTTCATGATCTCTTAGTTGCCTTGCAGGAAAACACAATGGAACTCATCCAAGCATACAGGCACATTTCTCACCATACCATCAACCGAAATAAACCACTCACAGTATATTACATAGTCTTTCAGCTAAAGCTAACATAGTAACCTAATTAAAAAATAGATTTATATCATATCCATTGACCGCTTGGATTTAAGAGAGGTGAAGAGGTTAATCATAGCCTGTGAGAAATTGACTGTAATTGATAGCGATTCATTAATTAGTTCAGTTTTAGTCAAAGTTATCTATGTCAATAAAAATATAGTGCACACATGTTATAGGATTGACAGTATAGAACCTTTTTTTAATTGTCCCATCTGTAACCTTGATTTTTTTTTTTTTTTTTTTTTTTTTTTTTTTTTTTTGATTGACACTTTTTGTTCTATTTTAAAATGTTCTTCAGGTTTAGTTGGATATTTTAATTTAGTGGATTTTTTTGGCCTGTATATTTTTTGTATCATTTAACTTCTTTTCATGTTTAGACACTTGTCACGTTACTGTAAAATCAGATAAAATGGAACAAAACGGAATGTTATTAATTAATTCATTAAGATTGAAAATATTAAAAAGCTGTCTTGACTAAAAACTTTCAGAGTTACAGTAAATCTACACAATTAAGTGGTGAACGTTGATGCCAAGAATGCTGATTAGGTTAATACTAGTGTCAAAAAATAAGAAAAAGCAGGAACATAAATATGCATGTAAACAGTAATATAATCCAAATCTATCTGGAGTTGCTGTACCATAGGAAGAGAAACCGAGAAAAGGAGAGAGACATGAAACCGTAATTTGAGAATCTATTACAGATCCTCCGCACAGCTCTCCTCTCCCTCACCCATAAACACACAGAAATGTGTTCAAGCGCCAGGATCCTTTATAAGTTTCCCTTCTCCAGGAGTAATGCACTCTGAATGGCTGCTAAAATGGGCCAGGAGATTTCATTCCCTTCGCTCTCTCTCGACGCCTCACCTTTGGCCCTTCGATGATATGAGTCCTCTTGCTTTTCTCCCCACGCCGGTGATGGGAGGCTGAAATAAGCCAGAGCCAGCAGGGAGAGAAGGGAATAAAGCTTATTTACAAAAGCTCTAGCATGGCAGGTGTGCTGTCCACCACCCAAATTAGCCAATCAGCTAACCATCAGTCCAAGAAATCCCCACAGCACAGCCAAAGTTGGACTGAATAATGCAAAGGGCTTTGGAATGTCGCTTCAGTGCTGTAGAGGAAACTTTGACAGGTTTCGTATAGACCCTCAAAACAAAACAAAAAAGGTAGCAGTTCTCATTACAGACAATTACAACCATTATGTTAAAAACATCATGTATACCGTGAGACGTGCTTGCTTCTGATTTATTTATGAAATATAGTTTAAGCCAATAAGCTTATACAGATTTTATTGTTTATTTAGTGACATTTTAGTGTGTTTAAGCTGCTCCCCTCATTAAAAGGCAGATCACTCGAAACCCTTCAAGACCTGGTGTCACCATTTCACTTTTAGCGCTCACGATTTTACCCATAATCTCATGATTTTTAATGTGACACACAGCTTAATCCATATAAACAAAATCCCCTAAATGTTAAATAAACATCCTGGCAAAGCCAATCATTTTCTCTTTTGACAAATTTTTACTTTTGGCGTTGATCCTAAAATTACATCATCCAGATGAGGGAGTCAAGCATTTTTCTTTTGCTTTTCTTTTGCTTTTTTCTTTCTTTCTTCCTTTTTTTTTTTTTTTTTTTTTTTTGTTGCTGGCATCCTTATGAGCGTGTCTGATCTTTCGACACTCATGTAGAAAATAGTGAATAAATAATGAGCGAAATAACCTCCAGGCATGAATCTTACAGATATATGAAATATTCATATGATTCTTAACAAAAAACGTTTGCTGAAAGCCAAGCAGAGTGGAGATGTCATTCAAAGCATGTATGTATGTAAGGTCTTATGAGAAATCTTGTGCGTTGATGAAATGTTGATCTCATTTGATTTATTAAAGTGTGTGCCATAATTTGACCTGTGGCCTTTTACCTTGTGAGCTAAATCTGGAGTCATAATTTGTGCGAAGGCTTCAGTGCATTCGATTCTTTTTAAATTTTAATCTACCAGATAAGTGAAGCAGAATGATCCAGTCTTGGATTTCCTAATTGAAACACTTCTGTAGAAAATACACTTGATCAAGCAGGCAGTAAAAACAAGTATACAGGTTTTCTTGTCGCCTGGTGGCAGATATTATCTAACGCTGTACATTCAGCACCAAAAAATGGCAGTCGAGTGTGTTCTGCATAAGTTTTGAGACATCAATATTTATAAGTGTCTGTACTTGTGTGAACACAAATGTTTACCCCATAGCTCTTGAGCGTAAAACTCAAACAAACCGGAGTAAGCAATCACTCTTAGATGCAGGATACAGAGTGTTCACAATCTTGTCTTGTTTCAACAGAGAAACAGGTGCACACATGCTTAGAACAAAATGAGGACCTGTATTATGTTTAGAATACTCTGAGGCCTCCATTAGCAGAGCGGTTCATTACAAGACTTCTGATCTGTCTGTGTCTAGATCCATAATAGCCATCGCTTTGACCCCCGTCCTTTTTGGGAGCAAATGGCGCAAAGTGGAAAATCGTCTTGATTCGAGCACGAGCTGGTTTTTACACACTCGTACGCACACATACAAACTGTAATGGGTGTGAGAGTGTCAGATGCTGTAAGTGTGTCTCTCACCTTCCTGTCCCTTCTTCGGGTCCCCTTTTCAGGTCAGTAAACCAGCTACCGACCGTTTCTGCAAGGCTAAAGAGAGACAAAGAGAAAGAAACAGGAAAATGGGGAGCGAGGGAGACCAGACACCTCTGTTGAGGGCACCAGACAGCCAGGGTGTTGAAAGTTAATGGAGCACTCTTTCACAAACACTCTTCTCTCTGGGGGCCTCTTTCGGTTCCCCTCCCACCGCTGAGCCTGCCTTTATTTTATTTACGAAAGGCTCCTTTATGTGCTTTCATCAGGGCTGCAATTTATATAGCCTGAGTTAATGCTGGATGTGACCAAGGGATTCCCTCCCAGTAAGAAGATGCAATGGAAGATTGTTTGCAGAATTGGCTCCTAACATCGAGCATGCCATGTATGACACTTTGTGTGGGACAGAAACGTGCAGCACTCCACGGTGTGGCCTTTTTAAGCGATCCTCTGGGCTATGTCCCCGTAATCCCCCTTCCTTTAGATGACCCCCCGCCTCTCTTTTTCTTTAAAGAGCTGTAGGATAAAGCCAAGGGGCTGTGGTCAAGTGTGAATGTTTGGGGGAAACTGTGCACTGCATAAGCAACAAGCTTGAGAGGCCCCCTTAAGAGTGTGTCTATGGGAAGGTGTGTGTATGTTTAGGTGTATTGCACATGCCAAATGTGACAACTGTAGTATTTAGGCATGAGTTCTGAAATTAAATGAATGTGCTGTTTCCTTTGGGCATCAGTTCAATATAGTGTAATACTTAAATAGAGAGAGGAAAAGAGAGAAATAACTGTAGTAGGGAATAACTACATCCCTCATGGAAAAAAAGAAATAAAAATGAACCAGCCTAAAATGATAGCTGGTCTTAGCTGGTGTAAGCTGGGCTAGCAGGCTCACAAAGCTTGTGTTTAAGATGGACCAGACTATAACCAGGCTGGAAGACCAGCTACAGTCAGCGAAATATCCAAAGCCACTGTCTTGAAATAAATTCTAAGAAGCATTTTTATACTAAATACAGCTTATAAAACTAAAAGCACCCTAGTTTGGAAAAACAGCAACATTTTTAGGAATCGTTCGGCCAAAATTTTTTATTCTATTATGTTTTAATGTCATTCCAAACCTGTATGTCTTTCGTTCTTCTGTATACAATTCAAAGGGAGTAATTTTGAAGAATATCCATGTAGTTCTTTTTCATATAATGAAGGGACTATACTTCACCAAAGCATTGTTAAATATCAGATGATTTGTAATAATATCCCTCTTTATCATTTATTTTAAATGCAGTGCCTTTTTGTGTGCATTCTTTGGCGTTATAATGATATATTAAAACATATTTGTTGCATGCTTTGTATGTTTGTGCTTCCATAGCAATAGTTCACCTAAAAATGAAAATGATGTCCTTTACTCACCCTCATGTTGTTGACGTTCTAAATTATGACTTGTTTTTTTTGTGTGTGTTTTTTTTTTTGGGGGGGGGGGTTGGGGGGGTTGAACTATCCATGTAATTATATATTTCAGTTTTAAAAAAGGGAACATAAAATGTTGCATAGGCACATTGACTTAATATGAATCTTTATTTGAACTGGTTCATTGTAATGAATTGTTCAAACAAACTGATTCGCTAAAATAAACCAGACTTCCCAACGCTACATAAATAAGTGACATTATTTTGAAAGCAGCTGAACTACTACCACACAACTAAAGTTAGTAGCATCACTACTTTTAGTTAGTTACTTCTGAACACTTGCAAACACGCATACATGTCACTTTCTAAGAGAAACCCGAAAGCATTAGTGAGCAGGCTAGTGTGCTGGCCACATTTTAAAGTGAATGCGTGGTTACTTCATTCGCTTGGTGGCCATGCCCTCCCTCCCCCCCTCCTCTCCTGTTATTCTTCTCCTCATGCTGCTCTGTTATTGGAACTGATGGGTTTATTGAGACTTTCACACTTTGCAACAAGGGGGGGAGGGGGCTGCTGATTTCGTTTGTTTTTCCTCTCCCTTTCCTTCTCTTCTGCTCTTTCTCCTTCCCACTCTCTCGAGATCACTTTGGCTTCCACCACAGTTTTCCCATGCATGACTATTTACATGTTAGCGCTTACCATAAATTACAACTGAATGCAACAAATGAGTAAAATCTCTGGGAATTAACTAAAAGAAAGATGCGGGAGGCTGGAGCTTGTTGTCAGGAAGTCTCAGGAAGTCTATAATTCAGTAACTAAAAGGTGTTGAGTCCAATTAAATTGTCTATCAGTGCTTCAGTATTTTGGTCTCCAAAACATAGTTTAAATCCCTCATAAATTAAAGTAACATCCATGGTCCATTAACTAATATGAACAGATACAACTTTTGATTTTAATAATACATTATTAAATGTTGAAATGCTTTAGAAGTTAAAAAATGCAGTTGTTAACAAATGGAACCTTATTGTAAAGTGCTAATTCTTTATGGTTTTTTTATTCATTTCTTTGTTATTTTCTTTTCTTTTCTTTCTCAATTACCACTATTGGGGCATGTTGTCACAAAAATGGCAACACACTTCATCATCAACTTGCAGCATTTCGCTCTTAAAAACACAACTAAAAAGAGGTTAGTCAGAGCAGACAGATGTTATGGTAACAGACAAAACATAACACTTGTTGCTTTTTTGTTGTCACTGTCCTCACAGGATGGAGAGAGGTAGTCAGTGTCAGGATGGGAGAGATAAATGAAAGAGTGGCTAAATGGAGGGAGCAGGACGGTAAATGAGGCATACAAGAGAGGCCCCCGATGTGAGCTCACGGCTGCACACTTAGACCGGTTCCGCACTCTAGACCACAGCACAGGACGAGCTCCAAAAGAGAGCAGGACATCTCGATATGTGCTGCTTAAGGGTGTGAAAGTGGTGCATTGATTATAATAATAAAAAATAAGGTTACACTTTATTTTGATCGTTCACTTTAGACATTCTACTAACTATACTGTAAGTAACTTTGCAAGTACATGTCAATAACTCTCATTAATTTGGAACATGTCAATTAACTCTCTTTAGAGTTTTAATAGACTCTTAGATTAGGGGTTGGGTTAGCAGAATAAATCGACATAGTTGCCTATAGTCAGCAATGTCTGTTTGATGGGGACCATCAAATTAAAGTGTTAGCAGATATTAAAGGAGAACTCCGGTCAATTTTAACATTGAGCTCATTTTTTTGTACATTTGGAGTGCTGTCAATACAGAGAACAACGACAAAAATCGGTGTTGCCTACACCGTGTTATCCTCTTTTTAAAATTTGCACCCTGTTGACTTCAATGGGGCAAGTTTTAAACCTGATTTTAGCCTCTTAACATCCTTGATGTGTCATTACAAGTGCCCAGACATGTGAGTGATTCCTTCAGAGTGAACACGCGGTGAATCTGACTGCAGTAGATGTGAAAGATATGAATAAAAATGATGTTTATTCAGCCTGCGCACATACCTGTATTTACATCCTGTTTTCGGTCGAAGTCCATAGTAATCGATTGTCGAGTTCACGCGCATAGGTTTAGTACCTATGATCACGCGCGTGAACTCGACAATCGACTACTGTGGCCTTCGACCGAAAACAGGATGTAAATACAGGTATGTGCGCAGGCTACATACAGGCTGCTTCACTTACGCCATTAACCACCCTTAAACTTAACCATAACACCAAACTTGTCCTTAACATATGAAATATTTTATAATACATATTTTATAATACATGAGGCAAATATTAACACCCTTTGTGATACTGTTTGATGCTTCTGAAATCATCTGTAACTTGAGATGGGTAAAAAACTAACTAAGCATTAGTTTTCACAGTATTGCTGTCTCATATTGTTGGTGAGTTTGGGAGGACAAGGTGAAGTGTAATTGGATTTGAACATTATTGGTTGTATTTCTGTTGCAGTGTCCTCGTCTGCCCTCGTGAGACAGCATCTGTCGCAGGGACGAGGCCACATAAGGACTATCGGTCCACCCAGATTGAGAGCTTGTCTCACTTTTATAAGACACAGAAAATTTATATTATGGTGGGAACATTGTTGGTGTTACGGAACAGTGACCCGGAGAGTTTATTTTGCAGCAATGGGTAGACAAACAGGAAAATTTGGTATAATTTGGTATAATTTTCTGGCTAATAATATAGCCTGGCAAATAATATTTCTCAAAACATTTAAGTATTTGCAGTATAAGTTCGATATATAAACTATCATGGCCACTTATTTAAGGACAGACATGAAGTTAATATAAAATGATACATGACAAAGTGGCTACAAGCATGAGCGCACATTTTAAAAATGCAGTAAACGGTAAAATAGTGCACATTAGACAGAATAGTCTGAAATTAGAAAAAAAAAAATTGTTTCATATAGGAAAGTGATACACTTCATAATATTTACAATGAAATTACAGAAATAGAGGTCCACCCATTTGGAGATTTCAATCCTCACTTTGTGTCCAATAACTGAGCGATATACATAGAAATCAAACACGCATTTTGTTTGAACGTGCTCACTGGCACACATACCACCAAAGCAGACTGTCTCCAATGCTCATACATTCACTTTCACACTCATTTATAATGAATTCCTTTGCTGTACAGCATGTATCTATCTTCCAATCTACTGTAAACACTTTCACACATGGCATTGTGTTATGTCAGCATAACATCTGTCAATCTTTTCCCACACTGTCATGAGATAAATCCCACTTCATTTTGTAGCCTATAGTGTGACAATCCACTTCAGCTGTCTTAGCCCCTGCTCCAATGCCCAGGGGAGGCTGACCCAGTCAGTCCCTTTTCAGCCCCTCAAGTGACTATTAAGGTAAGACAACAGCCAGCCCTTCGCCCACTCTTACAAAGCCGCCCCCCACTGGGCCCATAAGACCACCAGAATCAGCTGGGCGTGTATCTTTGCTATTACCCAGTGAGCCTCCTTTATAGACTTAAACCCCTTCTTGATTTCTTTCTTTTATATTTTGATCTTTCTTTCTAAAGTTGGCATACCATACAACAAACAAATTGTGGGGTCCAAACGTCTTGGTCCACAAGTGAATAGAATAGAATAGAATAGAATAGAATAGAATAGAATAGAATAGAATAGAATAGAATAGAATAGAATAGAATAGAATAGAATAGAATAGTTGTAATCCTACACAAATGACTTAAATATAAATAGTCGGTAACACTTTAGTTTAGGGCCAATTCTCACCATTAACTAGTTGCTTATTAGTATACATATAACTATGATATTGGCTGTTTATTAGTACTTATAAGAACATATTAATGCCTTATTCTGCATGACCATATTCTACATCCCTTAATTCTACACAATAACTAAATTTAACAACTACCTTAATAACTCTTAATAAGCAGTAATTAGGAGTTTATTGAGGCAAAAGTCCTAGTTAATAGTTAGTTAATAGTGAGAATTGGATCCTAATCTAAAGTGTGACCAAATAATCCAGAAACAGAAATAGGCCTATACAGGAGAATCTTGGGAGAACATACATAAATCAAACTGAATAGTGACAAAAACCGACAAAAGATAAAACCAAACAGGGAGTATAAATATTTTGTGGCCTAAACGAGACACAGGTGCAAATCATAAGTAACCATATAAACAATCATAATCAGAAACCTACAAAAAAAACTAAACTAAACAGAGTAGGGAAACAGGAACTAACTACAAAGAAACTGAATGTCAAAATAAGAGCAAACAGAATAGAACTGTGACAAGAATAGAACAGAATTTTCTATTTATATTTACTATACTTTATAAAAATCATATTTTTATTACCTCATGAGCATTATCATTGTGACAAGTTTTATTTTGATTAGTCCTATGCAGACTTCTAAATATTTCTTATTCATTTTACATGATTTATTTAATTATTCATTAATTTGTTCATTCATTCATTCATTCATTCATTCACAAAAATAGCCTACAGATTTTTGTTTACGTCCAGGTTTAAATAGAAAACAAACATGTTTCCGCTTGGCTTATGAGAGTACATATTTTTTGTGTGTTGCTGTTCGTTACGTGAAGTTTTAATTTGTATAAAGAAACCCAATCCATGATCAGCTTTGAAGGACAACCGGCTTCCAGAATATTAGAGCCAGCAGTGCATAGTGAACAGCTGAGTAAAAGGCCTACGTGTGCGTCTGGGCTGCCTTTCCAGACCTGGAAATAGAAGCGTGAAGCCGAAGTGAATGTTTGCTCTGTAAGGTGGGTTTAAGAAAAAAAAGCACCTGTACCGCAGCCCAGCCTAGTTTAATTCTTCTCCTAAGCCAGACACTTCCTGCTCTGGGAGAGGCCTAATTAAGATGTTATTGGATGGAAGAGGGGATGGGAGATTTGAAAGAATTGTGGAGGGGATTTGGGGGTATACAGTGAAGGACCAGAGAAAGGGATAAAACGAACATGAGGGAGTGCGGAAACATGGACATGGACACTTGCTTTTGCAGTAATGCATTATGTAGAGTATAATCGACAGCTGTCAGGTTGCTGCACGACTGCTAAGTGGAAGATTTACATAAGAGAGATACATGGAGTTCATTGAGAGCGTGTGATTTTCTGTTTTAGTGTATTCGTTTGTTTTTTCCTTGCTCTGTATGTGAACATACTCTTTCTTTCATCCTCTCTTTCATGACTGCATCTATCACTAACCGGAAACAATATAATGTCGGGTAAACAGTTTTTGTTTCATCCAAACTATGTATTTGAGATTGTGTGTCTAGATGTGTGTGAGTGGTAACAAACGCTGGTTGAGAACAGACTAGAGGCCTTAGCCTTGTTTAATGTTGCTTTTTTGACCTTGTGAGGTGTGTGAAACCAAAACCCCCATCAAACACACACATGAGGAAGCAGAGAGTTTAAACACACCATGGCATTTGTCAAGTATGATAGTTATTTCACTGTCACCCACACTTCAATATAAACAAGCCAAAAGACATTTCTCGCTTTCTCTTACATACACATGCTTAGACATACATAATACAATACATAAATATGCAGACATAACCCTGTCACAAATTAGTAAATTGTGGTTTTACATAATGTGACCAATACATAATTAGTAGCCTACATAATTATTTTAGGTCTTTTATAAGAAGCTCAATTTTGTTGTGAACTCCTAATGTTAATCTATGCATATAAAATAGAATCAATTCTTAGAAGCATTTGACGTTTTGTTATGACATGTCACAGGCTTGATCCAACACCTTGAGTTAATTTTACACACACTACACAACAGATCAAAGGTCAAGTTTAACTAGATGTGTCACGGACAAAGACAGTCAATTTGTATAATACAAGCGCCGGTTTCATACTCAAGCAAACACACATGCTATCATTCACATGGGGTTCAGGATCATGGAAGTCCCATTAATCCAAGTGATGGGGATTGAAATCCTTTATGATAGCAACATCTCATCTCATCTTTATACTGTACATTTGGTCATCATTCTCTCTCCCAACATAAGCTGGTTTCCTCCTCATCCACTACTCTAAATATCTGTCTTGGACTCACTCCCAGAGGCCTGACTGGTACATATACCACCACTCCATTCATTCTGGGAGCTTTTCCAGGGAAATTTTTTAAATCATAGTATATTTTCTCTGTTATTCTCAGTCTTTTACTTGGACCATGTATTCTGACACAAGAAATATCCTTCTACCCTTTACTCCCTTTCTCTCCCTCTCTTTCTCTCTCCCACACTTTCCGTGTGAAAAACAGAGCTGGATTCTGAATCCCAGCATTTTTCTTGCTCCTGTGGGGATGGTCCAAGCTAGTCCAAGCTCCTTCTTAAAATAGAAAGAGAGAGGGGATTTGACACTGTTCCTTTCCCCATTTTGTTGTGTGTGTGGTTTGATGTAAAGCCATGCTGAGTCAAAGGCACAACGTTGCCAGGAATACATGCTCACCTCTGAGTTAATGTGTGTATGCGAGTGTGTGTGTATGTGTGTGTGCCATGTGGTTTTAACTTTCTTACGACTGTAATACTGTAATACAAATTACGACCGCAGCGCTCAGAGAGATTTATTGATAAGTGACTGTGTATAAGGAGATAGAGGTTTCAAAACTGTTCCAATGACAGTTGCGTAGTCTGTTACTAATACACTCACACTACAGTATATACAGTATGAATATATAATATATAGCTAATTATAACACAAAGACACACACAACAAGCTTTAACCATAAATTACCCAGCCAATCAATATTAATATGCACTATGCACAACACTCTTTGTGCCCTGATCACTCTCAGGTGTTCTGTGTATTCAGCAAAGATGCTTGCTAATTTTATCATTTAAGTTTTTAACTCTGTGCTGATATCTAGTGTCAATGCAATGCAACTAGACAGACAGCCTGAAATTCTGTATGTTATTTTCTGAGTGTGATCTGTAGTCAACAAATAGCTCAACTGGTGGAGCATTGCACCGATGACACTAATGTTATGGGTTCAATTCTCATTAAATATATAATTATATAACCCATCATATCTTTAGGAATATGTATTTATTTACCATCTGAAATGAGAAGAGGTTGTCAAAGGTGTGAGAATATGAAATGTCCATGACGCGTGGCCTCTTGATATGAACGTGAGATTGCCTTGTGTATGCCTTGTAAACATGCTCTTCACTAATTATTAGATATGGATCGGGGAATTTTGTATTGGTGTTTGAACCCTTTGGTGCTAAGAAGTGCGTACTGGCTGTAATAGGTGGCTTAGCGTTAAATGTCAGAGAAGGGTCTCAGGTCCCAAAGAAGGGAGGGGGAAGGGCACAATGAAAGGTCACACAAGCACTAATGCTATACCACAGATCACTTTTGTGGATGACTAGCCCTGTAGACACTGCACAGAGGCAATGTCCTTAAAGATCACCTGAGGCGAAGACCCCCACTTGACTTGCCTCCAATTTTCACAAGATGTTATATAGTGTGCAAATGACATTTTATGATGCTTAGTTCTGATCTGGCAAAGGTAGAGGTGAAAGGAAGGAAAAGGGTATACATTACTAAACATATAAATAAATAATTTACATATTGTACAAAATGTGAACTAGACGTTATAGCATGGCATCAGTGGTCAATCATTGCAGTATGATAGCCCCTGTATTATATTATATTATATTATATAATGTATATATACTACATTAAGTTTATCATCGCCTCTGACGAGAGTTCACGGGAGCGCCAGGACGCATGCGCGAGAACTGAGCTTAAATACTCCCAAGGAGCGAGCAGTCAGTAACAAGTAGTAGTAGAAGAAGAACGCCGTAAGCTCAGTTCTCGCGCATGCGTCCTGGCGCTCCCGTGAACTCTCGTCAGAGGCCCACATTGAGGAACACTAATAGTTGGATAAAGTCGTTATTTTTGTTGTTTTTCCGCACAAAAAGTATTGTCGTCGCATGATAAACTTAATGTAGTGCCACTGTAGTTACTTGGACTATTTTAACGATGTTTTAATAACTATTCTGGGCCGGTGAGTTTCGGTCACACTGGAAGCCTATGGAGGAGTCAAAATTCTGTCAGATTTCATCAAAAATATCTTAATTTGTGTTCCGAAGATGAACGAAAGACTTACATGGTTGGAACAACATGAGGGTGAGTAATTACTGACAGAATTTTCATTTTTGGGTGAACTAACCCTTTAACTAGTTGCATGCAAATTACCAGGATATTGGCTGTTTATTAGTACTTATAAAGCACATATTAATACCTTATTCTGCATGACCCTATTCTACATCCCTTAATCCTACCCAATTCACAAAACTTAATAGTTAATAGTTAGTTAATAGTGACAATTGGACCCTAAACTAAAGTGTGACCACAATTTTTTTTCATTTTGCTTAGTTCGTACCCATTTAACTGTGAGGGTTGTGTTTAGGGGATAGAAAATAGTTGTGTGTGTTGTGTGTAAAAGTAAGATGTGGATATAGAACTGAGATAAAATAAGAAGAATTTGGGAGATAGTAATGCAGGAAGAGAGAGTAGTAAGATGGAGGGAAACGCAAATAATTAGATGGATACATGGGTCTTCCCTCCTCTGTGACTGTAGATTTATGTGTTGAGCGGAGCCAGGAGGCCCTCAGTGAGACGGGCACAGGGCAGCTGTGTTGTTTCAGAGCCTGTATTTTACTGTTGGCCAGCAGTTGGCTCTTTAACCATTTGGAATGCTCCACATTCCTCAGGGTTAATAATACTCAGAAGGGGGTGGTTGGTTGGTGGTTTCGACGGCTTGACGGGGGAAGGGCTTCAGTGTCCGATGGTGGTCACACGCCATTTGTCATTAAACACAGTGACCCCGCTCCTCTTCAATTACTGTTTACCCTGATGAAACATTAGCCTCTGAACTTTGGGTTCTCTGAGTCCCTTTGTCTCTCAAACTCTTAAACGCTCTTTTGATTTCTTCAAAATCTACAGATACACACTTTGTACTACGAGGTCTCATAGTTTTACATCCCATGATGAGTTTGAACACGCTCTTTGATGAGTAGATGAATGTTTGCTTTTTTGAGTTTGTGTGCGCAGTGGGTAAGTGTACATAAGCATGCACATGTTTGTGTGTGTTCGTCCACTGTTATCACAGATTCCCGTCTCCCTCTCTCACTCGCGCGCTCGCTGGTGTTGTCAGGGTGTTTGATGTTTGTCTCAGATAGCTGATGAGTATCAGTGCTCGTTAAGAAGATTAGAGAACGGGCTCATTTGCATGTGTTCGTTATCTCATTAGATTGATATCGGGGAGAAAAAGGGCTTGACCGCAGTGCCTTTACACTCTGCTCTTGCTTCAGGCAAACTGATGTATGCTCTGCACTGTAAAGTATTACTCACAATCAGCTCTGTTCTGGGCCTCCACGGAGCTGAACACATAATTAGCAAGTTTTCCGCATGCTACTTTGCTTAAGAGGGTCAACATTTTAACCTTATTCTGCCCTACATGAATCCACAGGAAGTTTCAAAGGGGGTTTGGTTGTATCCTAATGAGAGAGAAATGTATCTTAAAGCTAAATTTTACAGTTAAATGTTTATGTTTTCAGTGTTGGCTCACATTCTGTATAGTCTTTCTCTTTTTGAGAATCAAAGTGCAGGTCTTGTAGCACTTAGGCTTGCTCATTAGCTCAAAGCTCATTAGCATCACAGAAAGCAAGTCGCAAGGACAATCTCTTACTCTAAATATGGCCCTGAAATGATTTTGCCTGTTTTGCCCGTATTTTATTTGACATAAAAATACATAAGATGATTTCAGAAAACATTTCTTTGCAATATCATCTCATGAAATTGACCTCTGCACTGGTTTGGGCTCAATAATCTAGAGATTGTATTTGGTAGATTCTAGCCTAAAATGAAATATACTATGATGCCAAATGATTTAGTGAAAATTACATTTTACTTTATGCATCTGGCATGTGAGGACTTTGAGTTAGTGACAATTGATCTATTAGTTGATAGTAAAAAAATACATTCAGATATTTACATTTGTTGCTGTCACAACATTTGATGTGTTTTTAGGACTAGTAGTGAAGTTGTTGCCAAATTCCATCTTTGATTTGAACTAATCTTTAAATTATGAGCAAACAAATGCATACATGTTAATTATTTGCAAGCTAATGACAAAATGTAATAAGTTAAAGTGTAACTTCACCAATTTTCAACCCCCTTTGTATTGTTACAGTGTCGGTTACTGTTTGCTCATAATTTTGCTCAAATACTTGAGACAGCGCCGACGCCATGTCACTGTGACGTATGACACCAAAGTACTGCAAAAGCAATTCGAAAGCAGACGGCTCCTCAAAAGTGGCTGCACATGCTCTGATGACAACACAACTGTTCCACGATTGGATGGATTCACCACATGACAATGATCACATGTGTTTGGTGTTTATTCTGAAACCTTCAGTTCTTCAAATGCTCACAAATCTGTATTTTTATAACAGTATGTTATATTGTGTCTATCAAAATAAAACTGATAAAAAATGTAGACCCACTTCTTTGGTATTTAAATAGTTTAGGCTTAAGTTGAACTTTATTCTTGTACAAACAGATGCAGTATACAGTACATAAAGTATTTAATAAAAAGTCTTTAAAATATCTGTGATCATGGTATTGTCTGGGTCTGATCTGACATACAATTGCAAGGTAGAAAAGTAATGGTAACACTTTATTTTGACGGTCCACTTTAGACATTCTTCTAATAAGTAACTTTGTAAACAGTAAACAGTAAACTTTGTAAATAGTAAACAGTCTGCTTAATACTTGCTAACACTTTATTTTGATGGTCCGCCAACAGATATTCTACAGACTATAAGTAACTTTACAACTAAAGAATATGTCAACTTATTCTACTAACCCGAACACAGTCTACCACAGTCTACTAATACCCTAATGACATGTAGTTGCAAAGTTACTTATAGTTAGTAGAATGCTTAAATTGGACCATCGAAATAAAGTTAATCCATCTCTTTTCTGTTCCAATGCCTTAAAGGTCAACTATGAAAACACAAGGATATATCTCCATCCCTTCATACACACTACATTGACCCTCACATGAATAAGACGCGCTGCAGTAACTCTTAGCGACTTCACTACAATTTATAGCATGGCCCCTCTGTGGTCGACATGTCTCTTATTCAACAGTCGGCAGAATTTAAGTCTGTACCATTGACCTCTGCGTTGTGGTGAGGCTGACAGTGACTATGGTTTCATGCTGATAATCAAATTCTAGCTGAGCGGCGATGTTTCCCTTAAAAAAGTCCTCTGCATTGCCCCCAGCTTTGAATTGAAGTGTGGAGGTTCTGTTTCATTACAGCTCATAGGGAATTGTGTAGTCTTCTTACCTGGAGGGCAAAGGATAATGGCAATGACAATGGAACGTACGCATCGAGGGGGGGAAGCGTATACCCACACGGCAGCATGTCGTGATATGCACCTGACTCTCCTCTCATTTCCATTGTGAAAACCCCACCACATCAAGGTATTAAAGCAAAGCATGAAAGTTTTTTGTGCATGTGCGTTCGTGTGATCCCTTAGGTGAGCAGTTAGACTGGGAAGGGAGAAACTTGACATCTTCTTACATCTTTATTCGTTTCCTCGGGCTGATTTCTTATTTATCAGACTCCCTCTAGGTGGAGTCTTCAGGTCCCAGCGCAGCCCTCTCCACAGGTACCACCACTGATAAAAACACATCATCCCCGCCATATTCCACTTCCTCTCAATTTGGGTTCAAGCAAAACACTTCTGCACTGCCAAACGTGGTGGAGTCTGCCTGCCACTCCTTCCTTGACATCTCATGTTCGATTCATCCACACATGTGACTGTCCGAAAACTGTAAACGCTTGGGAATACACAGTCTTTTCCTTCTCTCTCTCCTCCCAACCTGCATTTCTGGGTCACGGAAGACATTTAAACTCCACTTATAATTAACAGCTATTTTTAAACGGAGTGAGAGAGAGTGGAAATAGAGCAGTGGTGAGGTAAAAAAGCATTAAAATTGCCCCAGATTCGCTATTGAATGGGACACATCACGGCAATGTGCTTGCTGATCAAAGTGAAAGGGGAAGAGTGGAGACGGGGCCGATCAGTGGGGATAAATGGATCTCTTATAATAGTGTAAGAATAGGGCCCCTTTTTTACAGCTGAAACAATTTAATAACCGCATTCATTACAGACCACTCGCTGTCCACTCGCTATCTCTCGCTACTTCCTCCTCCCTTTTTTGCCTATGAAATGAAAGGCTGGTTACAGCAGCCCAAGCTGAATTAAGGCTGTTTGAGGGCTGAAATGAAGATGTGCTAGCTTCCTCTGACACTCCTAAATGAAAACCTTATACAAGAGCAAGCAGTTATCACAGAAGCTCCCCAAGGACACGCTACACTCCTCAGCCTGCTAATTATATCCAATGCAAATGCACTGTCTGCATAGTTAGCGCTTGCGCTCAGCACTTATTTATATATTTATGTATTATTTCATTCATTCATTCAGACCTTCCTGTGTCAGGGGGAATAAAAGAGGCAGCTAATAGCATGAACTGAGTGAACTATTAGAAGCCCCTTCGCCTTTGTCTGTCTCGCTCGCTCATTTGCTCAGTCTTCTCTCTTTCCTGATCTCCTTCCCTTCCCCTTTCTCTCCTGTTGATCTGGTAGGAATGTATGCAGTCCTCTGAGGGGAAGTCCTATGAACACGTTCCGGTGGCATTCATAAGGATATGGTTCGGAAGGGCATCTTTATTAAAAGCACTTCGTCTTGCAGCCTGTGTGCGCATGTTTGCCATCTTATCTGTCCATTAGCCTGCAGTGACCTGCCCACTGCTCCGTTCCTCTTCCTGCTGGCTTTAATGGGTAATTTAGTGATGCTGGCCTGACATATACTCCTTGTTTGTTGCTATGGTTACAGGGTCTTATATTCCCTCTCTTTCTTACCTGTGGAGAGTTTGGTCAGTAAAAATACATTCAACCGCATCTGGTCAGATGCATGGTTGTCGACTCGTAATTTTCTTACTCTGAGTAAACAATTTTGGTAATTTTTTTAATAAATCTTGAATGAAAAGAAAGGTTTGTTACTGAGAAATTATACTTTTATAATAAGTCTAGGCTATACATGTTCTTTTGTGTGTGTGTGTGTGTGTGTGTGTGTGTGTGTGTGTGTGTGTGTGTGTGTGTGTGTGTGTGTGTGTGTGTGTGTGTGTGTGTGTGTGTGTGTGTGTGTGTGTGTGTGTGTGTGTGCGTGTGTAAAAATGTCAGTCATTAATCCAAATATATATATATATATATATATATATATATATATGCCTTGTGAAAAACAAATAAATGACAAGTCTGGCATTAGTACAAAACACCTACTTCAAATTTTAGAACACTTATTTTAAAAGTGACAGTAAATACATTTTTAATGTTACAAAAGATTTATATTTTAAATAAAGGCTCTTTTGAACTTTCTAGTCATCAATGAATCCTGAAAAAGCAGATCACGGTTTTCTCAAAAAAATACAGCACAACTGTTTTTAACATTAATAATGTTAATTGAGCACCAATTCAGCATATTAGAATCATTTCTAAACGATCACGTGACACTGAAGACTGGAGTAATGGCACTGAAAATTCAGCTTTACTATTACAGAAATAAATTGCACTTTAAAATTTAAAACAGTTATTTTAAATTGTAATAATATTTCAAAATATATGAATATAGCCCCGGTGTCGGAGTCTGTATGTGACATAAATTACCTCACATGACATGTTTCCTATACCAGGTGACTATGCAGTTCCGGCTGTGAGTCTTCTCTTATTTCAGGCACACACTCTCACAAGGTCATCCTTCTGAACTGCTGTCAGCGGGAGAGATATGAATTAAAAAAGCTGTTTCATCTGCTGCTCTATCTGTTTTGGTTTTGTTTTATTGTCCATGGATAGGGAAATAATAACTTGCTGTGGTCCAATGTACGGTGTTATATTTTTCACCAGGTTTTATGGCCTCCGTATGTATGTTATGACAGAACTGAGGCCGGGTGCGGGCCTGCACGTCTGATAAATGTCTTGCTTTGTACTTCCCCCCCCAAAAAAGAAATCATAATTCCACTTCCTCTCCAAAGCCTGTGCTGTGGCAAGCATGATGGGTGGTGCCACAGGATCCGACATATATATATATATATATATATATATATATATATATATATATATATATATATATATATATATATTGGGTCCTGTGGCACCACCCATCTTGCCAGACATATATATATATCACCCATCACCCAGACATATATATCTTCCTGCTGCTGGGAGATCTCATAATACAGAGGCTGTGTGTTCAGAATATTTGATAACGTGATGCATGTAGTATTGGGCCTCCTTTGACAATGTACTTAAGAAATACAAAACAAGGATCGACTTCATCCTGCTTCTTTTGAAAACTTAGGATGGTTGTTGTCCCTGGTCAAGCCCCTTAAAGTGCCCCCTGCCCTTCTTGGCCCTCTTCCTCTCGGGGGTTAAAACGCACCTTCCCTCTAAAGGTTACAGAGGTCGCACATCTGCATGTGAAATGTGAACCCTTTGACATTCCACGGCTGGTCTGAATCCACTCGAGCCCTTTTTGTTAGCTTAAACACTAAAGTCGTGCCTAACAAGCTCACCGCAGAACTAAACATGGTAACACAAGCCCTCTCCAGTGACCATTTAAGTGAACATAAAAAAACGTGTGATTAATGAGATGGTCGCACTTAAATGCAAAGAAAGGTGGATAGAGTATCATATCATGTAAACTTCACAGGCTCAAATTTTTTATGTTTATTTTGTGATATTTGGATATGTTTAAGCTATATGTAAGTATTATTTTGTAGGATTAAACTAAACTATAGAATGCATAAATTAGCAGAATGTTCTCCTACAAACATATGTCGTCCTGTTCATGCAGTTTCTAGACACATAATCAGTATATACTATAGACAATATGCAGAAAAATAAGAATAATGTTTATATTTGTATAAAATATTATTCAAATATGAATATATAATATAATATTAATATATATTACATTTCATTTATATATATATATATATGAAATATAAATTATAATATTTATATATAAATGTAAAATGATAATTTCTGTTAAATCAGCATTTAAACTTTATTCGCAACTTTCAAATCTCATTCATGCATCCCTTGGTCAATAATCATAAGTAAACCCATCCCATTCGTTCACACAGTGTTGTCCATTTTAGCTTTCATAATATCCATAAAATGGAAGAGTGCAGCTTTACTTGAACTAATAAAATGAGAGCTTACAGCCGGTGATTGATGATCTTCATAGAGAGGCGGATCGCTCTCATCTTTCTTGAGATTTTTAGCATTACCTTGTTTGCAGTCGTGTGCAATCAGAAGATCCAGGGGGGGTAATAAATGTTTGATGTATGATACTCACACTTCTTTTGTCATAGATACATCTCTTACTTTGGATCTTCCGTCCCAACCCTGGCTCAACACATTTGATACTTTGACTGTGAATCCTGTGAACAATCTGTTTATTTTTGTACCTTTTTTTTCAAGTGGTGGGAATGTCTGCACTTGGGGGATGGGCCAAGAAGTGCACATTTGTCCAGTTTAAGCATTGCCAAGAAGTCATGGTAAAAATAACAGTGAACCACAGTAATACCCCCAGATGAACGCATGCAAACACACATACACTGACGCACCTACACAAGCTAACTCTTTTAACATCCTCCTATCAAAGATTAAAAGGTTTTTCAGTTGAGGTATGGGCCCTTTCCCTCCCTTTGAGGACTTAATATCCTTCATAGCATGCCAAAAACGCACAACTTTTTAAATAATATAAATCACGTTTATGGGATCGGCTGTTTGCCTACTTTAACTCTTCTGCTGCATATCAACGCCAGAGGAAATCCTCCTGGTGATGGTTGGGATTTGCTCTTGTAGTGCGTTAAGGATAGTGGGAGGGACATGGGCAGTCAGCTTTCTCATGTGGCCTCTGTTCTGTTTGATAAGAAGCATCATCCAATGCAGAAAGCACCTTGGCTTATCACATTTGACTTTTAATGCCTTTTCCCCTCAAAAAAAGCAACTCAATTTCTCTGCCTTTAAGGGAACCCTGCAAGCATTTATGAGATTTGTTTGTAGCCACTGCTACCGTTTCCGAGTCGTGCTCTTCGACTTTAAATGCGGAGTGCTTTTACAACGTGACAAAACGACCCTGTCTTAGGCTGTCTGATAAAATGAATAAAGGGTCGAGGTGATGGAGTCCAATTACAGGCATACATTGACGTAAATTGTAACCTGGGTCGACGTGGCCTTGCTTGCTCTTGTCCTTTCTTAAACTTGGACTTCTAACAAGAGTCATCTCATATTCATAGCCTATACGCTGCTCGTCCTCAAACTCAGCGTCCTCTCTCTCCCTCGCTTTTTCTCCCGTGGAGCAGAGGTACCTCCTCCAGTTGTCAGAGGATCCTGAAATGATTGATTGTTTCTCAGTGTGTCCTGACAGGAAATGTAGTAGCGTGGGGCCCCTAGGGTCCGGGAAGCCAGCGCCTCCTGATTAAGACCCCCACAGTAATCATTCCCACTGAGCCAACCCTACACAACACCCGTCAACAGCACAAAAAAAGGAAGAGAGTGAAACTGTGCTTTTCTTTTCTTTAGAGATAACACCGCCATCGCTAAGAGACTGCTGAAAGTTTTAAACGCAGCCATCTCATTCTCGCCAGGGTTAAAGAGTAGTTTATATCAGTTGCAACTCAAAAAAGTGGAAAAGCAAAGGTCCTACACCCAATAAACTCTCGCTCTTCCTTGCCAATGTAAACCAGACAAGCTTTAAACCTATTACAGGCGCGTAATAGCATTAAAGATAAAAATCTCATTGTTCCAGAGAGAGGAGGAGAGCAAAAAGAATGAACCCCGCTCAGTATCACATGAGTGAGGTGAGAAAGAATTCAAATTATGCTGGAGTTGTGAGTTACATCTCCGTTGTGGAGGATTTGACTCCTGGGGTCACCGCACCATCTAAAACAGGAAATAAGAATGAGTTAACCCTTTCAAGCACTAATCACCTTTCATCTGTCACGTCTGTGCAATTTTATATGAAAACAATGACTAACGCGAATGAATCTGTTGACTGTACTTATCTTATTTTCAAAGAACATGTGCACTTAAAGGGGAAATGAAGCAGTCAATCAAGTTTGTATGATTTACAAGATGGATTACCACTATAATCAACAATTATATATGAAACATGACAAATGTAAACATATAAAAGAAAAACTGTTTTATCTTTCGCGGCCAGGGCGCCACCATTGTGCAGTATTCTAACGTGACGTCACGGGGTTGGTTGGCTTTAATAAACCTGGCTGAATGTAGGAATATCCCGACATCAAACTGTCTACACCACGGAGTTTTGACTGCAAACAACTAACGACGTCTAACGTTATATGTTATATACAGCAGATGGACTCTGACACGGTGGGCATCACAGTACAACAGCCACACTGACACCAGGTAGCGTTGCAACTTGCCAACCCGCTTTTCGCCCCAAACCACCTCCGATTGTTCGACATAACGACGTACCACTGCTCAGTTCCCACGCCATATCGGCTCAAATGCATATATTAATACATGCTAACTTACATGGTGTTGACAAGAGACAGGAATATGATGGCAGACATCGCGAACAATGTTTCCATGTGCAGTTTGTTAACATATAACGTTAGACGTCGTCTTTTTGTCTGGTACTAATAAACTTCACTAAGTTAGCTAAACAGTAAACACTAAGTAAGCGTTAGCTAGTTCATGCTTACAGCTGTTTGCTAATAATGACTGTACCTAACGTTAGTTGTTCGCGGTCAAAACTCCGTGGTGTAGACAGTTTGATGTCGGGATATTCCTACATTCAGCCAGATTTATTAAAGCCAACCAACCCTGTGACGTCACATGTTAGAATACTGCACAATGGTGGCGCCCTGGCCGCGAAAGATATAACGGTTTTTCTTTTTTTTTCTTTTATATGTTTACATTTGTCATGTTTCTTATATAATTGTTGATTATAGTGGAAATCCATCTTGTAAACCATGTAAACTTGATTGACTGCTTCATTTCCCCTTTAAACCAATATTCCGGGTTCAATATTTATTAGTTATTCTTAATCAACAGCATTTGTTGGAATTGTTGATTACCAAACTTAATATATATATATATCTTTTTTTTTTTTTTGGCGGGTTTTTTTTGGGGGGGTGGGGGGGGTAGTCATTTAGTCATTATGTTGTGTTGTCAACAAAGTTGTAAAGTTGTAAAGCTGGGAGCAGTGGAGCTTTACATTGAAACGATAAGCACTAACATCACTCTAAAATCATGTTAGCATGCATATTGGTTATGTCTTGTGGCTACACCTTTGAAGCATGAGTATTTTAATGTTTAGCGATTGTTTAATGCTTCATTGTAACCTAGTTTGTTTTGGTTGTTTTTGTAAGATTTTAAGTGCAAATTCATTTTTGTGGTAGGGGTGAATTCTGGTTGATTGTGACACATTTTCCAAGTCATATCAATGGCAAAAACTGTCCCAGTCACCCTGAATTCACCCTGATCAACAGCCACAAACGCTGTCGATTGAGCTCAACTTGATTTGAACCTGAAATTTTCCTGTAATGCAGTCTAATATTGTATTGATATTCAGACAAGCAAACCAAACTAAATTTGTGTTGTACATTTTGAAATGTACAAAACCATGTCTTAATCCTAATCCCTTTACAGATCCTATATATCCTAAACGATTTGAACAAATACTAGTAAACCCCAATGATATTTGTATAATTATTTGTGTATAAGGCACTGACTTATTTCACATGCAGAGATAAAACATGTGACAGTTGTGGTTTTTCAATGAACCGGTCTCCAAATTGAACCTAAGTGTGTCAAGTCACCTTGATCTGGCCTATTAAACAGCTAATGTTGACTAAGGCGTCCTGTCGTTGACTGTTTTTTCTAGAGGGGCACTTCACAACCTTTACTTCCCTGAATATACTGTATGTAATACACAAAGTGGATTCTCAGTATATTTTAGAAATATAGTTCTTGTGAAAGTTGTATCCAGGAATGTAAGGCACATTCAGTTTGTATGCAAGTCCTCTTGGTACAAAAAGGTGTGTTCAATAAGTCTATTCTAGTTCCATTCATCAGTAGTGGAATTAATTAAAGTAAATGGGAGGTAGTGATTACAGCTGGATACTGGGACCAGCTCCAGAACAAAGGTGTACAATGTGGAGGAATCCTAATCAAAGTTTGGGCCCATTCCAGCTTCACACATTACCCATTCTGGGCTCTGCTGAAAGATGGAACATCACACACTTAAGTTTCACAAATGGAATCACTTGTCCCTCATTTCGCTGAGGTAATTCAGTCTTTGACTGATAATATTCTTAGACACAGCTCCACATACTTCTATGTCACCCCTAATGCATTTCTTGTTTATTAATGAACTTTTTGACACACATGCTGAATGGCACATATCGATTTTGTTGGTTAGCTTTAATTGATCCTACACTGCACTCCCGCAGTGTTGTGAGTATATAGTTAACAGACTTTGAGCCAAGACATGTAATGATATCTGGAAGCCTTGCCATGATTTAGCCTAAGTGCTACATTTTAACCTGGCGTGTTTTAGTGAGGGTTAACGTACAGTATGTGATGCTGTCTGTCTCTGTGGCTGTTGCGCAGTTCAGCATGGCCAGCTACTGCATCTGTGTCTGGGAGAGCTATGCTGTCTGGAGGAGCACCATTCCAGTCACATCCCCTCCTCAGAGTCCCAACACAGATGGTTCCAGCTGCAGCAGCCACAGCGTGGTGCAACATCTGACAGCTCCAAAAATACACACTGATATAACCATAGTAGAACACTTTCTGTTTAATAACAGAGAAACTAGCAATACTAAGGATGTTCAGTGTTCAAAGATGTCCATTTACACACACACACACACACACACACACACACATTTATGTATATAAATATGTGATTGTATTCATATTTATCCTCATTACTTTACATTAGAGATGACAGAATAGTGTTGCTTGCCCCGTAATTGTTTTAAATTTAGCCTATAAATATAAATTTTATACAGCATTCATATCTCTTTACAAAACACTTTTAACAATGGGGTTTTTCCTAAGCTCTCATTGACAAATTACTTGTGGAAAAGATCTAAATGTATCCACTTGTTCCCGGAGAGGTTGAATCCTTACTGAAGCTAATGGAGCTCCTCCTTTCATACAGATTTATGACGTATGCACATTATTTACACTGTCTGCAGGTACGGGGATGATGAGACATGGTGTTGTCAGCCACGCTACTTTGATTGTAGTAAAGCAGGGAAACATTGACTTTGTCTTGTTAGTAAAATTTATTTCCCCCCAAATGACAATTCTTTAAGTAGGAGCCAGGCAGCCGGCCAGGGCTGTGTGTCATGCATTGCCATTTGCAAGCAAAGTGCATATTTTAAACTGTTTTCTAAGGATTGTATAGGCATAGATCTTCCCTTTGCATCCCTTCTATAATGAACAGGCCTGTCTGAACTAATTCAAATTTGGCATATTGCATTGAGAGAAAGAAAGAGAGGCAGGGAAGAGATAGACTTCATCAGGGACTCCTGGTCATAGGGCTGTTTGTGATTATTGTCAAATCTACATAGCTCTACCCGGCTGGTCCCCGCAGGCCAATCAATAGAAATGCATCTCTATGTTCAGGGGAGATGGAGAGGGGTTGTTAAGCCTACCGTAAACAGGGTGGAGTTTTGAGCCTGCCTGAAATATGATGCTTTGTGCAAAAGGCATTCATCAGCTCCATGCAGAAATCAATCGGAAGATGAGGAAGAATTATTGCTTTGACATGCAACAGCAGTCGTGCATATGTCTGGCTCACAAGCCGCGATGAGGGCAATTTCACACTGTGTCAGTGACTCTCTGCAAGTTGTGCCTCTGTTTTTCTGTCTGTCCGTTCGTCGTTCTGTCTATCTGTCGTTCTATCTGTCTGTATTATTGATTGTTTTCTGTGATAGGTTTTTAGATATGAGAAGCAGTCATTTCCATTTCGTTATCAGTGCTTGGTCATGTTTATAAATCATAATTTTTTTCATTTGATATAACTTATGAGCTTTATTCATTGACCATTTCCAAGTGTCACTGAGTTTGTATATACATTTATCCTGGAAATTGATATGTATGACTTACAGGTTTGTATAGTTATTCTCTCTTCTATTAGGAAATACTGATATAATATTTCATAAATATGATATACTTTATATATTTTTAATTAATATTTAAAAAATAAAATATATAAAATAACATAAAATAAAAAGTGACCAAAATAGGACTCCAGATTTGTGACTCAATCGGTTTGTTTTAATTTAAGAAAATAGGAGCACAGAGGATAAAGTCCTCAGTCCATTTGAGGTTGAGTGTATGTGTGTGTTCTATATAAAATGTCAGTACTTTATTACCTCAAACACACTCACATATTGGATTTGCACATTTCAATTCGCTGGACATCAAATCTTTTCATTGTGCTGCAGTAATGTCTTTAGGTGATCTATAAAACATTATTATTTAAAACAAGGCTCTTTATGGATTGCTTATGAGGCATGCTTATGACTAGATTGATTTGACCTTTCCATGATGGCTGTTCAAAAAACAACATACTTCTTGCCCTTTTTGCCTATGTTGTCAAATATCTCTGATAAACATTATAGGATTAGTATGGAAGCTTGTTTCCGCACCGCAATAAAAAAAAAATGTAAAAGGTAATTGCGACTTTTCATCTCAATCTCAGAATTCAGACTTTTTTTCTCACAATTGCGAGTTTATAACTGTGTGTCAAAGTAAGAATTGCGAGAAAATAAGTATTTTGAAATTGCAAGTTTATATCCCGCAATTCGAATTCATACGATTAATACGAATTGGGCAACTTGTAAAATGTACAATTTAACAAAAATCATACGAATTAGTACGAGTGAGGTTGTATGAATTCGCACGAATTAGCTACCTCGTAAAATATGTACGAATTGCCGTAAGATCGGGTTGTACTGTTGTACAGTAGAATTTAGCTACGTCTCAATGTAATAATAATATATGCATTTAATTTATACAGTGACAAATATGCAGTGTTATTTTACATTTATTTACTTTATTTCTGTACCTGAAAGCTGTTAAACCTATCTAAAAGCACTGTTTATTTCATAACCTACCTTTGTTCTGTTGGCCTGCTGAATGTTAAATGGATTCAATCCATGTTCATTATACTAGCTAGTTTAACTTAATGCATGGTTTTTTGAACTTTGCTGATTTAAAACATGATCAAAACTCGATCTATTTTAATGACAAAAGTTAAAAATAAGAGAGCAGGTGACAAATATCGGCATCGGAATCGGCCAATACCTGTTTATAATAATTGGCCTTGGAGATACATTATAAATGTAGACACACTATAAGGGGTAAGTTGTCACAATGTAACCTGCCATTAAACAGTGCAGTATGGTGTCAGAATATGTTATTACGGTAAAATATGATGTCCATTGATATTTCAAACAGATTCCTGCTTGTTCTGAAAAAACTTTTTTATGGTAATTCTTATGTAAGATGTCGTTTAAGAGCCCTTAATCTATATTTAGTGGCAACTGGAGCACGTGCAAAGAGAGTGATTTCACCAGACCACACAGCTTTTTAATTTCCCCTTTGTCATTATTTACCAGGCATATCTCAATCCTGGTCATGAGGCTTTATGCATTAATCAAAGTCTGGCATATCTGTGTGCAGTGATTCTGCATGCACGTGCCTGTGGTTTTATTGTGTGTGTGTGTGTGTGTGTGTGTGTGTGTGTGTGTGTGTGTGTGTGTGTGTGTGTGTGTGTGTGTGTGTGTGTGTGTGTGTGTGTGTGTGTGTTTAGAAACAGACAAACTATGGATTGATGTGGCCTCGCACTGAAGGGTCCGCTCCGTTATCTCGTGATAATTAAAATCAACCTCATAAACATTATTGACTCATGCTGCATCTGCGCTGCAACTCCTGCGACTTTGCAGGTTTGTAAAAATGCATCTTAAAACATTAAATACTGCATATTAAGTCCCACATATTTCCCCTTTATGTCGAACATTTAGATGTGGTTAAGTTATCATAATGTGCAATAAAACCTGCATGAGAAATCTGTAATCCACTTTGGAAAATTGCTTATGATACAGTGTTTAACATCATCCCTGAAAAGAGCTTTTCAGAAGCGCATGCCAGGTTTATTGTGCCATAATTTAACCATACCTCAATGCAAAGGCAGTAAATATAAATTTATTAGTGGCACACTTAAACAGGCGGACCCCTGTGAGACAGGGGTCTAATAAGAGCTTTGACTGGAGCATGTTGCTTTCTTGGCTGGCTCTGAAAGCAGGGATGTCTCCGCTTTGAGGGATGTCTGGTCTACATTAGGCCTACTTTGACACTGTAATTGACAGTTCCGGGTAAACGGTTTTAATCAGAGTTCAGTGTGTCTCAGACTAATTCCACAGGAAAGCATCAATAAAGAGATCTGAGTGAGGGTGTAATCTGGTATGGATTACGTTTCAAACGGTGGGCTGTCACTCTTTCATTCTAAAGGAGTGTTGACTGTACAGCCCCGGTGCTATTACTTAAGCAGGTTACTGTTGTGCACGCTCAGAGAAAGAGTTGTGAACTGTAAACCTGGAAGCCAGGATGTGGTCTTTAGTGGCAGCGCTTGCTGTTATAGCTGAGGTGAGAGTATAGCAGGTATTTAACACAAATCTTTTTTAAAGCCCATATTATTATGTGTAACTGTTTTAAGTGTGGACAAATTTTTCGATTTATATCATTATCAGTGTCGTAACAGATTCTATTTATATTATTTTTTACCGTATTTCATCCAATAAAGTATTCTCAAAAAATTATATAAAAGTATATATACCTCAACCATACATGTACACTAACACTCTCATACATACATAATAAACCATACATGTACACTAACATACATCCATAAGTGTTCCTATACCTAACATACAATTACCAAAAAAAAAAAAACATTTCAATCATCAAAAATATAAATGCAACATTTGAGTGTAAATATATACGTATATAATGTAGATGGAATGATAATTAATACAAGCACAAAATGAATGAAGGAATCTGAAATATAACTGAAAATCTGAATAGCTGACATGTCATACTACATCTTGTGACCTTCTAATTGCTGTAATTCTAGATAAAAATTCTCTAGATCGTTAAACAAAGACACTCTCTCCAGCTCTGTCATCTGGGAAACATTCTTAAAGAGTTGTGCTGAGTTTCCCTGAGCATGTCCAAAATCTTCTCCCATCTGCTTTGTGTATGTGTGAAAGAAAAGAAAGAAAAAAAAAAACAGAGAGATGCTCAAAGAAATGCCAGGTCCCTGTCTTATTCAAGCTTTCCAGGAAAATAGTTGTCACAGACTCTTGAACCTCTGAGAACAAGTGTCTGGATGCATATGTTTCCAGAACAATTATTGTTTTGTAGAAGAGGCTTTGGAGATGGTCCACATTCCTGCAGTGTATGGGCTCCTCTACAGGGAGAGGACTTGTGTGCGCTGTGGCCTGTGAAACTTGTCATGCTGCAGTTATCACTGGAGGCACAGGTGGGTTTCATACACACTAACACACACACACTCTCTGTCAAACACAAGCTATTAGCCATATATCATTCCCAAAACAATTTGAAAACAATTAACGCTGAGCCAGGCTGTCACTGACTAAGGCAAACTCAGTCACCGTGCAAAGCACACAATGTAATTACTGTGTATCTAACTATTGAGCCTTGTCATGCATTAAATTTGCCTCACTCTCAGTGTGTGTGTGTGTGTGTGTGTGTGTGTGTGCGTGCGTGCGTGCGTGCGTGTGTGTGTGTGTGTGTGTGTGTGTGTGAATACATTTGGAAAAACAAACTGCTTTTAGTAGACCGACTGGACGTAAGCATTGACAGTGGAGAAGTTGCCATCTTTCCTGCCATCGAATTATTTTTCAGGACATGTTTCTACTATTCAATGTGTACAAAAACTAAATAAGTCATTTTCTTTCTGGAATAGATCAACACCAATTTTTGAGAAAGTGTGAGAGGTGAAATGTGAACAGCCTGCCCTGGGCCAATAAATCTCTCAGCAAAACATCAGCCTCTACAGTGACTCTGCCAGTCTGCTGTAGGTCTTTTTGCAAGACCTGCTCTTTTGAAGCTGCTTGGCTGCAGACAATCCTGTTGTTTTGGCCCAAACAGGAACTGAGGTCAGGCCTGGCACCGGTAGACCCCGCTTATGTAATGAGAGGGAGCCCTTTGGGTAAGTTCTTTATGCATCTCCTAGACCAAACCTCATAAAACGCACCTATATAATCCAAGCTGTGCACTCACAAAAGCTGTCGGGGTTATTTCAGTGAATTCAGCCTGTATTGAGAATCTCTTATTTTTTATAATCTTTCTCTCCTATTTTTTTTTCTTTTCGGGGTAATGGAGTACAATATAATGAAGAATAAAATTCTTGAAACGAAACCCTTATTACATTGTAATAACACTTTTATAAAACTGATTCACTGCTTGTTAGTTTAATAGTTTTAGTATTTGAAATATTTGAAAAGTTGTCCATCAAATCAGAGTCACGTGATGCAATACGCAGAAGCATAAAAATATCTAAAATTATATGATAATTTAACCATTTATGACAAGGCAAGATTAATTCACCTGTAAAATGGCAACTCCATAAAACGTAATGATATATATGTATGCTGTTATACATAATTTGTGTGTGTGTGTGTGTGTGTGTGTGTGTGTGTGTGTGTGTGTGTGTGTGTGTGTGTGTGTGTGTGTGTGTGTGTGTGTGTGTGTGTGTGTGTGTGTGTTATTTTTCGAGGCAAAATATTCAAGACGTCAGACAAATTTAGCTTTTTACTTGATTTTTCTTTTCTTGCAAATGATCTAAAATATATATTTTTTAAAACATGGAATTGACATGAATACAATCCACTTCTAGGCTCATAGGTTTTTTTTTTGTGTGTGTGTGTGTTTTGGACAGTCCCAAATATATTGAAGTGGGGAGTGCTGACCTGGGCCTGTAAGCAACCACTTAGTAGCACCCTAGCAACTGCATAGCAACATGTTACCAACCACTCAGTATACCTTAGTAACCATCCTCAACTCCCTATCCGTGTCTTCCTGGGTATGATGCTTCTCTAAATGACTGTTAAATGAATACTTGAATAATAACGTGACGCTGGGAAAAGTTACCTGTCTGGCTTACAACTTCAGATTTCCTCCCTGGGTCTCTGTATGTCAGCGTGCACGTTAACTGCTGGCTAATCGGTACCTCTCAAAGAGCACCCTCGGCTCACCTGGGGGCTCCCAATCCTATTAGCCTAACTGTCCTGATGGCACGCATCGGGAGACTGTGGCGTTTGATCACTGGTGCTTAGCCGAGAGAGTTGTTTTTCCGGCTGATAAGTGCAGAGGGAAGAGAAAGCTTTAAAAGTACAGACTTGGCAACCTGATCTCCTTAACTCTCATCAGAGAGAGGGAGAGTTCAGCACCCCACCTCTAGTTTTGACACCCCTGTGCGGTTGGAGGCCTTTAAAGTGCTGATAGTGGCTGAGAGGCGTGACGACGCACATTACTCTTTAGCTGTGTTTGTTGAGTGTGTGTGTGGAGTGTGGGGCTGAGAGTGTTGTATGTATCATCTGCTTCATCACACGTATGAGTAATTTAGTCATCTGGGTCATTAAAAATGGAAATCATATTAGTTTGTTTTATTATATTACTTAATTTTGTCACATTATGACAATCAATTAATCAACATAAGGATTGCTTAAAAATATTTTTAATACTTTGATTTCATTGGAAGAAGGTGTTATGCACTAATATGAAAAACTGATTATTGGTGTTGTTGTTTTGTCCTTACTTTAATCAAAATGTATTAAACAAAACATGTTATCCTGGTAAAATTGCTTGCATTGTTAATTATTGCATTTTATGTGTAATTATTATAGACTTTTCCTGAGTCCTCAATTTCACTTTCTATCAGTTTAGTCTTTTAGTGAAATCCTTTTAACAAACAAGTCGAATGTCTTTAGTGACATCATCCTTCGGAAGGTGACATAATTTCTGTCAACATTAAAAACATTAGGCTATGTATTAGCAATGGATCTGATGAATTCCGATTGAAAACATTCCATCCTGATAGAAGAAATTACATAAATTGGTGTAATATTATGAATAGCTCTAAGGATAGTAAAAAAAAAATAATAATAAATGTTCACACCATAAGGTTAGGTGGCTATGCCTTTTGTTTCCAACTAGTTAACGTCTATCATTTTAGTATTCTTAATATTTTTAACTAATTAAGCTAAAATTAATAAAGTTTAAGAACCTGAGTGTAACCTGTATGTGATGTTTTAGCTTCGTTTTCACTCTGTTTGCTCTGATCCGGTTCTGCTTAGTTCCTAGTTAGCTTCCCTGTTTAGTAATTCGTTTCTATAGTTCCTGAATTCGTGCAAATGTTCCGTTTCTCATTTGATTACGTTCTCTGAGTATATAAGCCCTGACTTTCCCAAGTTCATTTGTCCAATATTGTTTGTGTCAAGTGGTTGTTACTCTAATTATCCTGCGTTCCCCTTGATTATTAAAAGACTGTTTCGTTTGACTACTCCCTTGTCTTGCTCTTTCTTGATACAACACCCACACATGACACTGAGCTTGATCAGACCATATTTCTAAAAGTCTCCTATACCTTTTAGAAAAATACTTTCATAAATTACAACACAAACATATTCATTTTTTTTTTAGCCTTTTGGTATTTAAGTTATGAGTGTATCTGTGTATGGCCTGCATTTATGTCAAGCTCTCCCTCGTTTATCTCTCTCTCTTTCTGTTTTGTCAGACTAGGGAGTCATAGGGTGGTCAGTAATGTTTTGTGCAGGCATTACTCTATTGGTAAGCACCAGGCTCCCTCGTCCTGCTCACTGGCTCAGAGACCCATGTGTTTCCAAATGCCTCTGGATGGAAAATCGAAGCACCGCTTCTCTGTTTATAAAGGAGCTATTCCGTCACCTCGCCTGGCCAAAACTCGCTACAAATTGGTGACAGCACCAACGCACACATACACACACTCACACATAAACGTCTACGGAGTTGACTGAAAGCAGTTTGGGCTGTGTTCATTTTTATTACTAATGTCAGGAGAGAGGTGAGAGGTGGCTAATGCGCACACACACACACAGGCACACTCACACTGAAAGCCTTGTTGTGTGGCCTAGCCAAAAGCCTCGAGCACTGTCAAAACCACACAACACCACTTGGTTAACTGATTTCCCACTAAGAAACAGGTGGAGTAAGAGAAATCGACGATTAGAAATAGGAATAGAAAGCTTGATTAAATGCAATGAATATCATATGAAGAGATTTTCTGACTGGGACTGTAGAGACGCCCTACTGGCAGTTTATTTTTCTGCAGTGTGTTTGTTACAATGTTACTATATAGGAAAACAATCACATTTCTGAAAAGTATGTTTAATTTGTCATTTGTATTATTGTAATATTTTTTTTTTTATAAATGTATAATTTTATTAGCAAGGATGCATTCAATTAACCAAAAGTGGCAGTGAAGATTTTGATATTGATACAAATAAATGCTGTTCTTTAGAACTTTCTGTTTATTAAAAAACCCTGAAAAACTTAATGTTTCCCACAGATATATCAAGCAGCACAACTGTTTTCAACATTGGTAATAATAAGAAATGCTTTTTGGGACACTTACGACTGGGGAAATTCACAGGAATACATTGCATTAAAAAATATATATTCAAATAGAAAACAGCTGCTTTAAAATGTCACAATATTACATTTGAATGTGTTTTTGATTAAATAAATGCAGCCTTGGTGAGCAAAAGAGACTTAAAAGTAAATAGATAAAATAAAACTCATACTGACCCCTAACTTTTAAACAGTAGTGTGTTAAAATGGGTTTTTACAGATATAACACAAACTATAAAAAAGAAAGTTATTTTCATTACCTGACTTCTATTACAGAAATAAATATTTTGATAAGCATCATATTTATGACTTGAAATTGTAAATTCTTTGAACATAAACATATAAAACAGAGTTCTAATTATATTCAGTCTTTTACATTTTTCAGCCTCATTCAACATTTCACACATCAACATTCAACACTTTTTCTTTCAAAAGCATGTTCCAATGATCCCATTATTCCAACTACATAACCTTTTATGTGTGTTATATCCAAAGGGTGGGAAGTATTTTTGAGCATCTGTAGCCTTGTTAATCATCCACAATGCGAGTAAATTACAGTGCTTATTTAATGGGCCTGTGTTCCATGCATCCTTATTTGGTTTATATATAAGCTTCCATACAGTCATTTTTTTCTGGCCTTGTTATTTCCTTTGTAATTTAGCATCTTCCTCCGACAGCTTGCACAAAGAGGACAGAGGTTAAACAACAACAAGCTGAACTATTCACCGCTGTGACTCACCTCAGAATGATGGCATGTAATGGAGGATTGATCTGAAGGAAACCAGGTCAATTTCCCTGGAGATCAATGCAGTGCTGGGTGCTGAATGACAGAGCGAAAGCCGATTGAGGTAATTTTGAGCTAAATCTGAGGCAAGCCTATAAAAATGTAAAGGTGCGCATAGTTATAAGGTTATTTTTAACTAATATCCTGGCACCTTATGAATCTTATGAGGTGAACTAAAACAAGCAACAGCAGTGAATCAAAAACTCATCTTTAGCCTAGTTTTGAATCAAAATGTTCAGCACTCAAGTTCAGATATGAAGACTCCAAAAAACATGCATAACTTAAAGTATGACACTCCTTCATTAATTTATCATTACAGGGCATACATACACTGTTATTTAAAGTCTAAGTTAAGAGTAGAGCTGTTAAGAAAAAAACACCGACATCAGGTGTTTTCCAGTTTGTGCCTCTAAGTAACTGTTGCACATTTTAAAAATAAATATATAAATAGGAATTCTGAATATATATATATATATATATATATATATATATATATATATATATATACACACACCCAGACATATAAAATGACATTACACAGCTGCCACATACTCGCACATTGAGACTCTTGGAGGTCGCATTGCATGACAGAAGTTTCATTTAAAATTCCTTAAGAGTGATCAATTGTGGCTCGTGAAGATTTTCTGCGCTCCATATTTGTAAATAGACCCTTTGTAAATACTGCCTTTCTTGCCTGTGAGACGGCTGCGCTGTGCACAGTTGCATTAAAAATTGATCTACAGCAGTGGCAGGATAGGAGAGGCTTAGCACATTGCCAAATGACTGATTAAAAGGAAAAGCTTTAATCTTTGCTTAAAAGTGTCGACCAACTTGGCATGCCCTCCGCCCTGCCCTACCTCGCGCTGGAGGAGAGGGAGGGTGCAAAAGTGGGCAAAGGGGGGGAAGGGCACAGCTACTGTATAGCTGCATAAAACAGGTCATGTGTGGGGTGAAGACTACATTAAACGCCTGGTTCTGAGAGAATTATGGAGAATTGTTGTGCTCAGGCTTTTCGGCCAATCACAGCAATTCAATGCATTTAGGCATGTAGATATGGTTAAGACAATCTGATGAAGGCCAAACTGAGCATCAGAATGGGGAAGAAAAGTGATTTAAGTTACTTTAAATGTGGCATGGTTGTTGGTGCCAGAGGGGCTGGTTTGAGTATTTCAGAAACTGGTGAACTACTGGGATTTTCACGCACAACCATCTCTAGGGTTTACAGAGAATGGTCCAAAAAATAAATAATATCCAGTGAGGGGCAGTTATGTGGGCGAAAACGCCTTGTTGATGCCAGAGGTCAGAGGAGAATGGCCAGAATTGTTCGAGCTGATACAATAGAAAGGCACCAGCCACTCAAAAAAACCACTCATTAGGTCTCTGAGGTCTGCAGAAGAGCATCTCTGAACACACAACGCATCGAACCTCGAAGCAGATTGGCTACAGCAGCAGAAGAACACACCGGGTGCCACTCCAGTCAGATAAGAACAGGAAACTGAGGCTACAATTTGCACAAGTCACCAAAATTAGACAATAGAAGATTAGAAAACCGTTGCCTGGTCTGATCAGTCTTGATTTCTGCTGTGACATCCAGATGTTAGGGTCAGAATTTGGCATAAACAACATGAAAACATGGATCCATCCTGCCTTATATCAATCGTTCAGGCTTCTGCTGGTGGTGTAATGGTGTGAGCAATGTTTTCTTGGCAGACTTTGGGCCTCTTAGTACAAATTGAGCATCATTAACGCCACAGCCTGCCTGAATTATGTTGCTGACAATGTCCATGACCACAGTGGACCCATCTTCTGATGGATACATCCAGCATAAAAACGCACAATGTCGCAAAGTTCAAATGATCTCAAACTGGTTTCTTGAACATGACAATGAGTTCACTATACTCAAATGGTCTGTGATGAAACGGGAGATTTCTCATCATGGATGTTCAGCCAACAAATCTGCAGCAACTGCGTGATGCTATAACAATATGAACCAAAATTTCAGAGGAATATTTCCATCAGCTTTTTGAATCTATGCCACGAAAAATTAAGGCAGGGTCCAACCCAGTACTAAGGTGTACCTAACAAAGTGGGCGGTGAGTGTAGGTTTGAAAAGACATGAGAGTGAGAAAATGTAGACAGAATTTGAATTTTATTGGTGAACTAACCTTTAAAAGTGAAGTGTGAGATATTTTTCTTTGTTCTTCTGTGTTAAAATGTAGTGACAACTACAAGTAAGCCAGAATAGATTGACTCGACCTAAAGTGTTGTGCTTTCAAAGCATTGATTTGTTTGTTTAAGCATGCCAACCTGCCAAAAACAACAGCACTTACAAAAGCTGCTTTTCTACTGTCGGGCCAGTGGGAGCCAGGGCTAACAACATGCCGAGCGGGGCCAATAGCTAGTAGCCCCGCAGCGCTGCCATAAAACCCGCCCTTAACATGCCTCCATAGAACAATGTCACACAACCCCACCATTTTACCAGCTGAGCTGAGTGAAATTTAGCTAGATCACAAAATGAGTAGGACAGAAGTGAATGTTTTGTCTTTACTTAAAGATTTAAGATTCCAGCATTGATATTTGACCAATGTTTTACAATAGAAAATGTTACAGTGGCAGTAATTTATTAATTTGTGTCAGGAGTGCACCTGAATCATGCTTAATCTAACTGGTTTTTACCATTTCGCATAAAAAGAGAACATACCTATTCGGTTGCACTTGCTTCCATTTATTTGCGCTCACAGGAATGTACAAAACAACTCCATTAAGGCCTTTAAGTCCAATGGCTTACACAATTAGACATATATTGATAAAATATTGTGAGCATTTCTATTAACTTTCCACATAATTATGCGATTTGAGAGATCTCTCCCGTATGTTATCCTTTCAACCAGATCAACAGAGGGAGCTCACGGACAGAAAACAGGATTTATGAGTTATACGAGTTAAGCGGAGTGCATGTTTTTTATGACATGTGGAATCAACAAAGGCACAGGGAAGAGACAGATAAAACTTGAAACCAAATAAATACATGATTGTAATCATATATGATTTGCCTACATTCTCCAAGCAGTCTTTCCATAAACATTATGTGTATTTGTTTTCGCAATGGTTAGTATAAGTAGCTTTTAATATATTTCTGCCTCATATAGTGATCAGAATCCCCGCCGGATCACAAGGAAGTTATTAACCGTCTCCTGACTCAGGTAAACTACACCTTTGGTCACTCCTCAAGCCCCAGTTGGCCGGCTTTGGACCAAACTTATTTAGCGGGCCAAAAACCCTGCAGCCGTTGGCCCCGTGGAAGCCCCGATGAGGCCCGATCAAGCCCCGGAAGTTACAGGTGACACGCCACTGGCCCTGGGACGCACTAGCATGCTTGCTTTTGGTCCAACAGTGGAAACACGGCTAATAAAGTCCTCGTTCACTTTGTTCATTATGTATTTGATTATTTGATTATTAAATATAGTAGTTTATAAAAATGCCACTATTGTATTACATAGGCTAATGAACAAATTTGTAATCATGATACTAAATAATGAGAAGTGTCTCAAGGAGTGAAATAAAAGAAGCAGGATGAAAAAGACAAGATGTAGACAGACATGCTCTTCAGTGTTTGTATAAGCCAAGCCTTATAGATGGGGGTGTGCCTGTATGTGTTTTCACTGGCATTGCAGAGAGGAGCAAGGGGAATAGAGAATCTGATTTCACAGAAACTGGAGCTCGCTTCAAAGAAGACAGCAACTATCCCCCACTGATAGAGCACAAGCAAAAGAAAACAGCAACCAAGTATGTAACTCAGACAAACACACATTAACACAAGTGCATATGCTCATGCTTAAGACTCAAGCATTCAAACACAAGTTATTTTCCTCTTCAGTCCTGCACAACAATAAGTTCCACTCTCATTAATAACATCCCCAGCTTCTGCACCCATTATTTATCCCTACTTAACCTCATGCTTCTTCATTGTCAATTGGTCATTTATTATCATTAATGTTGCGTTTTTATTCATGATATGGATATTTTAGAAGCTACAGTACTTCAGTAAATAAAAATGATGTAACCATAGCACTCTATCCTCAGCATCAGTTGTATTGAGTACCAGCACAGTACCTGTGGGTTGTCTAACTTGTATACTTAGTAATGCAACTGCGAACGTTAACAGTCAAAAGCACTTCTTAGTCAAAAAGTAAATTTCGAAGTAACTATTATTGCAGTACATTTTGCAAGAAAATACTATTTCAGTTTAAATTTCACGTTTAATTTGATGTGTTACTAGCCATTTCTTTGTAATTGTTTGTGTAATTTATTATTGAAATAGATTGTAGTTTAGTGAAAATTTTTCCAGTGTTATTGAAATTGATTTTAGAAAAATGACTAAATTTCACTGGTACTGGTAGTGACCACTGAAAGTCAGGTATATCGTGACAACCCGGTCTTGATATGGTCTTTCCTCTTAAAAGGGAGACCTGAACATCATGATGTCCTGGAAATGCTGTCCCGAGTCTCACACTTTCTCTCTCACTGTCTTTCTTTCTCACTTTTGGTCTTCCTCCATTCTGCGAGAATTGTGAGCTAAAAACCAATCAGTTAGAAGATGATGGGCCAAAGTATATAGAATAATTCGCCACAATATAAATATCAAGTTTAGAAATGAATCACTTAGAGAAGCTGATAAAAATGGGCCATAGTCAGCCTGTCTGCTCCACTTTCACCCAAGTGAGAGCTTCATTAGCCAGTCTCTTTCCACTGTGAGAGTGCAGTGCGAGATTGAGGGAGAGAGAGATAGAGAGAGATAGAACCTGCTAAATTATTTATGGGTAAAATCCTACTTAATTGGTATCAAGTTTTTAAATGGGGTCAAATGTTGTTGTGCAGCATCACACAGGCTGTTCTTTTACCCAGTGCAGGGGCATCGCATCAGATGCTGAGCGCACATCAACTGTGTTCAAAAGCCTTTGATAGGCACGGCCCACTGTGCCAAGTCAGGACAAAAAAGGGGGGGGGGGGGAGGAGTTAATGAAAAGAAAACAAGTAAAGTTTATTGTATATTGTGGTTCATTAGCTTTTAATGTACATACAATTCTAGTACTTTAATTGCGAAGGCCTTGTTAGCCTCCTAGCATGTGCTAAAACAATACACTTCATTGAAGTCTATTATTAGTACAGAGCAAGGGGAAATCCTGCCATGGTAATATGTGTTACATCACTTTGATATGTGGGTAAACTTCTTTGAGAGACTATATTTATTATATTTTAGCACTGTGCTGCTCTTCGTTGCTCTATCTTTGTTTGTCTTGCTTTATATTGTGTTGTCTAAATGGTTTGCTTTATTTGTTCATTCCATGTATTTTTCTTAAGTCTTTGAGTGTTCGGTACTGTGTTCCTCTAATCGGAAGAGGAAAAGCTATTTCTTAGATGTTGCTAATGAAACTTAATGGTGTTCTCATTTTAAAAGGGATAGTTCACCCAAAAAGCATTTACCTACTCTCATGTTGTTCCAAACCTGTATGACTTTTTTTTTCTGTGGAACACAGAAGAAGATATTGTTGTTTTAAACCCCACTGACTTTCATTGTATGAACAAAAACAGTTGAAATATTTTACAGTTTTTGACAATTGCATAGACACCATTTCTGAAACTATGGCTCATTTTCTCTAAACTCTACACACAAAACTCCAAAACACTTACACAACATGCAAAAGAAATCGCATTCAACACATGCATCATAACTCTACACACAAACCATCAACTGATTGGCTCTTATACACAGCAACTACACAGGGGTGTGACAAATGTAAAACACTACCGTCTTGTTTTGTTTTGTATGTTCAGTGTGCAGCAGAGCACATAGCTATTTGCCATTCAATCAGTATGCATGCATGTTCGGATTATATTTACATTAAATACAGAAATGCATTTGCTTTGGATTCAAAGTTAACTAATTAGCTATATTTACCATATTCAGAAATGTAACTGCATTTGGTGTTTTGCAAAAAGTTTGTTTTATGATTTCAAACTAAGAGTGAAGCAGATGATGTGCTTGCTGTCTTGTAGACTGGGTCTGAAGATTGAGTACATAATGGTTTCACATATTATGCCTGAAGAACCACTTTTAGTGTGCAAGCAATTTTAAAAACTGTAAACAAGTTTTTTTTGTGTGTGTTCTGCAGGAGAAGCAAAGTCATTCAGCTTAGAACAGCATGGGAGTGACTAAAATAATAATTTTTGCATGAATATCTCTTTAAGTGTCAACTTTGTCACAGATGTTTCTCCTAAATATAAATAAAAAACAAATGAGACAATTATTAACATACTTTAAGAGTAGAGAGCTATAATGTTCATAGGATTAAGGAGGCTCAGATAATTCACTTTTGGAGTAGTTTGTTGAGAAATGTTTGAGTGCAGGCTTGCAGACTGATATCTAGGTGAATCCATTTTGATGCATTTTTTCGAGACTCTAGAGAAGACACGTGAAATTACTGGGGTCTTTCTCATGAGCAACATCTGACAAGCAGTAGGCTATAAATCATTGCTGAGGAAAAATTAAACATTGAAGAGAAGATTTGTACATTTTTTTTCTTTCCAATGGGTTTCCCTGAGTCTTTGCCTACATACCTGTCTCTCATTCTGCGTGACCACAATGCATCCACACTAGACAAACCTTGTCTTGTGGAGCACTGGAGACAGCCTAATGCTTATAGCACACAACTTTTCCTTTCCTTTTCTCTTTTCCCATCCTCACACTGGTTAGCTAGACCAGTGTTCACTCACCCACACCACCATCACCGGCTTTGGTCTGGTCCACTGCAGTGTCTGCAGCACAACCTCCAGCACATGGATGCTTCATTTGATGGCTTAAAGAGAAACCCATCCCTCCGAGAGGAGTCTTCACATGGTACATCAGTGGAGAAGAGCCGGGTGCTGTCTGAGAGGGAGAAGTACGGAAATGGCTTCTCATCAATCACCTTCCGAGAGAGGCATGGCAGGAGAGGAGATCCCAGGGGGAACCGAGGGAAGAAGCGAGCAGTCAGGCAACTGTCTACACTGGCTGCAGAATGTAGACCCAGACTCGAACGCCATGTCTCCTGTGTGTATCCGAGAGATGTATAGGGGTAGACGCTCTTCTGTGCCTTCGGGAGGTGACGGGAGATGGAAATGGACAGGTGAGCAATAGAAGAGGGAAAGCACATGTTATGCATTGTTGTATATGTCTGTTGGGAGATACTAATGGTTATGTTGCTGTGTTTCCATTTTTCAACTGTATTTCTCATTACAGTCAAAGTATCCCTGAGTCATGAAAGCCCTCTGTCCCAGCCTATACACAGCAAATCCTCTCAAACTGTCCACAACAACCTCCATCTTGGCTCGGTTTCCAAGACTCTCAAGGAAACTTGCCTAGAGCTACGTGAAACTGGCAGTGTATTCCTCTGGCTCAGACTAAAGAGATGTGTCCACGTCAGCTGGTCCAATTCTGTCTTGCAGACATCTAAAAACCACCCCCAGGGAACTGCTCTGCCAGGACCACCACATATAACCGGGGGTAATTCACAGCTTTGAATGAATGGATCTTAAAAGGTCCATACAAGTTAAAAACACATTTTTAAGAACTTGCAGTATTTTACTTGCTGCTACAAGAGCTTCTGACCACCTCCTTGTTTTCTACCATGGAACTGAAACCTCCAAATGTTTGCAGGATGTGCACAGCTGCAGCTCTGGGATGTTTCGTGGTGAGACATTTCCACATTTGGAAAATCACTCCAGGGTCTGTGCTTTAATAAATATGCGTGAAAAATGGATTTGTCATATAGACTACTGTGAATGGATTTGCACAACAATACAGATATAAAAACAGCTCCTTGTTGTCTTTTAATGTTTTATTTTGGTTTGATGTATACGGTTTGATCCACCCACAACACTAGTATCAAGTTGGTGGGCATCCCAGCTAACAGGAAATGTTCTGGCAAGGTTTTCTCAAATTTATGGTTCTTCCAGTAATGTTAACAGAGCGTTCTTTCAAAGTTATCTGTTTTTTAATAATGTTCTCAAAACATTTGCACAAAAACATTATTTATATTTTGTTCATGGAAAGTATTTTTTTCTTGAAATGTTTATCTATTTTTTGAATGTTCTCTGTACATTCTGAAACATTCCTATGATGTTTGCAAAATTATTAAATGGAATGCTCCCTTAACGTTTGGATTTATGAACGCTAGCAAAATATTCTTAAAATATTATTTTTATTTATTTCATAACTGTATGTTTGGTGTTTTGTTTATTTTCCGCAATCATTTGTTAAATTCACAAACAAAGCTTTTAAACTGTACAATTAATAAATGATCAATAAGTTGACAACACATGTTTTTACATTGCTTCAACTCATCAAAATGAGTTAAGCAATTTTCAACTTTTTTAAATAACTTATACAAGATTCAAGTCAGTTTAATGTAAACATCTAAAACCCTATTCGCATGGGATTAGTATTATCTGGGGACCTCGTGTGATTTAGAAATTACCCACCCACATTTGAATTTCGTATGGCACATTCGCACGGGATAAGCGAAGCCTGTGATTTTACTCGAATTTACTGATTTATCTCCCGGATATGATGTCAATAGGCTATTGCTTGTAAGTGTCTGTGATCTTAATCCCGTGCGAATCGGTCATGTCTGTAATTTGTAAAGTAAAAATTCCCCCGCAAATGACCTACCATATTTCGCCGAACACCGAGGTCCTGTGATAATATTAATCCCGTGCGAATCGGCATCTCTGTGATTTGGCGGGGTCATTTATAATTTTTTCAAGGTTTTTGTTTCCTGTGCGCTTTTTTATCCATTTTCGCGAAGAATGGAGGCTGCGTTGGAGTGTTTTGATAGTATTTTGGGTGCTGGGTCATATCGCTATACACCATGATACGATATAACTACAATTTGCAGAAAGAGAAAGCTGAAAACCATCAGAAGAGCGAAACAAAAATAATGATTAGATGGAGATGGATGACATATCAGCATGTGGTAAGGAACATTCTTCTGTTTATGATCATACAGCTAGACCTATAATAACAAGACATTTCCAAGCAATAGCCTATTGACATCATATCCGGGAGATAAGTCAGTAATTTTGAGTAAAATCACAGGCTTCGTTTATCCCGTGCGAATGTGCCACACGAAATTCAGATGTGGGTGGGTAATTTCTAAATCACACGAGGTCCCCAGATAATACTAACCTCCTGAGACCCGAGAGCTTGCCTGGTGTGCATTTTATAATTGTTCTTGCTATTTGGGATAAGTTGGACCTAATAAGTATAATAACTAAAATTTGTTTTTGTACTGGAAGTAGTTTTTGCAGAAAATGATGTCCTCATGCGAGGACAGTGGGTCTATGTTTTACCATTAAGATGTCCTCATGCAAGGACAGTGGGTCTATAATTTACCATTTTACTAGCAATTATGTGAAGTGTCAGTACAAATGAAGTGATAAACACTTGACAAAATCTTTACTATTATATATTATTATTTACTATTATAAAATTTTATAATAGTACTGGTAATGGCCAGCAGGGAGCAGTAGAAGGCCACTTATTGGCTCACTTTCATTTTGAAATTCTTGATTTTTACCAGTTTTCTGCACTACAGCAAACCAGTTTTTCCATGTTAACTCAATAATTCATGCTTACACACACACACACACACACATACACACACAGACAAATGTTGTTTTTTCAATGCTATTGTGATCCGTCTAAAAATTCCCAAGTTTAGCTAACCACATGGTAGAATAAATAACGTAATATAGTCCCAATGTCCTCAAACGAGTACTTCACATTTACTGATGTCCTGGAGTGCTACTATTACTAAAATATGTCAAATTTTAATCCCCATATGATGATGGAGACAGTATTGTACATAAATACATTTGTTTCATTCATATAATTTGAATAGATTTTTTACCTGGGTCATTTTTCTTTCGGGAAGTGTTTTGCTGATATTTTGCTGATTTTCCAGCCATTTTCTTCTCACTGACATTGGTGTAATGTTGTTATATCACCACAAGATGGTGTGGGCAGTGTCCCTAAATGTGGCCAACATGTCTAAGATTTACAAATTTGACTATCATTGTGTCAAGAGGCAAAAATGTAATGTCCTCATACGAGGACGCAGGGACTCAGGAGGCTAATCCAGTGCGAATAGGGCTTTAGTTATATATTTTTTTAGTTGTGTACTTACATTATCCCGACTGTTTCCAAAAACTTTCAAACCAGGAGAAATTTGTAATTTAATTCGAAGACTTTATTTACGTTTTGTCGCCGTCAATGGCGTCATATCCGCCTTCTCCCTGGTTTCCGCTTGTGCTGCCATAGCAACCAGAGCCATCTGATAGTAACCAAAGCGACAGACGTGGACAAATGTGTAGTTCGCAATGTCTATTTGCACGCTGTTGTTGTTGTTTCGTTCAAACATTATGGACCATGGCAAGCAGACTTTGGATAAAAAGGAGAACTAAAACGAGAATCAATATCAGCGCGGTGTTTTCGAGATGCCGAGAGCTCCCATAGACAGTATAACGAGAGCTCCACATCCGAGACTTCGACCGCTCCTACATGTAGCTTACTTTATTAAACAGGTGAGCACATTTACATAAAACTAATCAATGTTATATAGTTCAACAATGATAAAATGTCAGAATATGATCTGTATGTTATTCTAATGTTGATCTAGCTTACTGCTAGTCTCATACAGACAAACTAACACATACATTTCAACACATTCAAATGCAGTTTAGTGTGCTAGTGTAATGTTAGACCAAGTGAAACAGCGCTGCGTTACCTCACAAGTTTAATTTGTCTAATAAACTGACCTGTGAGTAGTAATTCTGCGTGTAGCTCGGTAGAATGAAATGTCCATATTCCTTTTATATCCGCGGGACTCGCGTCGCGTTTGGAGCTGATAGCTGTCTCTTAGCAATCCCGAACTGCTTCATATCACAGTCATGATAAAAGCATCGATGTAACGTTATTCAGTCATCCATAAACATTATTAGATCGGTCGGCTTGACGTTGACGACAAGATCTACGCCTTTGTTATTATAAATAGGTTAGCGACCCCTAGTGGCGAAAAATGCCATACTGTCCGTTTAAAAAAATTAAGACAGCAACTTTTTTTTTTTTTTTTTTTTTTTACAGTGATATGAATGTCAGTCAAAAACCTTCGTGGAACAGTCTCAAACTCGTTTGTAAGTGGTTTGAATCAGAAACACAGTCACTACAATGACTATTAAATGGGAGCTAAATCTCTTCTGAACAGCCATCTTTATGGTTTCAATTACCATTCAAATGCACACACTGTAAAAATATATCCTACCAATGCATGTGAAGATGTAAGTTGCTTTGGGTAATAATAGTGTCTGCCACACGCATACATAAATGATAGTAATAATGACAGAAGTATGACAAAAATGTAAATTCTGTGTGGTAATCAGTGAATGCTACAGATACAGTGATACAGTGTTTTCATATGTTAACTTGTGTAGCTCAACTGGCAGAGCATGAAGTAATGTTAGTTTGATGTTATACTTTTGCTAAAAGTGTCTGATCAGTACAAAAAATCTAAATCTAAACCTTTTTGTTGTTGTAAGTTCTCTCTTGTGGAGATGTTGACACTTTATGTGAAGTCACATATTATTCCTGATAAAGTTCTAGTCACCCACGGATGGACGTTCTGACTCTCTCCACTCTATCGGAGTTTATTGATTCCAGTGCAAGCGGTCGATCAACCTACCTGTGCAATCGGATTCTCTCTCTCTTGCACTATATCAATACTCTCATCTACTTTCCTATCGATCACCTCTCCATCCTCTTTCTCTCCATCGTGAAGTGGTCTCACCATAATGCTAATTTTGTGACAGATTTACAATAAATCTGAGGTTATTATTTAACTGTTCCATCTTTGGCGTTTTCTGTGATTTACTGTTGAAGTGGGAAGGAAGAGTTATTGTCGACGCAGATGTCCCACATCGAACTAGAAGGTAAGCCTGGTCGTAACTCACTACCCGAGTGTCTAGTTAGTCAATCACTTGTTCTGTAATCACAAATGCTGCCAGATATTACATGAATGATGAGTGGCAATAAAAGATCTTGCGTTTTTCTGTACCGGGGTCTTAGCCTAAGTGTTATTGGCTGAGGCCACTTTGTCCCAGGAGAGCTAGACTGTGAAACACAATCCACTGAAATATACTGCCTCATTGGCTCTGACACTCCTGCCACTGCAATGTGTTATGGTAGTTGTATTTGTTTGAGAGTGAATTTAGTAGAAAGACTGTAGTGACATCATTGTGGCAAACAGGACCATAAACTTATCCATCCATCCGTCTATTCGAAGAACCCTTTCGAAAATTAACCATGGTTTTACTACACCAGAAATAAATAACTAAATAAAAGAAAACAAAAAAAACTTGGTTATTGTTACTCTGGTAAATTAACCATGGCTTTGCTACTCTAACCATAGGTTAACCATGGTATTATATATATATAGCCTAACTTATATAAAGTTTTATATATAAAGTAGCCTAGCCTACAGTACAAATGTTACTGCTGCTCATCACAACGGCTGTCACCAGTTGCTAGGTGACAAAACCAGACCATCTCATTGAACAACTCCCTGGACACAGCTTGCAACAATTTGTTAATGTGACAATATACTTTGTTAGTTTAATTTTCCAGATAACCAGTGGTGGAATGTAACGACATACATTTACTCTGGATTAAAGTATAATTTTGAAGTAGGCTAGATTGTTAATCAACTCCACTTCATCTCAGAGGCAAATATTGTAGCCTACTTTTTATGAAAAACTGACTTCTTACACATGGATATTAGATTTTGATATTAGATATTGTTTAAATATATATATATATGAACAGTATATAATAGAAACACTAAAAATATGTCTTATAGATCAGAAATCGGTCCTGGAAGGCCACTGTGTCCTGCAGAGTTTAGCTCATAGGACAGTTTTGCATGTTAAAATATTTAATGGTTTGATTTTTGAGAATGTGAGTTAATTTCTTTTATTCCCATCTCAGTGACTGGCAGCCGTCGACTGAGTCAGCCCTGCAAACCTGTTGGTGGACAGTGGAAATATGCACCCATCCCAGATGATGTCCCGCTGGCAGAGGCCTTGCCAAAACAGTCTCTATTGTGCAGCCCATCCAGGATCTCCTGCTCCTGAAAAATGTTTTCTTACAATCTGATTTATGAATACTGAATTTAAACTTTTATTTTGTTAAACATTAACTTATCTTGATAGTTGTAAAAAATACTGTAAAAATGTATAGAACAATATATTTTGTATCAAATGTACAAATTCATTGTCAAGAAAATTACAGAATAATTTCTTTATTACATTTAAAAGTCATAACTTGCATTACAAAAATAAACAATGCACATAAATAATTTATTGTATTAACTCAACTACAAATAATGTATAGGATTGTTTAATGTACAAATTTTAATTCACATAAGCAAACGTTTATTTAATCTGTCAAGAAGAGAAAACAATCTGTTCATTCTCTCCCTGCTCTCCTGTGATCTCCTCTCCTCTGTCTCTCTCTGAAACTTCATGTCCTCCCGAACTAGCTCCATCAGCTCATCCTCTCGGTCTCGTTTCTCTTGGCTGCTGCTGTGCTGGTTCCTTGTTCTATCCTTTGCGGCCCGGGGAAAGAAGGACGGTAGGTAGGCAGGGTTGCCAGGTCTGTGCAACCAAAGTAGCCCAAAAAGCCCATTTGCTTTTCTCCATCGGGCGACCGAATTCGCCACTGGATTTGTGCATCTGAGGGATGTTTTGTCGGTGTTGGAGTTCCGAAATCGTACTTACAAGCGGTGGAAATCAACCCGCGGAAAAAAAATGTTTACTGTGGCAACAACTTAAAAGTATCCAAATTCCGCGGGAAAACCTCGGACTTGGCAACACTGACGGTAGGCTGCAGAAGGATCCTTCAAATGCGACCTTCGGAGGATGCAGCCCCTGAATTGGGACACAGCTAATCACTAATCAGTCAACGATTCTTTCAAAATTTTTGATTCATTCGGGGATGAAATGAGGGACGAGTCTTTGTTCACTCAACCGATTCTTTCAAACTTACTGATTCATTTGCTAGAAGCTTGTTTACTGATTCATTTGCTAGAAGCTTGTGTTGCTAGGAGAGACCCCGCGCCGAAACATTTGAACTCTTTACTGTTTTCTTTGACGGAGCAACACACACGAACTAACTGCCAATAGCCTATTGAGTCCGAAATGTAAGTAACACAATATACATTTCTTGTTTATTAAACAACATTGAACATTACTCGTGTCGCTTAAGATGCAGCCTGCTCTTATCTTTGATAACTTTTGGTGCCAAAATCCAATGTGCAGGTTTATTGCCTGGGCATTTATGACCATACTTGAATGATGTTAGGAATCTCTTTATTGATAGAGATAAGGATATGATATAAGCTAAAAGTGCTGTTTGTTTTTTGTTTGTTTTTTGACTGCATACAGCATGTTCACGACCAAGAGATCAAGCATGACAGCTTTATTGCAGCTTTATTGATACAGGAGGCCAGAATAATTACACAATGGCAGGCTGACACTATTGATCACACTATTGATAATCATATTTTAATGCAAAGCTCTGCTCCCTGAACACACAAACAAACAGCCAGGAGTGGTTGATCTTTCCCAATAAGAGACAAAACATGACACATGCTCATACCCAAAATTCACACAAATCATAAATCATTTAGCCTTTTTTAAAAACATATTCTGATATGAAATGTTGCAGGCAAAATAAATAACTAAATAAATAAATTGGTTTCAAAGAACTAGAATAGAGAATAGAGATGAACAGCACTTTGTAACACATAGGAGGACAGTGATGATAACTCCGTCTGGTCTGATGATCATTTGTACTGATAACTGGCAGAATGCAGGGCCCTTACAGAAGATGACGTTCTTTAAATGTCCCGTATGGCATAATATGACAAGAGGAAATAGCATTAATAACAGTCACCCAGAGGGGTGTGTGAAAAGAGGGAAGAGTGTACTTAGACTTAAATTACATCCATCCTATGCCCTATTTCAAATGTCAGTCATCAAACCAATATTTTGGTTTGTTGTATTAACTTTTTTGTTTGACTTTTCCCACAGTGCTCCATATATTTTCATTCTTTCACCGCTGCAGTTGGTTGCTGAAGTCCAAGTGCAACATATAGTAAAAATTAAACAGGATTTGTGTGACATTGAGAGGCATGAGCTAAAATGTATTGATGCATATGGTTTTCTGAATTATCGCCCTTTGATCCACACCTAGAAAAACATTAAGCTTACATAAAAAGGAAAGACCAAATTTATTGCTATATGAGGGAACAAAAATAGTTCTTACGACTCGTTAAAATGAGCAGCACTAGACCGTGTTTCCGTTTTGGCAAAGAGTTCAAAGCACATCTCTCGTTCTTTTTTTCCATTTCAGCCAGACCCTGAGCCACTGGGGTGCAGTTTCACAAAGATCATACCACTGAGTGGTTTTCAGATTTAAGGGCCAAAGACCCACAAATGTTCTTGGCCGTGGTATTCAGTGACAAAACTTTGCAGTTTTAGCTGTGAATATGTGGCTGTTCAGATAGCAGATCAAATTGGACACATTATGGAATGCCAAAAATTCAGGTTGTTTCAATCAAGATGAATTGTTTTAAATGAAATTAAACCAGACCAAGTATGCAATAACTTTACCTAGTTATGGGGGCAGGTAGAATGATGAGACATGCAGTCGCTTCTGAATCAGATGCCAAGAAAAATACAGTTTTCCTTTTATATGACCAATTGAATGAACAGAGTCTCCTTTATGAGACTATCCTCCCTTTTAACTATGCCGTCTGCTTACATAGGACTGCTGTTACAATGGATTACACAGATAATTAAATGAGTGATTACTTTTAAATATGTTGTGATATGGTATGCTTAGAATGATGTAATTGCATAGGCTAATATGAGGGGACTTGGAAAGTGAGCTTCATACACACACACAAAATGATAAAACAACTGTTCTTCAAAAGCACAGTTGTCGGTACCCGGACAAAAGCTGTTATTTCATCTAAGCAAAGGAACAGCGATTCTCTGTGACAGCGTGATGGATATAAGTAAGCTGCGTATTTACAGAAGCTGATTGCATTTGAAAAAGAAAGAGTTTTCCACCCATCCTTTCTCTTATCTCCGGTCATAAATCACCCCTGCTGGCCTGCATAAATGGGGCTCTTCATAAACTTGGCACAAGCAATTCCATTTTAACCTTTACATGTGGCACTGGTCATACACTCTAAATGCAGACTGTGACCCTCATGACCTTGACCATTCATATTTAATAGTTATTAAAAGCCGGTGGCAATCTAGGCAACAAAAACAGCATCTACTGCATGACAACTAAAATCATTAATGTGTTTTCCATAAGACATGTTCACAGGTAAGATATGCATAAAGATGAGCAGTTGAGCATGTGCGCTTCCTGCGTCTTTCCATTTCATCGAATGCTCCATAATCAGTCTTATGGCCATGCTAACCTTTGACTTGGGTCCCCACTGTAAAGGCATTGCTCTTTGCCCCTAGTCCATTAGACCTGGCTGAAGTATACCTTTATAATTGCCACAGCGACCATCAAATGAACATATGAAAGCATAGTGGGGATGGGTAGAGGAGTCTGGCTGCTAACCTTTTGGCCTCTGGGTCAACATGTGCACCAGATGCTTTTGTCGAGACAGTTCAATCTGCCTTTAGCTTTGTACTGTATGGGTCGGCATGTCAGGATTATTGATGGACCCCCGACAAATATTTTATAGTTTGTGTTCGACCTTTGACGTCGGTGGAGCAAAATGACAGCAGACTATGTGTCACCACTGCAAACTACATCAGAATAAATGGCTGCAACGGTTGAATGAACCCTGTTTACAGTTTTAACGTGATCAGAGATCTGTGCTCTTTTTGTATATTTTAATTTGGCTTCAAAGTACTGAGTTAATAGATAGTTTGGTTGCATTTGCTGACCCTTGTAAGAGGCCTTCTTAGTTGTTGTTATTTTGTTCAGTGTTACCAAAAGACCCTGTATAGTGTTACGGATCCTGAATGCAGTTTTCCTCCAACCATTCCCCTTAAACAGTGACTCAGTGGCAACATCAAAGGCTTCACAAACCCTCAAGTTTCTGCACTTTACAGATATACATAACAAACCATGACAAAAGGATTGTGCCTTGACTTGCTTGTTTGGTTCTAGACGGCTCAAAGGTGTTGCTGCGTTTCCATTCCATTTGTTCTTTTTGTTTTTCTTCTGTATGAAATATTGTTGTGTGTATCACAGTACTCCGACACTTTGTCCACATTATGTGTGGTAGCTTGACGCTAACTTTCTATACTTTGCTCTGGCTATCTCAGCACACCAGACAGGCAAGCAAAGAGAAAAAGAACAACGAAATCCCTCAGCTAGCCACCCTCCCCTTTAGCACCGTTAGCCTCTTCATAACACAGACCCAGGCTTATGCTGAAGCACTGTGATTAAGATAAGCCCAACCGCAGCTGGACAATTACCTGACAACTAACCTTTTCTGGAGCCACTTAAGGATGTAAGGACCCCTGAGAACTGTTGTTTTTTTTAGAGGAACACGGCTCTTGACAGCAAGGATCCTGGGAAGAGGCTAGCAATGAGTTAGTATCATAGCTGAGATTACCTTATTTCACCCACAGCATCAATGTTGAAGGACTTTGTTTCTAGACAGAGCTGAAAGGGCATTAGGATTGATTTGGTCTGTGGGGGGAAAAAGGTCTGTTGAGTGTTTACACTTCAGTGCCTTCAGTGGAAGGACAGTAAGTAATTCTGCTCAAACAAACAGAGATGGAGACATCAAACCTGAATGAGTAGGCCTACATCTTTTAAAAAATGGCAAATGGTATTGGATGCGTGTATTCATATCAAACTTTTATGAAATCAACCCTGGTATAACTGAAATGTAATTTCGACACGTTCAAATTGTGGATGCATGCAAGGTGTTGAACTGGTCATTCAAGACTTGATGGGAGAAGAACCACCGTTATTAAATTTGTGTAAGACTTCATTGTCTTGTGAGCATAAATTACTGGACTGCAAATATAATGTTGAAATATCTTTAGTTTGTCCTTAAATGTCAGTAAGAGTTTATTGTTTGTATTAGAAACTATTAGCCATGGTAGAAAGAAGAAAGAGAGAGAGAACAAGCGAGAGAGAGAGTCTTTAACTCGAGAAACTAGTGTGTAATATTACAGGCTTTCCTGTAGCCCACAATGCTAAGGTCATGGGTTTGGTTCCCAGGGAAAGCAAGAACTGATAAAAATGTTAATGTGTACCCTGAAGGCAATGTCTGCCAAATGCATACATATAAATTTAACAAAGCATTGCATTTTCACTTGAAAATATTCAAACACAGGCCATTTTAGGTGCGGTGATGTAATATCAGTTACTTGTTTTTATAAGGTGAATTACGGCACTTATGCTCATGTGACCCAAACCTGAAGTGACCATTTTAAAGGTGTAATTCACTCAGAGTATTGCACTCAGAACATTTCTAAACTAAAGACTTGGAACCACCACTGGACTGAGGATGCACATCAGATTGATTTTGTTGTGTGTGTCTGTGCATGTTATGTGTTCCAGGCCCTTTAGAGTCCACATAGAGGGTCCTGGCCGGAGCTCCACACACTCTCTCATCTTCTGCCCAGGCCTGCAACATCACAACGACAGCCCCAGAGCTAGCAAACACAGTCAGGGGTGAGTGTTTATAGGCTACATTTGTTAGGGTTCTCACTGTGGTGCTTAAATATGATACCCATATGTTCAGCTAATGCACAGAAACTGTTGCTTGGTAGGATGGTGTTGTAAACATCTCGGAGGTCACTCGTACCTGTGATTGGCCGAGGCAAAGCGCACATAACCTGCACAGCTAGACAGTCGGTCATTACCAATCCATTCTGAGCTGTGAGTGGGGGACGTAAGTATTCAAGACTTATGGCTTTGTTCAAGTGGAGCGCGAGCTTTCTCCTGGGGTTAATGCCCGCTGTGAATGCGGCTGTCAGAATCGAGCTTCTCTCTGGTTTACGCTCGTGAGGCAAAGTCAGGGGTTATTTGCTGCTATTTTTACAAGAAACGGGTTGATTTGTCTTAGGCCATTACCGTCTATTATGGCCGGGAGTCTCCGGGAAGGAGGTGGGAAGCAGCAAACGCTGGCATTCTGCCTAAAGAGAAATCAATGAAACAAATTAATCCTTCGCAGGCCGCACTGACACAGTAATCCATCATTCAGGGGTGCTTTTACACACCGAATCAGGGAGCCAGGGCTGAGGGAGAGAGCCCCAAGGGATCGCTCGCTCGCACACACATACACACAAGGCAAGACATGAACAGTCTGGTGGCACCCGCCACACAGCTGCAATCCCGCAGCCCAATGTCTAAAGGGAAAGAGATGAAAGACGTAGCATTTTATAATGGTCATTGCACGGAACATGTTCCAAGGTCGCGTCATAGTCGACCGTCTGTGGTGTTTACTGTGTGTTGATTGTCGGCGACACCACCTAAACGCCAGTAAAGAAGGCACTGACAGACATGGTACAGTACATGAAGGAGAGCCAAAAAGTAGAGAAAGAATACGACAGAGGGGCATTGAGATTTCTTTTCCACCCACCACATCATGTGGTGTCGCTTTGTTCAGAAAGCTAAACATTCACTCACATTGTTCCAGTGATCAGGCACTGTGATGCAGCAGTGCATTTCCTTGGAGACCTGCTTCCTGAAGCAGAGCAAGTGTCATCATCAACAAAATACACCATTATAACCACATGTAAAGATTAACATTATAGATAACCTCATCTTCCAGACCCCAATCTCTAAATGAACACAAGAAATATTTAAAAACAAAAATACTATGATACAGTACGTGCAAATGTGGCATTGTGGAGGAACCGACCAATAAGAGAACATCTTCAATGATAGCACATGATAGGGTCATGTGATCTGCTCTGGGAAACATCTCTGTCCTTTGAGAGCTGTACACAATAATACTCCAGATAAAGCATGTGATTTCAGACAAAGAGAAACGCAGGAAATGAGAAACAGAAGAAAAGATGTTAATATCCACATATGCAAAATAATTTATTTGGAGGCATTCAGATATGTCAAACTTTAACACTGGTCAGATCATATACATTCTGCACATTAAATCAATACATAGAGGATTACTGCTCTAAATTTAATATTTACAATATAGTATGGCATACTTTATTAGTTGTTTTGCACTTTTGTTGCTGCTACACAGGTAAACCCCAGGGGATGGTGAACATAAATAAGGCAGAACCAGCTCTTCAAGGTAATGAATGACACTTACCTTTAAGCTTTTTCTTATAGATGACTAGCAATATGGGGATATTTCAGGACAAGAGGAAGGAGGTCAAAAACACTGAATATATAGCCAATCAATATATTTTGTGATTGTGGTATGAGGAGGCAGAAGTCATATATTATTACCCCCCCCCCCCCCCCCCGCTCCACTGCTCCTAATGCCAAAAACATACAATTGTAAAAACATATTGTTTGTGATCTGCAGAGAATGCTTTGTTGCAAACATTCATAATCATTTAAAGCAGAAAACATGTGGTTTAAAATCAAATAAATCCAGCAAATTAGGAACATATGTTGACTGGTGAGTAGTTTGTTTCATCAGTCAATTGATAATAGCTCAATAAACATATTGGCAGATAGGGTTCACCGCATATGTTGCAACTGACAACTCTGTCTGTGTAATAAAAGATTAAATCTGACACTTTCATGGCTAAAAACATCATTGTGTTTTCAGACATAGAATGAAATAATACAGTATGAGATGATCCCTAATACTGCATGCATGTGTCATAATAAATGAATGGATCATCTCACATATATGTAAAAAGAGTCTGGAAGTTTATGAGCATTACAATACAATGACTAGATCTATTTATATGGATTGCTTTGTTCATTGTCCCAGGTGTTCCTCTAAGTAGCTATACTGCCAAATAAATAAATAGGTTTGTCATCATGTAACATAACAAATTTGTTTCATGTGGTAACATATATCAATTGGTAACAAAAATATATTGATTTGACTAGATTAAACTGATGACATTATGGTGGCATCTAAAAAATAGGTCAGGCAAGGGAGACAAACTCTAAAAATGTATATTTTTAGTAGTTTATATTTTTTTTAAATTGAAACTGACTAACTTACAAAACATCCTGCTATTGAAAATGTAACCGCTAATAATTAATCATGTAAACTAGTTTCCTTTTTCGTAATCCTTTTCATACAATGAATAATTTAGAAAACTTGCACAGAAATGTGTGAGTTTGCATTCTCTCTCATTCTTTCTTTGTCATTTTCTTTTATCTCTATCTTTCGGTTTTGTTTTGCAGTCCCTCCTTTCCCTTTTGTCTCTTGCTTATATGATGCGCCTAATTTTGTGCTCAGAGGTCAGGGAGTTTATTGCTGACTGGAATTTAAGATCTGCAGGATGTTCAATTCACTGAAGGAAAACATACACAGCTTTCCATGCAGGAAGTCCCTCACTAACTGCTGTCCTAACCATGGGGTGGAGAGCTACATTTGGAGTGCCACAGCTGTCTGTAATCGGTCCTCTTTCACTTTCAAAAACATGCTTTTTTCACCGATTCTTAAATAAGAGCTCTGGTAACCTGACTATATTTATCAAAGGTTGATGTTTTATGAGGTAAAGACAAAGAGATTGCTTTGAGGAATGTGTGTTTATGGAATCATGGCTGCATTCTTTTCCTTTGCTGACAGATAGAACTGATAGAGGGACACTGCAAGAGTAATACGTGCAAACAGAGATGCAGGTGCTGTTTTTACATTCTATGAGTGTAAGTGTGTGTATGTTCAAGTATAATCAAACCATGATCATGTGTTTTTCCACCTAAAGCATGCAGATATCTCATAGTTGCCCGTCTTTGAGAATCTGAAAAAGAAAAACAGAAAACAAGATAATGCTTATTGAGAGTGTGCAACGGTCCCGTTTAGCTGAAAGTTCACTGAGCACTTTCTTAAAAGAGAAGCAGAGAGAGAGACAGTCAGATTCTAAGGTTATGCGTCTATCGCCTTCGTGTAGCGATTGCTAGGAAATGTATAGATGCACAGACAAGGCATATATATTTTTCATTGTCACTGCAACTATATATTACTAGCTTATTTACATATTCTGATGAAGAGGGACAAAAAGAGTGACAAGTTGTTTTTGGTAATAATTACCTCAATGAGCTCATTGTTTCTGCCTTAAATGAATACATGCTGTTAGCTATCTAACATCAGGTATTAAATGTATATGTACATTTCTAAAATACATTACTTGGACAGAGTCACCTCTCACAGATCATTAGACACACAGTTTTTTTAAAGCTGCTTTGAAACTATTGTGAAAAGCGCTATTCAAATTGTAATGAATTGAAAGTGGACATGACAGTAGCAGTGTTCAAAACCTTATATTTAGTCAGTTAATTTACCAAAAACAATAATGATAGAAACAATGAAGAAACTTTTTGCTTAGTGACAGGAAAGACATGTAGGTAAATCATGAGTGCTGCTCTTGATCTGATTCCTGATTCAGGTTTTGTTGTTTAAATCCAAAGGCCTGAGCTGAAACTGTGACTGAGGATGCTTGACATTGTTGAACATATGACTGAGGGCAACTAGAAGTGAGACTAAACAGATTACCAGTATGATATGCATTGTTTACATAGATACACTACACCACACCCCATACAATTAGTTGGAGGATTATGGATATTATGAATTCTGACTAAACAAAATACATCTTCAGCAAATTGTGTCTGATGACTGAAGGGAGAAAATGTAAGTGACTTCTGATTTCATTATATTATGCAAATTATGTGATAAGGAAGCTATTATTGATAGGTTGATATATTTGTATGTCACACTTTGTTTTCTATGAATCTGAGCACAGTTGAGACAAACCTATCTGTCGCATGAGACAATATTGGGCATTAATGGTGACAAAAATTATATCTACTGGGTTTTGGCTTTGTAGGGAACTAAAGTTGCTCTTGGCAGACATTCCAGGAAATAAGATCATCATACTTAGATGGGTTCTGTTCCTCAAACTATACAAACAAATTGGCAGATGTAAAACTATAAATAATGTATTAAAATAATAATGAAATGGTACACAGGATAATGATACACTGACAGTACTATGAGTCAAAAATAGTTAATAATAACGGTAACACTACAATAAGGTTGCATTAAGTTACACACGAACAATACTTCTACAGCATTTATTAGTTCATCTTAATTTCAACATTTGCTAATGTATTATTAAAACCTTGTATTAAAAGTTGTATTTGTTACCATTAGTTAATGCACTGTGAACTAACATGAACAAACAATAAACAACTGTATTTTTATTAACTAACATTAACAAAGATAAATAAATACTGTAACAATGTATTGCTCGTTGTTAGTTCACGTTAGTTAATACTGTACATTTACCAATGGCAACAAATTTAACCTTATTTTAAAGTGTTACCATAATAATTTGGAAAAGAACCTTAATGTTACAATACCTAGTCTGTGCACACACCTGTGTTCTGTTTACTGTTTATATATTTTTTTTCTTGTAATGTACTTGTATAATATGTAAGTGCTCTAAGCTCCTGTAAACAAGAGCATACCTTTTATGTGTTGGTGCATATTCAAAGACAGAGCCAGTGAAGCTCTGTCTGATTTTGATCATCCTTTTTCTCTCTCATGGTTCTGTTTTCTCGCAGGAAGTCATAAGGTGGCATCTTTTATTAGCTATTTAAGCAACTTTGCTCTTAAATAAAGACACACATCATTCACTCAGAAAGTCTCCTTACTATCCACAGCTATTCTGGACACTCGTGGGGGAAAAGATTTCTGAACCCAGCTCTAGATATAGCCTCAAACAACCTGCCAGTATTTGCCTTAAAACCCTAATGTGACTAACTACTCAGCAAAGTGAAAATTACTCACAAACCCAATTTATTTTACCTTATGACTCAACATTGCTCCATAGAACTGTTGCTTTCACTTTATAAGAAGCAGCAGGTCGGAAGCTATTTTCTTTATTTGTAACTGATACTGTAAAATATATCTACATGTTGATACTTCAAGCTGCATGTTTGACGGTATAAGGGAGAGTACTTTTTTGTATTTTAAAGTTTACTTTAGAGAGAATGTTAACTTACAGTTTGAGGAGTTAATGTTAATCTATTAATAGTTTTATAGTACTATTTAAATTAAAATAAAAACAATGTGGCATGACTCATTTATAGCATGTTTGAGCTATTGCTTATGATCTTTTCTCACTTCTCCTGTCACTATCACTGAACCTCTTACAACTCAAAATACCTGAGGTGTGTGTGTGTGTGTGTGTGTGTGTGTGTGTGTGTGTGTGTGTGTGTGTGTGTGTGCGTGCGTGCGCGCGCGCGCGCGCGCCAATCTTAATCATATTTACCATTAGACAACGGCAAAGCATTTAGTTTGAGTGAAACTGAAAATTGTATTTGAAAAGTCAGACATTAGGTGTCTTTATCTGTAGTCGTCCTGCACGTGTACATTATCACCCTTTTTAAGGCAATTAATCTCGTCTGTCTTCCAGCGTGGATGTGCCTAAGACAGACGAAATTCCAATTAAATTCCCTCTGCGGGTCGGTTTAAACAGACCATTATAAATATGCGAGGTGACTCTCTACCTCACACAACAAAAGCTCTCCCCCTCAAATACAGTCACTTATCGTTGCTCTTCTCTGCTAAGAAGACTTCCGCTCTTGTTAAGCGGTGTGCTTATTTAGGATTTGCTCTTGTTCGGACTTTCGTTGTGAAACCATAACAAAACGCGATGACTAAAGGTTTAAGCAGATAAAAGTAGGGTGGACATTTGGTTTCTCGGCAATCTCTTGGATTATAAATTATATTGGGGTGTAGGATACTTTTTGTGTTGAATTCCTAACTAACTTAACCCATTGTTTCCTAAAACATCTTGCACTAACAACGTTAAATAGGATAATAGATCTGGATGTATATATTACATAGGCTTGCTTTTTTATGTTACAGTTGAAGGCTAGGACTATATGACTGTTCAATCATGTAAACCATATACCACAACGCAATAGCCTACACGACTGTGCTGGTTGCAGGTCGGTATAGGCTACGTTCTTATCGTAAGTAACTAACGTCCGTAGGCCTACTTTATTTTACAAACAAACAAGCACATCAACGTTCAACGTTTACAGGAGCAGTCAGGTGCAAACGTGCTTAACTAAGGCATTGACTTTCTCCAATATGTCGAAGAGAAATATTTGGTCTCTCCAAAACGAAGAGTGTGAAACTGCCTAAAGTGGAAATTGCAAATTGCGCGTCATCTTGTGCAGGTGTTGAAGTCATCAATAATTACAGAATTTAGTCAAATGAAGGATTATGGCTTTGGTAAGATAATATTTTATAAATATCGATGCTAGCTTCATACTGTAGCTAGATGTTAATGAAAATAATAAAATATCAATTCATTTATTTTGTTTGTTTATTAAAAATATTTTAAGAGTACATGTTGTCTTCTGACATATTTATTTGTTTATCAAAGTAGTCCTGCATTAAGTTATACCGTGTAGTCTGCAAGTAAATCCAGACCTATCACGTGACATGCGCACACCGTTAAGTGCCGCTTTCAATGCGATTTTTACACACTTTTTTCCCAGGGTGTTTGGTAGCCTATAGCTACAATGAATTTGAAAATGATCAAAATGCATTAATATTGTTCATTAAATGTCCCATTGCCTCTGATGAACTAAAAACTAGATAAAAGTTTAAAAAAGATCATTTTAAATGCATGTAGAAGCTGAGTGGTTGCTATGCCCGGGTGGAGACTCTCCTTAAAACGATTACGTTCTATTTATGTAGCGATGCTTTTGAGAAAACATGCCCGAGAGATTAAGTAGCCTACTTACGTGCACCTGACGTTCTGCTTCGGGAAACCCAGCCCTTATAGGCTATCTTATTAAATATCCCCCCATGTGTTTGCTAAAAACTAATTTAAGTAGCCTAACACCTAGACAAGTGGACACTTACAGTTTTACTGTCATTACAAATGTTTATTTTTAATTCATTATTTTAAGACTTTTATGAATCCTGTATGCTGATAAGTTCCTTCCCATGTCTACAGGGCCTGATATCTGAAATGGAGCTCCTTAAGGATTTGCTGACAACATACGATACGTGTACTTTAGTGTCATTGTTGTGGTTTTCATGCCTTTTGAGGGAATGTCAGAAGCGCAAGTTAGCTTAATTATGGGTCTGGGCTCGTTTTAACTGCTAACGGATTTATGATCTTGGTCTATGAGGCCATCCAAGGCAATTAGTACATAAGCTCTAAATAGATGATGGTTTGTGAGCAATAAAGCCATTACCTCCAGCATAAACTGACAGTCTCTCTAAGTAAACTCCTACCACAAGCTAACTAGAAAGAAAAAGAAAAAAAAAATCCCCAATTGTGGACAATTACAGTCAACTCGATTTTATAATTAATTCGGAATTTGACAATGCATTTAGTTTTGTGGGCCACTCAAAAATCTATAAGCTGTAAAAAATAATAGGCCTATTTTCATACCTGTTTTTCTTCATCCCCCGTGACGGCCACCGTAATCATCCTATAGGCCATCATCAACAGAGCCCCACACTGGCAGTAAGATGATTCGCCTGTTTATGTGCATTGTAAATAAAGAGATATTAAAGTTTTTTTTTTTATAAAAAAAATTATATAATCTGTTTGTTTGTTTTTTCTCCAAAAATAAATAAATAAATAAATAATAATAATCTATAGCTTTAGTTGGTCAGCTGACCCAAGATTTAAAGTGACTGCCATGCTGTTTATCACGCCTATAGGCAACATTCAGCTAAATCTTCAAGCATGAAACACAAATGGGTGGGGGGAATGCTGGAGTGATTTTGTGCGAAACATTAATGAGTAAGTCTTTTAAATAGCCCATGCAGTAATATTACGTGGCGTAGTTGAAGATATTTTCCACAACTCTCCCCACTTCCATTAAGAGCGATTAGATGATGTCCATTGAAAGTTGCTGATCCATAGAGAAAATGGCAGTGGATAAAAGGCGATTTCAAGTGACCTTCTCGTCCCTTTCACACCAATCTGAGCCCCCAAATAGTTAGGGATCAAATTGAACAAAAGCCCCCTCCTCTTCCCTTTCAACTCACAAAGTGACAAAAACCCACCATCGCATTAGAGAGGCGCGCAACGTGTTTAAAAACTGTGAGATTATTACAGAGAGCAAAATATAACCAACTACAAAATGTCTGTCTTAACATTATTTGTTTTCTTCAATGCAACACTCACAACGTAGATAACTTTAAAACTATACCATAACCAAATGCTTCCCAAATTTTTTATCACATTTAAATTATCCGCAGTTTTAACTAAAACGCGTTGTGTTACTTGCAAGGTAGTGATCATCTACTTTGATGAAAGTTTTGATATATTGCTGTGTTAATTACTTTTTTTTTTTTATCTGTATTTGTTCAAGTTTATATTTCTGTCATGCATTTTTTTTCTGTTAGTATCTATGCCTATATATTTAAACCTTCATATTATACTTTTGTATGTAATGATTACTTAAATTCTAAAACTGCTCATGACAGGCCTGGGATCAAGCAACAGACAATTCAGATATGTCTTTAGTATAAATTGATCCAGTCATTGTGATATACAAGCAATTCAGTTTCAAGGGAAGCTTTATTTTATCTGTATACGGAGACGAAGAGGCATAAACTACAAACCTAACTCTTTAGAGTGTTTTAGGTTCAGATGTTTACTGTGAAATCTGTAAATGTAAGTAAACAGAAAAAAAAATACTATTTATTCTGTTTTTAATGGGATTTTGGATAAAAGTAACATCATAGGTGTCTGATAAAATAAGGAACGTTTTATCCCTGCGGTGTCCTTAGAGTTTATAGCATCTAACCCGAGCGTATTTACATTCGTGCTCACTTGGTAGGAGGTCCGCCATTCGTGGGATTTTATTACTCGAGCAGCTCTTAGGGTGCATGCATTAGACTAAACGGTATATGTTGTTTATTGCTATTTTGAACGAGTTTGCACGGTCATTAAGAAATATAACACTATATTACAAATTACATGAGGTGCTGTGAAACGATTAATTCCAATCACCATCATTATTATTATTGATATTATTATCATCATCATCATCACACATCAAAACATTACAGCATAAAGACGCATCTCTTCGACCATCGTTGATTTTAATAGATAACATAACTTAGTCATATGATTATCTAATTTAATTTTATTATTTATAATGATAATTATCCTTTATATTGCCATTTGAAACATTGTAACTAACTTTTTGAACATTGTTTTGCACTTTATTTTACTTACTTCCTATCGATAAAACGTTCATTACAAACTCAGGACTAATAAAAGCTTTTTGATGAGTACAAGGCCTAACGCTATATTTCTATATAAATAGGCACACACACACACACACACACACACACACACACACACACACACACACACAAACATATATATACATATATATATAATGATCCCCAAAAATAAAAATAAGTAATATATAGGCCTAGTGAAATGTGCTCTCTCTCTTTAATTGTGCCATAATTGCCTTTAAGTATGTTGATAACTCTTTAAAGTCATGAGGGGAAAAAAATCAATCCTTTAAGGCAGATATATGGCTATAGGCTACATTTATACTTCTTTAATTAGTTTTTTGCTTCTTCTCAAAATTGTTTATTTTTTTATGAACACGCGTCAGCCCTACTTTATTCTGAACATGTCTATCGTATAATCGTCCTTTTAATCCGTTGACATTATCACTTAGACAAACAGACTGCTATCGATCTTCCCATTACGAGATCATACAAGACGAATAACACAGGTGAAAAGGCGTTTCTTAAAGTCAAACGTTCAGTCAAGTTCAGTACTACAACGTTAGAGTTTTTTTTTTGTTTTTAAGAGTAACTAGGCTAGTGCAAGTGATCGATAGAATTCCATCCACCGATCTCCCGTGGTCTGTATCAGCATTGCTTTCACCTGACAATCTCACGTTTGCTTTCACCTGACAATCTCACGTTCTTAATTTGATGAGTATTTGAGGTTTTAGTTTGATACAAGTTTACGTATACATTGCGAGATATGAATTTCACGCCCAAAAAAAATCTGGGATTGCATAAAGTGATAAAAGTACTTGCCTTTCAAATATGGACCAAACTGAGAAACCGCCGATCCCAAAGTATGATACCCACCAGTCGCTGGGCGCTCGCACTTTGAATGTCCAAGTGTCCACTTTACCATTTCTTCAATACTGTTTTCATGCGTGCCTTGTGTTCCCATTCGCTGTCCCTCTCCCTCTCTCCCCTCTCGCTCTCTTCCCTGTCTGTGGAGTAAAACCTTGATGCTACACTTTAAGAAGTTTCTCTTTGTTCCTTTTAATCTTATTCGTTTCACCTTTGCAAAGAACAGAGGACAGCACAGCAGCGTGCGTTTCTGCGGATCGGTGTGAGGAGAGACGGAGGAAGCTCCGCGGTCGAGTTGAAAATAGGCTACCTATTTGTAAGGGTTTCGTAAACGGACGGATGTCGGTGTTTGCCTCCTCTTAATTTCTTTCGCACAGTTTTGGACCGTTGATGCAGAGTTCATATATAGCAGAGTTCTGGTGAAATAGTTTGTCATGATAAAAGTTACTACGAGGTTTATTTAATAGCCTGCTTAATTTGCTTTTAAACATCTCTGGCAATGACCAAAACTTGTTTCTCCGTAAACCTAATTATTTCTAAGTATAGGTATTGCTAAATAAAACAGGCTTAATGATTATCAAGTTGCACTAGATCATGATCAAAGTAAGACTTTGAAATCATCATATAGCCTAAGTGTCATAAATACATCAATAAAATTAAAATCTGATAAGTTCATCCCACAGCGTAATTCGTCTCTGAACTGCATTTAGGAACATGTAAAAAATGACAATAAATTACTCATTTTTATGTCGCTGTAATTGTCTACTGTACGCTAGATGGCAGCCCGATCCAGACATTATAAGCCTGTACAGCGCAGCCTTCGGCGTTCATGCACAAAAAGCCGGTTTCCCTGCGCATTATAGTCTACAAAAAACTTCCATCGTTGATAATCTGTTAAAACACACTGAACGATGGATTTTTATACTTTCCAATATCATAATAGTCTGGTTCCTCTTTTGTGCCCTGGCTGGCTGCTTGATCTGTTTCCTATCACTGCTAAAGCATTCCATTATACTGATATGTTTTTAGTCAAACTATAGTCATCACGAGTCCCAATACGTTTTTCATTTATTTATTTGATCGTTTTACTGAGCACTATATGAATATAAGTGACGCGTGAAAATCTGCTTTAGGCATTGATACGCAGTTTCCAATCAGTATTGTTCTGTCAAATTACGTAAAATGTCAATGGGACCTTCATAGTTCGAATCTGGATATTGCGATGGGTATTTTTGTAATTAAGACTACAGCTTTGAACACAATACTTTCAACTTTGTGAGGCTCGCACCAGTTCTCTCTGCCTCGCATTTGTTTATATTTCACGTGCGCGTATAGTTCGCTTATTGCTTTCATCCCGCTTTTAGCCGCTTCTTTCTGGGGTTTCTTCCTCTTTTTGTGACAATAGACGGTCCATTCTAATCGGGTTTCAAAGTAAATAGCCGCGCAGGGGCGAGCGCAATGTAAATTGTGCTTGTCAGAGCCCTCAGTCGTAGGTAGCGAGGAGCGAGGACTCTAACCAATGGAGTGAAGGAGGCTTGGCTAACCTTAGCCTCCCATTTTCTCTCTCCCCCCCGATGCAGGGTTCTGACCAGTCAGTCGCCTTTGATTATCAGTTGCCAGCAGCCCCTCTCTTGGCTCCTTGACACGAGCACCATATAAGGCGCAGCGATCTCCATAGAAACGTGTCAGTTTCAATAGTAGTGTCAAAGTTCACTATATACAGACATTCGCGCAGATCTCCGTTTCGGAAACATTGCTCCGCTGGTACTCCCGTTAAAACGCATTCTTTTTTTGAGTCTCTGCTCCTTACATATTCCATTAGTTGGCTTTTTTTTCTTCTTCTTTTTATCGTTGCTCTGTTCCTACTGGAGAGGTGAAACTACATAGGCACTCGGGCGACGTTGTTTTTTTTTTTTTTTTCTGTCGTCGGACCAGATGAGCTTTATTCATGAACATAGATAGAGAAATCCGTTCTTCAGTGTTTCTTCCTCTTCAACCGCGAAGACGGAGAGAGGAGCAAGGAAGAAAAAAGAGGGGAATTTATTTTGCACAGCACTTTGGATCTCCGGTCCACCAGAAAGCTATTATTGTTGCTTCAACGTGAAGAATTTTTATTGCGGTATTTTTTAAGAAAACTGATTTTCTTTTTTATTGCGTCTGGGATCGCTTTCTCTATACACGATTGGGTTCCCGAATGGCTGTCTGCAATTTACCTTGGAACTGGCCTCCCGACAATTGCATATCCTGATCGGGTGCCTTTCTATCGACTGCGGTATTTTGAATGTATTGATCATTTTCTGCTTCTACTTTTTTCCCTATGAGATTGAGTGCTCCGATTTGAATTCGCGCTGCCGTTCGTTCAAGACTTCCCTTTTCCCTGCTCCGATATCCGAGCGACCAGTTCGCTTGAAAGCACTTTTCGGGCCCGAGATATGGCAATGGTAGTTAGCGTATGGCGAGATCCGCAGGAAGACGTGGCCGGAGGACCTCCGAGCGGCCCCAATCCAGCAGCTCAGCCGGCGAGGGAGCAACAGCAGGCGGCGTCAGCGGCACCACACACTCCGCAGACTCCCAGTCAGCCAGGACCCCCGTCCACACCAGGGACGGCAGGCGACAAGGGCAGCCAGAATTCTGGACAGAGTCAGCAGCATATAGAATGTGTTGTTTGCGGGGACAAATCGAGCGGCAAGCACTATGGTCAATTCACCTGCGAAGGATGCAAAAGTTTCTTCAAGAGGAGTGTCCGAAGGAACTTAACATATACATGTCGTGCCAACAGGAACTGTCCTATTGACCAGCACCATCGTAATCAGTGCCAATATTGTCGGCTGAAGAAATGTTTAAAAGTGGGCATGCGGCGGGAAGGTGAATATATTTTTCTAAACGCAACACTCTATTGCTACACACATGTTTATTGTTCAGAGCCAGTTACATAAAGCTCGCACATATACACGTACACACGCGAAATAAATTCGCTGTGATTGCTTACTAAAGAGTGTCAGAGGGCGCGTACATGCAGTAGTAAATCCGCTCGCATAGGCAAGAGCAGCATGCATCTAATACAAGTGATATTGTTCACATAGATAGGCAAGCATCATATGCACCCTTTCAACTCAGCCAATTACATGATATATTAAAGTCACCTATGAACACTGTATGCGTGTAAAAGAGAGAAAGAGATCGGATAAAGTGTGTGTGTGTGTGTGTGTGTGTGTGTGTGTGTGTGTGTGTGTGTGTGTGTTTGCGCGCGCGCGTGCGTGCTGAAAGACTGCACAAGCCTACCGAAAAGACTACTACACGCACTAACCACTTATTGTACACTTAAATGAAATAAGGTGCTGTAGTTTTATCTTTGAAAATAAGATGTGCATCTGTTTTTACGCCGTAGCTTAGAGTAAGCGTTTAGAGGCCTGTCTGTCCCCTCTCAGCCTAAGCTGTATGCGAACAATGGCCTTTGCAAGTCTACTCTTAATAACTGAGCAGAACGAAACTGCTATTAATGACCCCTAAATTGTCTTAAAATAAGAAATAGTTCAACGTAAGATAATGCCTATATATAAATGCTTTTTTATCAATAATAAAAACAAAGTCTTCGTGCTCGATTGTGGATAAAAAAAAATCTGTTTGAGAGTTAGTATATTAATCATTAAATTGCCTGTAAACTTATTACTACACACAAATCTATGTACATTTCAGGCAAAGTAATATTGGAGTGTAGTATTTGTAACAAGAAAGAGGCTGCTGTAATTGAACTAGTTCTGAGCAGTCGAGATTTAAGCTCGATCCTCGTCCACAGTGTTTACAACATGCAAATCAAACCAAAAAACATAAACAATTGTAATGTGTTCGTGTGTACGTGTGTGTGTGAAGACAACAAAAAAAACGAGAAAGAGCTAGAGAGTGTTTGTATGTCTTCATATTAGCTATTGAAGTCCATAAACAAAGGTAAACATCACCGCCTAATAATAGGTTATATGAATTCAAAGACCATTTGAAAGTATTTCTTTCCCCCGAAACGCAGTGCCAAATAGTTTGTAATTTAGCTGTAATTTCGTAGATGTTAAACAGCAGTCCATACTACTCATGCACTCGAAGTAAAGCTTCAACATGATGTTTCACAGTTTTAGATGTACATTTCCTCTCCCTTTCTTTCTTTTTGTCAGCGGTTCAGCGAGGAAGAATGCCTCCAACCCAACCGAACCCGGGCCAGTACGCACTAACGAACGGGGATCCTCTGAATGGTCATTGCTATCTCTCCGGATACATCTCGTTACTACTTCGGGCAGAGCCTTATCCTACGTCTCGCTATGGCAGCCAGTGCATGCAGCCCAATAATATTATGGGGATCGAGAACATCTGTGAGCTTGCGGCTCGTCTGCTCTTCAGTGCTGTGGAATGGGCGAGGAACATCCCTTTCTTTCCAGACCTGCAGATCACCGACCAGGTGTCCCTGCTCAGACTGACATGGAGCGAGTTATTTGTGCTAAACGCGGCTCAGTGCTCCATGCCCCTACATGTGGCCCCACTGCTTGCCGCTGCCGGCCTGCACGCCTCGCCCATGTCGGCGGATCGCGTCGTGGCCTTCATGGATCACATTCGTATCTTCCAGGAACAAGTCGAGAAGCTCAAAGCTCTGCACGTCGATTCTGCAGAATACAGCTGCATTAAGGCAATAGTGCTCTTCACATCAGGTGAGTGTGTGAGACGAGGCCTACTTACAGACATAAGGGGGCAATGCAATACGGGGTGGATAAGCTTCGGCATCGAAGCTTCACTAGTGGGCCTCAAGCTGGCTTTGTGATGTAAAATCTCTTTAGCGCACCAGTGGTAGACCTATTTCAAATGTATTAAAAATACATTTACAAAATTTAATATTTAATGTAATACAAAGTGTCATATAGGCCTATTATTGTAGTCAACCGATAATATTATTTTAAATATTATTTATAATATTAGTGGAGGCTGACAATAAATCATAAATTCAATTTATGAGCTTGAATATGCATTTCACATTAATTCTATATTTTTGGAAAATATTTAGGCCAATATTTGTTCAATCAAGTGTTGATCTCATTAATATCTCTCTTAAATCTGCTTAAGCACTGTTCACAGTTGTATACGATGCCACAGTATACATACACAAATATACATCTGGGGCCCTCTCTGTTGAGAAAAGGTTGCTATTATTAACAATTGCTTTTAAGCTAGGGTAGCCTAATATTTAAAATTATATTTATTATAGGCTTCGCAGAAATATCCGTCAGACTGGTGTTAGTCAATTTAATGATGGGTTAATTTGCCAAAAAGTAATAAAAAAACTTAAAAAAAAACTATAACAATTTTGGCAAAACATTGATCGACACCAAACTGCCCTCACACCTCTGGCATCGTAATATATGTTTATAATATATTAGTTTTTTTTTTCTGAGCAACAAACGATAATAACACTATTAAGGTTTACGCACTGTTGTTTCTGATATTATAACAACGTAATTTTATTACGTGCGTATTTTTACGTCTTAATTACGGTGATTTGATCTTCATACGCTAAAATTTAAATGAAATGTTATGAATAATATCAACTTTAATATATATATATATATATATATATATATATATATATATATATATATATATATATATATATATATATATATATATATATATATATATATATTAGCAGTTGGAAATACAATCAAGTCAATACAACTAAACGTCTTTGATTGTTGAGCAAAGGTGCAGGCTTAACACACACACACACGCGCACACACACACACACACACACACACACACACACACACATATATATATATATATATATATATATATATATATATATATATGAACAAAACGTGTCTAAAACGAGACTATAGCTTACTGATTAGGTTCTGTAGTGTAGCCATAAAATATGTAGTCTGTTTCCCTAAGGTGAAAATAAGATGAGGCGTTCAAGTTAGTTTAAGTAGGCCACGGTTCGGTTTACACTTTGTGTATTGCCTTAATTTTCAGAAATATGCGTTAGTGTTGATTAGCATATGTAAAGCATGCCAAAAATGTAAAAACATGTGTTTATGTTTTGAACATCTAATCTTTGCCACCGAAATGTAACGTTATAGGCTATTCTTTTCTCAATGACGTCAGTTCCTTGCCATTCTTAACAATGAATTACAAAGCACTCAGATATTTGGGTCTGGACTGGGTAACGTTTCAGAACAACTTCTAGACACTTCGGTAAATCAGGTTTTCATTATTCGTAAGACTTGAAAGCAATATGTTTCGATAATAATTAGTAGACTATATCTTCTGATTTGTTACCAGACCGAAGTGCTGCATAACATTTTGAACATATAGTCACATGTTTCACGTGATGGATTAACAATTCATAATGCGCCCCTTGGTTTTGTATCTTCTCGAGTTCTTTCTTATTAAGTGTAAATCATTAAGTAAACTATTAACAGTAGCATTCCTACACGCACGAAACACAATATTGTAGGCTATTTTGCTGAATTGTCTCTGTTTTTATAGCAGTGCTTTTCTGCACATGCAGCGTAAAGTGGCCCATGAGGTCACATTACTGAGAGATTTTAGCAAGGACTTAGCACAGTTCAGAAGTTCAGAAGGTTATTGTATTTGACCGCAGTGTGTTCTAGTCCAGTCCAATTAAGATCAGTCGCCGAGGCACGTTGCACACAACGCCATTACACTTTAAGTCGTACATTCAACAAGACGTAAACTCTTATTTTGAATATCTTCAGCAGAGCCGCCATATTAGAATGCTGACAAAATGCGTATTGGCCTGGCGATGGTGTTCAAGAGAAAGGACGTTTGGCTGAACTGATTCTAGCAGTCCCAGTGGTTGAGCTGTGTGTTTAGGCTACTTCATTGGCGTTTATTGCAAATATGTTTGACGTAATGTCATTAATTGACATACACTATTGACCCAGAGCAGTTTTCTGTAAAATACATGTCCTTTTCGTAAATTTAGGCGATCGTGTCCTCAGGCAAGTCCAATAATAAATGTGATTGCTTCCAGCGGCCTTGCCTCCTCATTCAAACTCACAGCAGAGGCAACTGCTGGTACTGGGTTTCGCACGAGAAATGACTCGGTAGCATCTGGAAAGCAATTAGGTTATAATTCTGTTATTACCATGCCAAATTCTCTTTCAAATACGTAGATGGATATTTCCATGTTTGACGCCTTCTCCATCCTCTTCAGTCAAGCTTACTATGCACCCTCGTCCTTACGAACACTTTGTTTAGTCTGATTTGTGAGCGCGCATGTGGTATGTCCCCTACAACGCAGGGAATACGTTCTGTTACTCTTGAGGGATTGCGAAGTCGTATTGTTTATTTATATTACAGGCAGCCTCATACGCTGCGTGATGCATGATGTTGGGCTCGTATTTGTTCATCTCACTTTGTCAACAACACGTAATGCTGATGCTGAATGATAACCTGGGCCTCTTTTCCTGTGCTGTGTTTTGTCTACTCAGACGCTTGCGGCCTGTCAGATGCTGCACACATCGAGAGCCTGCAAGAAAAGTCTCAGTGCGCCCTGGAGGAGTACGTGAGGAGCCAGTACCCGAACCAGCCCAGTCGCTTTGGCAAGCTTTTGCTGCGACTGCCTTCTCTCCGCACTGTCTCTTCGTCAGTAATTGAACAGCTGTTCTTCGTTCGCTTGGTAGGTAAAACTCCCATTGAAACCCTCATCAGGGATATGTTATTATCCGGGAGCAGCTTCAACTGGCCCTACATGTCCATTCAATGATCCGAATGAGCGAGTGAGACAAAAAGACTAAAGGACCAAAATTCTGCAAGCCCTTTCAAGAAGACTATATATATAGGACCTAATTTCTGACCACTTAGGAAGACACTCTTTTTTGTCTTCTGGGACCGAAATGGAATATGTAATGTACAAAGATTAAAGAACTGGACGTACTCCCGTGCAAATCCATCGCCGTCATCAAGAACACTCTCCATTTTGTAAAATACTAGTCTTTATTTTCATTTTCTTTTGTTTTTGTTTTTCTTTTGTAAAGAACAAAAATACGTACAATTAAAATGAAGAACATCATATGCGCAGTAAATGAGCAAGACTTAGCGGGAAAGAAATTTCCAAGCAATTATAAGAAATGTCCTGTGTCTATGTATCTCTGTTTTGTATTTTTTCTGGTTCTAAACCAGTTTTTTTCTGTGATTCTATACTAATGATTTTTGATATAACCTTTTGCTTCTTATAATGAGTGCGATATATGTTGTTGAAGATATGTTCTCCAAGAATTAAAATTGAAGTGAGAATTTAAAAATAAAGAAAAACATTAGACAAATAAGACACAGTCTAATCGCAATGACAATTTCACTGATGGTTGAGCCTTCCCCCCCCCCCCCCCCCCACTTGATGCTATGGACATGCAACTTCGGCAAAATCTGACCTCATGGACATTTTGAAGGAGAGGACACCGGTGAAACTTTTTCTTGGTCGTATGTGTGTGCGAGTGTGTGTGTTGAGTCAATCATCAGTCAGAGATAAAAGACATGAAAAGTCAAAAGCACTTTTAATATATCATTTTCAAATACATTTTGTTTGTTTCGTCTTGATATTTCCGCTATTTCTTTTTTATTGGATGTTGCCTTTCATTTTTTGCTCAATCCATGATATGCCTGTGCAGAAGGGTCGCGTGAAGTTGTGTGATGGTGACTATACTATTAAAAAGGAAATAGGCAACACTTGTCTCGCTCTCAGCAAATTCAATGTTCTTCATGCTATGAATGGGCTTTTTGGGGTGTGCTTTTACATGCATACATATTTTTGTTTGGTAAGGAAGGCCAAAAAGCACATAGGTTTGTTTCATCTGAACGTTTTAATACGCTGGACGTCAAGAAGAGTTTTGAAATACTGTAAAACCGCCATAGAATACCACATATCTCACAAATGCAAGCATTCGAATACTTTTGGTGGCATATGTATTCTCTGTCCGGGTTTTGGGGAGCACGTGCGTTTTATAGCCTATATGATCTGGAGTCAGCATCGTGCGCAGAATAAAATTTCTGTGACGTTGCTACTGACTGGTTCAAAGATCTATGCCTGTTTCAGCGCATTAATGTTTAATATTTTTCCCAGGCTGAACTGAAACGCTTGCTCACAGCCAAAGGGAAGATATACAGAAATGCCGTCCCTCTAATAAGGCAACAAGGGTTTATTCTTCTATCGCCACAGTTTTGAGAAACGAAGTGGAGAGAAAGAGAAAACAAATCCATCTAAACTCGCAGACTATTATTACTTTGATGTGATCGCGACGGATCTGTGTAAGGACAGATGTTTTCTCAAGGAACGCAGCAGCAGTTATATGTGTGATCAATCTGAGATATGTATAATGCCGCATGTAAGCCGGTCGATAGGAGCACTAAATGTGATGTATTGTACCGAGATAGGGAGAAATTCATGTGCAGCCTCGTATGATTGGTTGAAACCATGAAAGGAAATCACTTGATACTCATACATGATTGTCCTTCATATGCACGTAAATACATTTTACGTGTGGCGTTACGGTGTTTCTAAGTACAATGACAAGAACTTTCGCTGACCCCAATGTCACTGAAAATGTTACTGAGCACTGCTCTTTGCATTCAAGTTCGTTATTGTTTCACATAAAGAGAGAATGACCGAATCACAGAAATAATATGCTGGTTTTCCTATGCCCTAATTATTCGTGATTCATACTGTTTTTCAGTAAACCTACCAGGTAATACTGGCGTTGACATGTTTCATTTAAATATTTTTTTGGTTTATAGCGCCTTTAAAAGATATTTGTGGTTCAGCATTCAAAGCGACTGCAAGAAACCACATTTGCAAAATATTCAGTATTATATTCGAAATATATATGTTCGATGGGGACGATCAGTGTTAATTTCATGAAATAATCTGTAGTAGCCATACAATCTTTGGAGGGACTGTTAGCTTGTTGGTGATGAAGTTATCGATCATGTGTAGGCTGTGTTTTCTTTTGGGTATAGCCTTACCAAACCAATACATTAGCGCTGTAAAAATAATTTACTTCAGAAAAAAAGTCAAACACAAGCGTGACCATATTTGTTACTATGGAGTGTAATTGCGCATGGGTTTCTCTAAATTAAATATGGTCAGGTTAGGCTATTAGGGGAAAAAAGATGCAATACACGAGGGAATTCTATTGAGGACAAGTAGAGACTTTATTGCTGGAAACCAAACATGTTTCTCAGTAGGACTAAATGTGTACTGATATAGTCAACGTGTTGTCAATTTTTAAATCAAAGTCAGTAGGACTTAAATTACCCAAATATGGCAACAAAGGCAAGTGTGCTCTTGTTTTTATATAATGCTTTGACTAAAGTGTTGACCATCACATTGAGCTGAAATTTAAAACACTTTCATGTTCAGCAGTAATGAGATCAAAATCCCTGAAGATTTTTCCCTCTATTTCACGGGAAATAGCAGAATGAGAGGAACACATTCTATTGAGATTTACATTTGTTGGACTTGAGGCTATATAAAGCAATAGTTGCTAAGGACCGAATTCGTGCCATGTGTTCCTAATTAACAAAGCAAAAAATATCCATAAAATAACATGAATCATATACAACAAGAAATGGGCTATTATAGTCTCTGTATGAGGTGCATGTCAGCCTATGTTGTGTACTAACTTTCGTTACTTGTTCTCTACTGCGTACGTTTTAAATGCACATGTTCTCATAATTGTCAGTCAGTGGTTTCAGTCAATTTCTTCACTTAAGATCTAAAGTGGGTTAGGAGGTTAGCATGGCAGTTTTACCTCACTAAAAAGACTACCAAATGACTGAGACACATACAGTTTTCCTACAGAAAATAAATAGTCACTGCGGGCATGGAATGTAACTGCTGTTAGCTTGACTGAGGTACGAGTGTTTATTTTATACATTTAGGATATTCGGACATAATTTATGGTTTTTGACGTTGTCTGTGTGCAGTGGAAGAACAGACACCTAAAAAAGGAGTTAGACAGTTGTGTTATTTCGATCTGGGCCTTTGGTCAGCACACTGGTATATCTAAACCAAGCTAAATGCGTGTCGTTTCATTTCATTTATTAACCTACATGCGAATGGGACAAAATAGTGTTATTTCTTTGCTTAAGCTTGTTAATGTGACTTCATATAAGACTATCTATCTATCTATCTATCTATCTATCTATCTATCTATCTATCTATCTATCTATCTATCTATCTATCTATCTATCTATCTATCTATCTATCTATCTATCTATCTATCTATCTATCTATCTATCTATCTATCTATCTATCTATCTATCTATCTATCTTCTTTGCATGCAATCTTCCCTCTATTCAGCAATACGCACGTTAGCCTATGTGTAGATAAATAGTGTTAAATTCATGTGGAAGGTAATGTGGGAGAAGTTGTTGTTTGAAAAATGTTGTTTTAAATTATTGGGCATTTTGCACTTTAATTACACAAATTGCCTGTTTACATTGTGCCACAGGGGCCATATGCAGGCTATGACGCTACATTTCTGTTAACATTCTCAATGATCACTGCATAATTCTACGTCCACAGAGCTCCCAGCAAGCTTAAGCCGTGGATCAAATCCAACACAACAGGATATAAAATATCCCCAGTTGTGAACGTAACATAAGGCGACGCCTGTGCTTGCATGTGTGTGCGTGCGTGCGTGCGTGACTTAGTTGAACCGTAGAGTTGTGTCGTATGTGTGTTCTACTTCGAGTGTGTGTGTGTGTGTGTGTGTGTGTGTGTGTGTGTGTGTGTGTGTGGTCGGGCCTGGTGTGAGGTAAAGGGAGGCGAGAAAGCACAGATCGCTGTGTAAGCGATCCCTTTGTGTTGATTTAGGTAGACGTTTGCTGTATATAACGTTCAAGGCTGATAATATCATTGCCTCGCCAGATAAATAAAGCTTTGGCCAAACCATCGGGTCAGCTATCGATCCCTTCTGCGTGCAGAGAGAAAGGGAATGAGACGGCACAGGGACAGAAAAAGAGGGGGGTCTCTTATTAGCATTCCATAGCCATGACCGACCACTGACAAGTAAAAGAGATATCTAGCTCAACGCCATACATCTCCTGCTCTGCATACTTTTCATTGGATGATAAAGTTCACTTGGCTTGTCAGTGACAGCAATGAGGATATTGAAGAAAATAAAACCACATCGTTTTAAATATTTATTATATAATTATGAATGCAAATAATTTGTGAAAACACTTGATTCAAGATTTCTGAGTGTTAATATACCACCCTTTTAAAATAAAAATAAGTTTTTAGATGGGGCAATTTTTAATAAAACTAGCAAATTGTTTAAAAAATGTTTTAACACTGACACTGGGTATAAGCAAAGTAGGCTTCTTTTTTTTCAAAGGATACGCATGCAAAAATATCTATTTACAGTTTCTTAACACTGGAAACTTTTCCACAAGGGAATTGTTGCAAGTAAAGCCACAAATAAAAACGATGAAATCTTGTTCAACAATGACAGCTTTTAATCATTTAGTTTTCTCCAAACGTTTTTTTTTTTCACTCCCACCCATCGTCCCGTCTTTATCTTTCTTTGTTGTTTTAAAATATGCATGTCTCTCCGGAATGCTAGTCACGGGTCCAAACTTTGCGTCCAACCTCCCACATGAAATGATCCCCCTTAAAGGGGGCTCAATATGTCTCAATCTGCACTTCGGTTCACTCAAAGCATTTGGGTACAGGGGACAGACTCTAGAAAAAAAAAGAATAAATTAAACGACAAGTCACCGAAGAGCGACTTTATCAACACGTCTTGACGAAGAGTGGAGACGGCGACAGCAAGATTTTGAAGAATTGCGCAGATGTCCTCTAAAAAGTAAGAAAATTTGTTTTCATTTCTTCCCCCTTAAACGCGCGCGTGTGTGTGTGTTGGGGCTCCCGGATGCGCGCGCCTGTGGAAGAGTGTGCGTGAACGCGCGTTGTGGTAGAATAGCTCAATAGAGATGGAGAGAGAGAGTTGGAGGGAGGGAGCTCTGTGGGAAAGCAAGAGACTAGAGGATGTCTCGACGTGCGTGTATGTATGACTCCGACTGTCATTAACAACAAATCAATCAACACGTAGCATTTAAACTCGAAAGTGCCAGCTTTCCGTGTTTGTCTGTGTGCTGAAGAAATAAATCATTGCCCGGAAAAGGGAGCTTTGGGGAACGGAAAGTTTGCTTTGAAAGGGAAACGTGAAACAAGAGGTAACCGAGTGGAGGCGACGCAGACGTAGTTTTAACTGCGAAATATAAAATACTCTTTCGGTCTTATTTTTAACAAGCTGGTTGACGCTGAGTGATTAGCTATTCGGCAGCAATTCAGGTCAAACTTAGAGTCTCGGATACGATTAAGAGACGAATATATTCTTACAATCTTCGATACTCCATCGGGAAGAAATGAAAAGCCTGTTTGTTACCGATATAAAAATACGCTTTTCATAGATAGACAGAGGACAGTTTTCTTCATTCAGTTTTCCCTTCAGGAACTGTAAACATGCTGACGTCAGATTATCGTGAGATCTTCAAGACAAAGCGCATGCAATTAGTGCATTTATCCAGTGATGCAAATATGTTTCCATAGACATACACAAGCACATTTTCTGATCCTTACCACATGGGCAGTAAAGAAATGTCGTTGCTACATACCTGATAACGTCCTGGCTTTTCAGCAATATTTACTGCCCGTTTTTATAATACACAACAGATGGTTTGCGCCTGTGCTACCGCAGCCAGCGACACTCCCAATTTTACTCAGCAGCATTTTGTTGCAGTTGCGTTTAATACTGGGACTAAATTAACAATGACCCACTTTTCATATACAGACAGCTTCATCTATATTCGATATAGCCTACACATTTTTCACATATCCATATACACACAAAATATATGTAATTATTGAGATCATGAACAAATATGTAAAATATCTTATATATCTCAATTATTATCCTCAGAAACAGCTAAAACAAGACAGCATGCACGTCTTGTGGCTTAAATGTCTATCTATCTATCTATCTATCTATCTATCTATCTATCTATCTATCGATCGATCGATCTATCTATCTATCGTCTATCTAAACATTTCATTTTTTATTAACACAACATAAAACAAATAAACAAGCATTTTAGTCACTAATTCATAGCAGGCGGCCTGACAGGCTTGGTGAATTATGTTGTGGTTAATATTGCCCTAATTTCGTTTTTATTTGCCTAATTTCTCAGCATGACTTCTATTTTCTTTCATAATAAATGACTGAAGCGTTTTGTCGAGGGATATTTTTCATCCCAGTTATATAGACCGGGTCTTGACAGAGGCATTATCTCTCTTGCTCCAGTGTTGGTCCCTGCCACGGCTCTCTGATCCCACGCCTTTCCTCCTTTATGCTGCCTGTCTTGCCTATAGTTGTCGCAATTTGTGCGTTTGATAAATACACACGCATTCCCCCACTTCCAACAAGACGCGAAAACGTTTCTGTAGTAGCTAAACTGCTTCAAAAAGTAACGTGAACATACAGTAGGGCATTTTAGTGTGTTTTATATATATATATATATATATATATAAATTGGGGGTGGGGGTACAGTGGGGGTACCCACTGATGTTACATATATAGGCATATATATATATATATATATATATATATATATATATATATATATATATATATATATATATATATATATATATATAAATTGGGGGTGGGGGTACAGTGGGGGTACCCACTGATGTTACATATATATATATATATATATATATATATATATATATATATATATATATATATATATATATATATGTATGTATAGAGAGAGAGAGAGAAAACAGTTAGATGTTTCAGAGAGTTTTTGACATTTTACAAGACGTAAATATTTAAAAGGCCTTTATTTGTTAGTGAAGATACTTCTTGTAAGGCCTGATGTCAGGATTCGTTTTCTTTATGGATAAGAAACCACATCTCTCAACATCCATCGGCTAAGCCACAAAGCCAGTTTTCTCGTGCGCTCAAATATGTGCGCGCGCGCTCACGTGTGATTGTCTGTGTATGTCTAAAGGTGGGGGTCGTCTGAGGATTCGAGGAAGGGAGAGAGAAGGTGGGCTCGTCCGTTCTTTTAGAATGACCTGACTCCACAATCAACCAATTTATGTTATTAATCTGAATGTGGTGTGGTGTTCCGTCTATTGGAGGCGAAATTTGTTGCCCAAGCTTTTCTTTCCTCTTCTTATGTTAAATCAGAACGCAAGGAGGTCTGAACCGTTACCAAAGACACTCCCAAATATCCCATCCGCAGTAGAGCTATCTCTGTGCGGTATTTATCCTTGAAATTCAAACCCCTGCCCCCCCACGTCCAAATTCATTTGCATTCGTTGATGATATCAATAAAGAATAGCAGGGATCCTATTTGGTTGTGGCAGGGCTGGGGGAAGGTGGCTTATTCGGTCAAAACTGGACAGAGAGGACGAAGACCCTGAGGTCAGCTGACCATTCAGTGCGCGGTGGAGGGAGGCGGAGGGGTCTGGAGAGGCTTATTTGAGAGCAGGCGTGTTTGTAGCCAGGCAATGAAAAGGAGTCAACCACAAAGCTCGTCATACTTCAAATACACCCCATCACGTCTTCAGTCTCATACCTCTCAACGGCTAAATCGGAGGAGAGGAAGCTATATTCTTTAAGAGGGTAATTCTTCCAAGTTTGCTTTAGTTTTTACCACCGTATTCATGCACGGGGAGTTGATCACAACTACCAAAATCCAAAACTTTAAAGACAAAGGCCTGTTAAAATCTACACGTGAATAAATGACATTTAGAAACAATTCGACAGTGCATCAAAACATCTCCATTTATGTTTTTAGCGCAGCTGTGCATTTTGTGCCCCTGGTTACGCAAATTGGTGTAAGTCCTATATTTGATTATAAAACGGGAGAGATTGTGCGTGGCTAAACGTGGAAATGTTGTATGAGGCCTGTCGTCAAACGGCTCATTGGACGAGCTACGGCCAATCCGCATGTGGACCTTTCAATCATTTCAAGCTGGAGGACGAGGCCCATGTCTTAAATTCATTAAGAAAATTTTGCATAAATGTTCCTTTTTATATAGGCCTATATAATATTTGCTTCATATTTACATTAAATATATACCATATATACAAAGTGGCAAATTATAAATTGATGGTTGGGAAAACATGCAATTTTGTGCAGAAAAAAAAAAAATAGTCAATGTTGGCAGAGTATTAGTAACCAAGGAAATATAAAGTCTTATCATATCACTGATAGGGAAATGAATGACTAGATTCTTAATAATGAAAACGTTTGCAAAGCACGAACTGTATATGAAAACCTAGCAGGAGAGCTTCAGATGGTCATCTCTGTAGATATTCATTTGAATATTTATTTATTTATCTATTTATTCATTCGCATTCATTCCTGAAGTATTCGCGTTGAACACTGAGTGTTTAAGTTCCCATGAGATACGTGAACTATTCAGGTTATAGGCTACTTTTGGATAACTCTTACTTAACCTTTTCTCCTTGCAGCTAACTTTGTGAAACTTCCACTTAATGTATCTTAAAGATGCACAGATTGGCAACACGTTGGGATCAGAATATTCAAGCCTCCACTACGGCACAATAATCCTCAGTGCTTTCGTTCATGCAGACAGGTTCACCATAAAGGTTGCAGAGTTAGCTTGTGTAGATCAACTTTTAAAAATATAATGCAGGGTTCAAAGTCACCACCATATCCTAAAGCGAAGCATATCCTGTTCGTATGGTAATAATTGAACATAATACACAGCTTTCTCTGTTCCAAAATGATCATTACAACCAATGATTAGCTTTATTATTGCTAGAAGATACCTGGACAATAGTTCGACCAAGGATTGTTTGATATCGTTTTTGCATTTCTCTCTGGTGTGTATTCGGATTCCTGTGAGGTCTGAGGATGGCGGCTTTGTTGGTGCTCTGGCGTTCTCATGCCTTGCAAAGGGTTCTGTCAGAGCTGTTTGTTTCTCCCTTTATTTGCTAGATGGCGCTCTGTGTTCTGGGACCCTCAGTTAGAGGAACAAACGGTCCTCAGTTTATTCTTTACCCGTTTTCCATTGTTCACCCATACTCAGTTTTAAAGCTTTTTTCCCTCTTCTTATCCATCACACTTTGTATTCGGAAAACATATATTTGAATGTGCGTTAAAATGATAATTATACACATATTTTATGATTATATGCGGTTAATTTGTAAATGCAATTAAGGTTGTGCAGGCTGTTTTCGAGTATTTTGTGGTTTTACTGTATTTTATGATGTTACATCACATATGGTAAATTATGCTGCTTTGGGATTTGATCATTTAATTGCTATAGAATATGAAAATCTTTATAGAATTATTAAAACGGTTTATGACATATTTATCAAAATGCCTGTTTCTGTAAATCATAAAAAGCGCACATATTCATTATTTTTTAGCTATCCTTTTTTTTTTAATAATATACGCATGTATTATTTCAATACATTTTAAGTTGTATCCAACTCACTCAGCAATATTTCAATGGACTGTAGAGTCAATACATTTAAAACAAGATGATATCATTTTGAATAGGGTTGTTTAAACCCTATACGTCTCGGTAGATTTTCTTCACACACACACACAAAAAAAACGCACCTATTATTTTATATTATTACATTTTAACAGACAGAAATAAGTGGATTTATTCAGATTTCCACACAAAAAACCCTTCTGTTAAGAAGATATATTGCAGCACTTACACTTTCTCTAAATAGTGGATTGTCCGTATTTGACGTTGATGAATGTGCCCACGATTTGAAGAACATTTAAAGATGTCGTTTAAATGTTATGCCAGATTGCTCAGCGGACGATGAGAAGCACCAGTCCGACAGGATTCACCAAAATGACACATACATTATCAAAATAAAAAGAGATTATTTTCGCCCTCTTTCTATTTCACATGACAAGGATAATATAATAGAAATATATTGGTTCAGTTTTCGGTTTTGTTTTATATCACGTGTAAATGCCGCTGTTTAGGACATCATTTATGTTATGTATTAATATTTTTGCTTGCATGTTATTCCCTTAAGTAATCAGTTTATTTATTTGACATTTTATGATAAGCCACACTGTTCATTTTACGTTGGTGTAATTTTATATTTGCATTATATCCGTATATTATATTTGTATGTTTATGCTATATTTTATCCAGTAATGGTGGTGACATAGCTTATGTCTGTTAACTGTAATAAAAACCAGTGTGGTAGCCTATCTCACCACAGTTTTCCTGTATGCTGAGTCCCTCCTGGGCCACTCAAACCTCACAGAATGAGAGCGTTTATGAAAAAATGATCAAATATTACTGTAGCCTGTATGTTTTTGTTTGTTGCTGAAATTGAACTATAGCCTACATTGTAGACCACATTAAGTGGTTTAAAGTTCAAATAAAAAATAAATAATTTGTTGTATGTTACTGCTGTTTATAGGAAAATGTAACATTCTCAAAAGCAATTGGTTCATGGTAAATAAGGGAGATTTGAACCATAATTCTCTAGCCCCAGATAAAAGCGAAATCTGACTGAGAAACGGGTACAAAGCCTTCCTCGTGCTTGTGACATTGCTCGCTGTCAGGATAGTTAGCAATGTTCTAATATGGACGGTGGCTCCAGAGGCTCATCTCTTGGGGTTTTAATTAACAAGCTGTCTCAAAGCTGTAGAGATCCATCAAACGGTCTCTCCCCACTAGCAAACCCCCCCTTCCGTCTGAACAGTCTCGCAGCCTCTTTGGCGTTACTTGAGAGTTCTCCGTGACTCCCCATTCAGCTTTGTTCCTGTATGAATTCGCTTGCTTATCGAATGTCAGATTACATCGCAGCGTAGTTCCTATGTTTGACTTTAGGTTTGTGCTCGCATGGACGGTGAGGTGAGTGAGTGAGTGAGTATCTGAAGAGGTAGTGAGGAGAATATGACACGTTTAGAGGTTTATTTATCTTATGAACAGCCAAAAGGAGCTATGATAAAACGCAGTTGCAGTTTTCAACTTCTACCTCATCCACACACACACACACACACCCCTACATCACTTGCACAACTGGAAGTGAACGTCCCCCCTATACGGAAAAGGCAGGGGCGAGTTCAGGGTCAACAGAGAGCGCTGTCCATGGTCCTATTCAGAGGTGCCTGGGTGCTCTTATCAAATTAGACAGGACAAGTTTCAAATCGATGCCATCGCCTCTATCAGGAGACTGCCACTGGTTTACAACCTTTAACAAGCCACCCTGACAGTCAGTGCTCCAAGCGCAAATACACACCTCTGTCACGGTGATGGAGCGATCATGACCGCTAATGGACGGGGAAGAAAGGGTGAGATAACACACTAGATAACAGGTGATGCTCATCTGAATATCGTTACGAATAACGCGCATGACCGAACGAGCAAGTTTCTTTTTTTTCTTTTTCCTAAAAAACATGATAAAAAAAATCGAAGGTATGAATTGAGACAATATGCTAGATTTAAATACAAGTATATCAAATGGTTTTCTTAACTATGCTCGTTTTCTTTTTTTATTTGAAATATATTAATAGCCTACATATGAGTGTTTACACGTATACTTGTCGATCGTTCTAAACGAAGATCAGCGTTAAAAAATAAAATAAAGCGAACAATAGGCTAAACAATATAAACAATTTGTGACAGCGCATTTGCAAGGTTGTTTGTACATCGAAAAAACAACAACATTTGTTTCGTTGATTTATGAAGTTATTCTAAAAGCCTTTAGGAAAAACAAAATAACTAAATCGGAAACTAAATATTGCAGCAAACCAAATCAATGCATGAATTAAATATTTCACCATTCTTTTATGTACTTTATGAATTGAATTGATATGCATTTTCCTGTTCTTCTAATGATACTTTGGTGTCTGTATTTCTAATTCTCTTAAAATTAATATTGTTAAAATTGTTGCTATGAATAGCAATTAACTAATCTTATGCTTTTAGCATTTTTTTTTAAATCATAGCAAGAACCTTAAATTAATTTCAAGCTAAATAATAATAATAATTATTATTACTCTAACGATCTGGTCATTTATAACATCAGTTTTCTTATTTATTCCGTTTATTTTAGTTCAATTTAGGCTTCCTTGCCTCTCATTCCGACTTTCAGGTCCACTCCAGAACACTAAAGATGATCCATTTGAACTTATTTTTAACTCTCGTTCTTATTTTATCTTTTTGGAATGTTACTTTCCTTCACTGTCTCACATTTTGACGTCTGAGATAAAGCGAAAAGGAAGCTCTGTTTGTCCTACTTGCACACTGGAAACCTCGTCAGTTTCTCATTCCCTGACAGATTTGCTAAAACAATAATAAAGACCTATTGTTCTCGAGCTGACTTAAAAGACTATCTGGGCATGTACATTTTACCCGCCTTCACTTCGCCCAGGTATAACAGACCTCGTCAACGTACACATCATTCCCATCAAAAGTTATGCTATCAGATATTGTTGAATATGGGTGGCGTTTCTCATCCTGGATGCTGATTCAGACAGAGACATAAAAGAACAGGTAGTCGAATGGAAGGACACGGTGGTTTGAAGCAGTGACGGTTGTCAGGGAGATGAGAGAGAGAGAGAGAGAGAGAGGGAGAGAGAGAGAGAGAGAGAGAGAGAGAGAGAGAGAGAGAGAGGCAGGCAGTCTATTTTGTATGAACACTCTAAAAGCGTGAGAGACGGCAAAGAATTTAGGAGAGGTAGAGACAGCCTAAACGTGAGTGTGCAGCCAATTAATGGAAACCATTCATCCATTTTATCACCCCATATATGTGCGATATATATCACACCTTCACACTCATACTCTCTCCTCTGTCTACCTTGTTGCCTGTCAGGCTGTTTTTAACGGCAGTCCGTCAGACGGGCACCTCTGTGGCCTCGCTAATTTGGGTTCATTGGATGGCAATAACTTAATTTAGAGCCTCATCTTTTGAGGCGTTTCTTAATGAGGATGCGCTGTGCAATAACGCGCCGGTTATTCAGGTGGGAGCAACCAGCACCGCGCACCAATGTGTTTAGCCTCCAAGGAACCCGTTAAGCTTGATGAGACTCATCTATAACGCGTGATTGAATACCTATAAGCTTCTGACGAGACAGAACCGCGCGCAACGGACTCTCAAGCCCTGACTGAAGAGGCCTTCAGCCGTTCCTCCAAACCTCACATCACACAGAATCAAGTGGAGAGTGGCGCATAATAAGAGTTTTAAGGCACTGTTGCCTGGTTTCATTGAAAAGGCCTCTTGTTGTTTAGAGAGGATCGGGTTTTATCGTGTCCTAACCCTGGGTCGCTGGATATCACAGTGACCCGCTTGGCACCCTATGTGGGAATTCCATCTCTAGCTGTAAAATGACAGGTTGTAACGCTCCGAGCGCTCCGGTTACTTATGTGACCTTAACCAAGTGATTTAAGTCCAGGTCTTCTGGCCCTTGCTCTTAAAGCCCCCCATTAAGAACTGAGTGGCGAGAAATGTTTTTAGCCAAGTGTGGGACTACAAGACATATAGTGATGCGTACTATTAGTATAGGCCTCACTGCAGTTAAATAACTGTCCGCTTATGTTTCAAACCTGCTGCAGCCAGCGACTGTTAAACGGCCAAAATGGCCATTATAAATGCTAATACCAATATTAATACTAACATATTATTATTATTATTGTAGGCTATAACTCTATACACAAACACATTAAAGATCAGGCCAAGCATCTGTTTTACATTTTATAATAATAATAATAACAACAACACTACAACAACGATTAAATTAATTTGACAAAGACTGCCATTGCGTTATTGGCTAACTGACATCTGAGAATAAATATTTAAAAACTTTATTTTGTAAAACATGATTCGTGTCATGTTTTATTTTTAATTTGTCCACAAAAATATCAATGTTTTATGCTGACGTTAGTATATTATATTAAATAAAATTTTGTGAGAAATTAGCTTTATGCGAACAGGCGTTGCCCTACAGGAAAAAAAAAAAGTTTTTTATTATTATTATTATTATTATTTTTTTTTTTTTTTGATGGACCGTGTTCTTTCATTTCTTGTCCTGTTTTATGACACATAATATATCTGTCGGGAATTTATCTTTACATAAAAGTTGATTCAGAGCTAATAATTGTTTTGATGCCTTATCGCCATTCCCTTTCATCACATAAACTGAATTCAGAACATTATATTCTCTGACCTGCGCTGAAATCAGTTTATGCGGGCGCCTGCTCATATTGTTGAATTCCAAAGTCCGTTTATCATTGTCCAAGAAAGAGCAGTGCAATATTTATCCAGAAAAATATCCCTCTTTTATTGTATTTATTATTATTTTCCCAACGGATCTGTCGGCGTGTTAAATGAAGCACCTGAGATCCCAGGATGTGAGACTACAACAACTACTCTCAAAACGCAATAATTCGAGCAAGTGTTTCCAAAAACACTGCATAGCAACACAGGACAAATTCAATCTCTGTGTTTTTGTCTGCCCTTGCTTACCATGACATCCTCACATAACTTAATGAAAGTTGCCTTCCCATTTCCCCGCTCAGAAAGAGGAGTGTGATCCATTTTGTGCAACTTGCTCCACTCAATTTCACACACACACTTTGTCTAAAAATATCAGAATCCAAGACAGAAGGAGGGGACAGAAACCTGAAAGAAATCCTTAAAAGCCAAGCCTCTGCCAGCAGCAGCTGTCCAGTACTGTGTGGCGTGATCACCCCAAACCATCTCCCACTCTCATGACACATTACCGGAGCTCTAGCGCGCGAGAAAGCGGAACTTCAGGGAGCCAAGGTGCGCGCGCGCGTGGGTGGGTGAGAAAGGGTGTGTGGGCTATGTGTGTTATATGAACTAATAACAATCAATCATAAAGGGACAGTGAGGGAGGCAGACAGATTTAAGATAGATAGATAGATAGATAGATAGATAGATAGATAGATAGATAGATAGATAGATAGATAGATAGATAGATAGATAGATAGATAGATAGATAGATAGATAGATAGATAGATAGATAGATAGATAGATAGATAGATAGATAGATAGATAGACTATTTTGAAGTGGTAAAAAGAGTGAGAATTGAGAGCGAGTTGTATTATTTGAGTTTTTTTTTTTTCTCTTTCTCCAGGACACAAAAAAAAACATCGATTGTTGGAGTTTGCTGACCCGTACAATTTGGGGGCTTGATTTCCCTTCAGAACCGAGCATATAATTATGCAAATAAAGATCTGACAGCGATCTTGTGAAGTACTCCCGAAGACAAGGGCCCGGAGGAGTGACAGTCCGGCTTCAGCAAGTGCTCGGCTCTTTGAGAATAGTTCATATTTGGCGGCGCATGAGAGTATGGGAGGAGACGAGAGCATGCGTGACAAAACGCGGATAACATTGAAATATCAATCAAGGACGTCATAGATTTCAAACACACGTTATTTTTGTAGTTAAGTGTGACTCTTGTGGAAGAGAGTGTGGTGACAAAAAGTGTTGAGGATGAAATGAACACATTACATAGTGTTTAAAGTATGACAATTCTAAGGTGAGATATTAGTTTTAGAGTCATAGCTCATTCGTTAGCTCAAATCCCACCGACAGTTGACACACTTAAGGCTTTACATATTTCAACGGTGTTAAAACAATTAGGAAACATCACAAAATTAGTTTAAAAAAACTTTTTGCGAATTCTATTTGTATGTTATTGTGTGCTGTTATCGAAATTCTATCTACATGGCTTGAATTTATCACTTCAGCTAAGCACAGCGTCTATATGCTTATTCAGAAGTTAACATGAGTTTTCTAATTATTATTAATTTCCATTTATTATTAATGTAACTATTGTATAGCCTAAATGGCGCGGTTAGGCTACTCAAATATGCAACTCAAAAAATAAATTAATTCAACATATGACTTGAAAACACTTCTGTGTAGGCCCATAAATACACTTCAGTGTTTATATTTCTGAATTCCATTTTTTTTTTTTCTGGGGAGAAGTTTATTTGGTACAACTGTCCTAATTGTGATAAAAATGCCTCACTAAAAAGCTTATTGCAAAAGACTTGATTATTCCATATAAAAAACTTCTAATTTTGTTTTTAAGCTATTATAATGCGAGAACTTTTTACCCAAAGTCAATGTGGCGCAACAAAACATATATAAAAAGCCATTATATACATAGGCTACCTATATATATATATATATATATATATATAGCCTATAATATATATATATATATATATTATAAATCGCATATTTTTTATATTTGTAAAAAGTACATTCAAAAGTTATTTGTTTACACCACTTGTAATAGTCTATAGGCCTATATATTTTTATATATAGCAAAATGTATAAAGTTTTTATTTATTTTTTTATCTCATTTCTTTGAAACGAACCGCGAATTTCATTTGTAATGATTTCTCCTTATTATCATCCTTATTTTTCGTTAATCTATTGTGACATAATTTCCGCGGGTTTCATGAGTTAAGGTCTAAAAAAAAAAAAAGCAGTTGAAACATAAAAAAAAAAAAAAAAAAAAAAAAAAAAACTAGGTGCTATAGACATGGCTTCATCCGATACTTCTCTGTCTTTGACTGACACTTATTTTGGTTAACATTGGTCTCATTGTAAAGGCCCGGGCTCGATCTAGACACAGATATCAGCTTTCGTGATAGAGTTCCACAGCTGATACGTGAGAAGAGCGAGTCATTCTCCGAGCAGGCTCACCTTCCCTGGGAACAGAGCTGAGAGGAGAGCCGCTGGAGCAACAGGCTTTATCGGGCTCCGAGGATCTTTCCCCCGTCAGGTTGAACTTTAACCCGACAACTTCTTGGGTTGAAAGTGATGCCTTTACGATCATTACGTTGTAAATAAGAGTACCCTGTGCATCGGTGTCTTTAAGTGCAAGGTGAGATATGTCCATCAAGCTGCTCGCAAAGGTGCATGTTATTTTCCATGCTTGTTTTATGAAGTAAAAATAAATAGATAAAAACGAAGACAATTATTGCAACAATTAAAATCAAAGATCGTTACGCACAATTTTTATAAAGAATTTTATTCAATTACAGCAAGTATGAAGATCATTATTACACTCAAACGATATGGAAACGAAGTGAACGAGTAATCAGGGCACAAAACTGCCATCGATTCAAAGACGAAAGACTAACATATTTGAACGATTAATGAAAAGTGAAGTTAAAGAAAGATCCTGTTTTCAATGAATGCATTCCCATCGAAAGCTAATAAAAACTTCTTAATACAATTTCAAACAATTTCAGTTTGTGGAGCAAACAACACAACACTTCAGAGTGACTAAAATGTAAAAAAAAAAAAAAAAAAACTTAGAATCTTGTCGATTAAAATATTATTGTTTAAAATGAGTCCTAATTTGCAAACCAATTAGGTTTTCGATTTGGTTTAAGGCTGCACTTAGCGCGAGTGACATTCACATATGGCTTGTCAGTCTACGCTTGCAAAATAAAATAGAATAAAAGATCAACTTTATGTGTGTTTTCCTAAGGCAACAACATTGGGATCGGAGTAAAGCAATTTTAACTAAACAGTATAAGCAACTTGCAGTTGATCAGTGGCATCTAATGAATATTTGCAGGTATATTAAAAGTTTACTTCATTGTAAAAATAGTTTCAAAACATGAGTGCATCTGGGGTCTTGCATTTCTTCCGTTGTAGTTACATCTCTCTATTTTGGATAAAAATAATATATATGCATAAAGCACTATTTACATTGCTTATACCTTGAGCAATCTAAATAACCAATTACAAATTCTATTTCTAAAAAATGATGAGATGAGAGAGGCCTTACTGAAAGATTCATTTTCAAGCTAAAGCAGAGTGATCTGTTGACATGCCTGAGCAACTTATCTTTAAGCCTCTGCTAATACCACATTGTCCAGGAGACAATGTTTCTTGTCTTGGCTGAGACAGTTACATCACGTATTTAGCAGAGGATGACAATGAGGTGTTGAAACAGTCCGAATAGTCATAAACTCTGCAATAAAAGGGCAGGTTAAATTGGCAAACATCTCAAGGAATGGCTTTTGTACTTTGGATAACATTAAATCTCCCTGATCCTGACGCATAGGAAGATATTCCCAGACTGACATATCGGCTCAGTTAATGGGAGATATTCCTAAAACTCATGCTCGCACAAGGTTTTAAGGGATTTAAAAACAGAGGAGGATTCTTGAAATATGTCAAGCTGTCAATGGCTTACTTCATTGTGTTAATTCTTAATCTAGTCTCGAGATAGCCATTGAATGGATGCGCGAGTCTGCAAGTTGCTTTTTCCCAGTTAAAGTTATATGTATGGAACGACCAACCCGTAAGCCTTTAGCATCTGATATACAAAATTCCTTAGCGCTCCAGTATTTTAAAAGCAAGTAAGACCCCGGTTAAAAAGAAACAACATGGGGGGAAATCAAAGAGAGATACAAAGACTTTGCGGGCAGGCACTAGGACCTGCCAGACGTGTGTGTGTGTGCAGGTGCTTCCCAGGCATTAGCTCAGTTCAGGACAATGTCAGGATAATTAGAGGTGCATCAAGAGGCGCTGTGCGGCGCCGCCTGTCAGCCTTAATCTGGCCACTGATGGGCCACCACCAAATCCACACAGCGGCCCACAGGAGGCACAAGCAGTGAAGCCATATTGCTTTGACAGTTGCACTCATCCAGAAGTAATGCAAAACGCTATTCTGATGTATACAGGCTGACCCTGCGCTCCTCAGAGTTATACAATACACTGGGAGGAGGACTTCAAGGAGGAATATCTTTCATATAAAGAACAGAGGAGAAAAGCAACTAAGAGGTTGACAAAGCTGGGCTCTGGGATCTGTGAGCCCTCTATAAGTCGTCGTGTTTTATACGGTGGGAGCTGCGTGTGGTGACCGGGCTGGAGGAGGAATCATCCTCTTGGTCCTTGAGAGCATTGCTGAAGAACTTGAAGATGGACTGGAAGCTCTTCCATGATGTTAACTCGTGCTTCTCGGTACCTGCAAAACACAGAACATCAGGGTGGATGTGAAAAACATACCGATAAATCACAGTAAAAGAGAAGTTCTTCTCCTTAACACAAAAGAAGATATTCTGAAATCTATCCCAACACTTCTTTGTATACTGTCAGAAAAATGTGCAAACATTGGCAACTTGTAAATACGACTTGTCACTGGGGCAGTAACAACTTTGTACGCCTAAAAGGTGCATATTAGTACCTAGAGTAGTACCCATATGAACCTTTTAGGGGTCAAAAAGTTGTCCTGCCTCAGTGGCAAGCTGTTGTCCCCCTAAAGGTGCAATTTTTCCCAAAAACTTTCCTGATGGTTCCATTTTTCAAAATATCTTCAATGTTCTGCATAAGGTTTGGAACGACATTAGGGTGAGTAAACGATGACAGAATTTTTGGCCGAAGTAAACCTTTAACACTTCCTACTGAGGTCTCTAGGGCACTTAGATTATTAGAGTGATATGTGAGGACCGTTCATTCTCTAAATAGTTTAGTACGTCTGTTGCCAAGCAAAATCTTTGGACTCGGTGTCATGTGCTATGCGTTCCGACACAACGTTTTCCATCTATTAAGATACTGTGCACTTGAGGACAATGGATGTAATGGCTACTATCCATGGAAGATTACATTTTCTCTCTCTTGAGTTCGATACACCTATCAGTTAATCCACAAAACGGCTCGGTTTTCCCTCAGTGGCAGCGGGTTAAAGAATTCCCATGTTTGGGTCATTGGATCCAGGTGAAGTGACATGAACACCTTAAGTCCTCATCAGACCTTTCAAAGTCCCGCAAGAGCCTTTCACAGCCCTCATAATGCAGCACTTTCAGACAGGTAGCGGTGGAAGCACCGGAGAACTACATTTGGTCTGTTTATTTATTGTGCCATTTGTGAGAAAGCTTGAATAGAACTTTGGCTAGATTAATTCCACTTTGAACCATTTGCAATGTACATAGCTTAAAGAATTCGACTGCCTTGATATACGTCTGTGTCAGTTTGTGTGGAACACAGAGGATCAAACTGATGTGCTTTTCCCCCCTCAATCACGATTTTTCATTCTTTCCCCTCCACACTGAAACTGGTGCATGAACTTGCCCGGAGGGATCCAATTAAAGACCAACTTTAAGGCCCATGCCAAAAGTGTACTCAGATGGCCATGATATTGACCTCCGTGTTTATTACATTGACCCCAGTCTGGGAAGTATTGATGAAGATAGCTGTGGTGAGATGGGAAAGAGGTGTGTGTGTGTATCAGAACGTTGAGTCTTTCTAGTTCGGCCAATGATCAGTGCCTCAGGTCAAGTTTACCAAGCTGACGATCAGCGAGTCGATACCTGCTGTCCAAACAATCTCTTTAGTGGTGTAGGTCCTGGCACAACACCACTCTAGAGGAGAAGACATTGCCTCCACTGCTCTTATTTATAATTCATACCCAATTTGGAGCACACAGCCTTAACTTTCCCTCCACTCTAGGCTCCCTCACCTTTCCCAACTAACCTTTTATTTGTCTCTCCTTCTTTGTCTTTTTCTTTTCTAGGACCAATTAATGACGAAGGGTTCACTTTTTGTTACCTTGAACCTGTGATGAACCCCTGATCGACGAGCGACTCGTACTGATCCCAGCCACGGGGTCAGCCACAGTGCGTCTCCGAGCAGATATGCAAATGCAACGAGCCCCCGTGGCGACCCTGCGGGAGCTCCGCCCCTGCCGGCGACATCACCTTTGATGAGGGTTCACAAGCATGCCTCACTAATGACCCTTTATTACTCTACCTTGCCATCTCTTAATTGCCAAGATGTGTTGAGTGTAATCAATAGTGTATGTGTGCCGCGGCGTGTCACGGTTACGTCATTCGCTCGCACAGACACACAAAGAATGGGGAAGAGGACAGCCGTGTCTGGCTAGCCCACAAATTAAATGAATGCCATTTAAAGAGGTGGCCATTGATTAAATGCCATCTTTCAATAAAGAGAGCAATGTCTATCGCATAGAGGTAGGGAAAAGTCTATTGTTCCGGGTTTCCTTTAGTTTTTTCTTTTTCTTTCACAGGCATTTCTGTTCGTCTGGGAGATTTTTCTGTTCTTAAAAGTAAGATGGATAGGGCTTATAATTCCTTTCATGTCTTACAAATAAAGGCATGCTACTATTAAAAATCCATTAACATGCAATTGGGAAAAAGACTATAAAAGCAATGACAAAACTTTTAGGCTGCAATTACAATACATGTAAATTATGGTAATAAATAAAATGAACTTTTATTTAATTACATAAAAAGCTTTGATATATTTCCTATGATACCATTTTATTAATCTTTTTTTTCTTCACATTTTATTTTCCAAAACGCATAGGCCAATAAATTCAGATAAAAAATAAAACACACACACGCACACACATTCAGTAACACCCAAATTCTTAAAGATGTTATTGTAGAAGATTACATATACAAACTGCTGTGCTTTCTGTGAACATCATAATTACAAATTCTACATGTGTAATTGTGCAATTAGAGAAAGAGTTGCACCTTTTGAAAAAAACTCTTCAGCGGGCAGGCTGTCATCCACACGACCCTGACACCCCTCACAACATACTCATGTCTACAAAACACTATGTTTTGATATCCTCATCTTTAACAATGCACCTCACAGTGTGAGCACAAACACACCGGCGCTCACACCAGGCCACTGTTATCAGCGTTACTTCATACGACTCCATTTGACCACTGTATTTGTAATAATGAAGCTTCATATTTCACTACCCCATTAAGACGTCTTCCAGATGCAGATCCAAATCTTTATAATGAACCATTAAATGATTCAGCTGGATACCTTTGAGGGTAATTTAGTACTTCTTTGATCTCACTGTGACAAATAGTGTTTGAAACAGTGTCCCAGTGACAAGCTCTCTCTCTCTCTCTCTCTCTCTCTCTCTCTCCTTTACACACACACACACACACAAACACAAGCACAAGCACTCTTTCAACATTCATGTCAACAATAAATCAAGGAAGACAGGCTTTAGCTATCGGCAATTCCTTTTTCTCTCCTCACCAAAAGCGTTACAAATGGTAATCGTGTGTGATGGTAAAATGCTCATGAGTGAACGATGCTCGAGTGAATGAGCAGTCAAAGCACCGCCGCAAGTAACACTCGGAGAGAGTAAAAAGTATCAAAGTGTGCTGATTGTAATTGGTCTCCATCTGTAGCGTGGCATTCAAATGCACCTCCTAATTGATTGAGCACTACTGGCATATTCTATTTATTTGTCAAAATTATTTGATTTCATTGCCAGACATTTTACATGTTGTAATTACACAGTTGTTGAAAAATTACAGTATCTGATATTCCAGTCATTAAAATATTTCAACATCTAATTGTTTTAGCGTGATTGTTTGCAGTTCTGCTAGCTTTATGTTTTTGTGCATGTGTGAGTGTCTTCCTTATACAATACCAGTCAAAAGTTATGGATCAGTAAGATTTTTAATGTTTTTAAAAGAAGTCTCTTTTGCTCAACAAGGCTGCATTTATGTGATTAAAAATATAAAAGAAAAACAGTAATATTGTGAAATATTATTACAATTTAAAACAGCTGTTTTCTATGTGAATACATTGTAAAGTGTAATTTATTCCTGTGTTGGCAAAGCTGAATTTTCAGCATCATTACTCCAGTCCTCAGTGTCACATGATCCTTCAGAAATCATTTTAATACGATGATTTGATGCTCAATACATATTTCTCATAATTATCAATGTTGAAAACAGTTATTTAGATTTTTATTTCAGGATTCTTTGATGAATAGAAAGTTCAAAAGAACAGCATTTATCTGAAATAGAAAGCTTTTGTAACATTAAACACTACCGTTCAAAAGTTTGGGGTCAGTAAGACTTTTTTTGGGGAAATAAATAAAACAAATCAATACTTTTATTGATCAAGGATGAATTCAATTAATAAAAAGTAACAGTAAAGACATTAATATAATGTTACAAAATATTCTATTTCAAATAAATTCTGTTCTTTTGAACTTTCTATTCATCAAAGAATCCTGAGATTTTTTTTTTTTTTTTTACACAACTGGTTTTCAACATTGATAATAATAATGAATGTTTTTTGAGCACCAAATCCGCATATTAGAAAGATTTCAGAAGGATCATGTGACACTGAAGACTGGAGTAATGATGCTGAAAATTCAGCTTTGATCCCAGGAATAAATTACATTTTAAAATATATTAAAATAGAAAACAGTTATTTTAAATTGTCATAATATTTAACAATTTTACTGTTTCTTTTTGTATTTTTAATCATATAAATGCAGCCTTGGTGAGCAGAAGAGACTTCTTTTAAAAACATTACAAAATCCTACCTTTCCAAAACTTTTGCAAATCAGTACAAATACATCCTTGACTTTTTCAACACACAGTGTGCTTATACTTTTACTCCAAACTAGAATGAACTAGTCAGAGTAACACTAGCAGGGGGAAGCTATACTTTGCACGAGGCTGCAGAGTCTATTTGCTATCTGCGTCCCTGTTGGCATAGGGGTTAGATTTCCAGTCCTAACGCTCTCTGATATTTGTTTGCTCTATGCTCTAGCGGTTTGGCGGTTTCGCCATGCATGCCTGAACATCTGAGAGGTGATCTGAGAGAGTCGGCTTGAGGACAAACGAGGCCAGAACAGGTGTCAACGTTCTAGCGCGCCGTGTTAACGCGGATCTCTGCGATGGAGATGCTACGATTCGTGACACAACTAATTAAATCTAAATATACTCTATAGCCAACCCCCCACCCGTCACTCCCCCGACGCATAAACCCACTGCCCTCCGAGAACACGGCTCATCCCTCTTCACATTAGACGCCAGGAGCGGATATTACTGTTGCAACTAGAGCGTGCTTTGTTTGCATTATATCTAATTAAATTAATGCATTTGAAAAAAAAAACAAAAAAAAAACATAAGCACTTAAAATTGCAAATAGAAAAGGGAAAAATATATGCATGCACACCTACGATTTCATCAAAAAGCCTCTCTGTCAATTGCCCGAACGCAGGACCTGTGTGGCGTTGGGTTCCCTTTGCCCCCCCTCTCCTATGCCTCTTTTAATTACTTTACTTGTTATTGTTGTAAGAGTAAACAGAGGCAGAACTCATTACACATCCATAAATGAGAAAGCGAACGTGTGGCTTCAGGGCCTGCTGAGATAGCCTACAATTCACTTATAAAGTTGGAAACAAAACGAGAAAGGGGTAAAGAGTGAGTGAGTGAATGAAGGGAGAGAGGGAGACGAATGCAGTTTCATTCCACTCTTTTCAGATTATTCAGAGTTTGGAAAGAAGGAAAGGCTACAAGAGAATGAGCTCCAGAACACATTTCCAGTGTGTGTCCCTGAGCTGCTCCTCCCTTGCAGCGGTGCAGTCTTTTTATTTTTTTTTATTTGAGAGTGGGCGCCTTGACTTAGCTGTAATAAAGACGGCGAGTTTTATAGAGCTGGAATGGAGTCTTTACGAGATAACCGGAGAGCAGGGGCCAGTGTGGGATGTGTAGCGCAAGTGTTTGAGACTCTGGGGGACGCTAAGTCAAATCATACCGCAGGTTACTGTACCCACCAAAGGCACCCAGAACTATTGGCAGTGGCTTATTCTGTTGCAGTTTTCAGGAGAGAAAATCTAATGATGGCGCTTGGGTGTCTGAATTTGTTTTACCGGTCTGTCTAAAGCTAGTCATTAGCCCAGGCTAGCAGTTTGCAAGAAGACTAGCGCTTCATTATCCAGCCTGACTGTGCCCACTCTGTTTGCTCCTCTGTAAAATAGCCCGTAATAAAGCAAATCAAGAATCACTGAGGAATTCAGATATGACAAACCATATCCCTGACAGGCGGCGCAGAAACACAGATAGCAAGGCTAATTTGAGGGCTAATTTGTTAGCAAGTCAAATAGCCTAAGTCCACAGTAGCATAATTAAGTTAGCCGCTGATAAAAATGCCTGCAGATGTCAGAGCCGACTCCAGAGGGGAAAACGAAAAATAAACAAGAATGACGGAGAGATTCGGAGTGCAAACAACTCCTAAGCCCCAGTTGCACATCATTACAGTGCTAGAATATTCATTAAGTGGTCTGTGGAAGAGTGACCGAAGCCTTACGGTTAAGATAAAACCAATAAATAACTCTGCTTTAGCACTGATGTGTTCGCAGCACTTACAAATAACGTATGCAATGCATATTGAGGGTATCATGCATGTTTAAAGTAATAATGCAATTGTAATAAGGTTAAAAACAATTTCAAGCAATTGAGCACTGTAAATGTGTAAATGAACATACATACTATGTTTAAATAAGTAATACACTTTATTTTCTTTTTTTGTAAAAAATAGGAACTGAAAAATATTTTTAAATAATGCCTGTCGTGAAATAAATCAAGAGAAAATTAAAATAAAATAAATAAATAATAAAATAACCATTGTTAGATCCATTCTGCATTTTATTAGTTATATATGCACACGTGGTCAATATTCTGCAGGGGCAAAAATGTAATCAAAAATATTCAAAATTCTAAGTCTGTCACCTAACTCTTTCAAAAGAAAAAAAGATGAACAGAGTGGCTGAATGAGCGTTTGATTTCACAAAAAGGAGAGAAAGAGGGTGGAACAAGAGCTGTTGCAAATGAACTGAGGATTAATGAGGATCTGTGATCCACACTGTGCAGGTACACCGAGGGTTAATTCACACAGGCTTTAGCACCAGCACAAGACAGCGTGTCAAGAGTGTACAATAACACAGCACATCACTTGCAAAATTGCACATACAGAGATGAGAGGTGTTAGAAACTGTTTGATGAAATTGGCACTGCAGACAAAAGCCCTCCAAAAACCGCCAATGTATTTGGATTCAGTACATGGGGACATTTGCGATGGTGACCGCATGAGCATTTGCACATTTCTCCTGAAAATTTTACATTAAAACATCACTGCATGTGCATCATTTGACACATCTCTCTGGTCAATTTTGTGTGTTTTTTCTTTTTTTCATTCTTTCCTCTCTTTCACATTTGAGAATATGGACAGAGTATGTACAAAACAGTACATTTAAAAGCCCCACAGCATGTGGCTTTGGTCTCTATTTAGATAAGGATAAAAAGACAGATGCTACAAATCAGATAAAATGAAAAGAAAGCAATAGAAATATTTACAAAAGGCAACCTCTTACCTCCAACAACCTCCTTCCGGTGCATTTCCTCTTAAATTTGTATACTGTGTGCAAACCAGATGTAACATACTTCCAGAGAAAAAAAGTCAAATTTCTATGCACACCAAGAGTGAAAATGCAGCGTGTGTTTAATATATGTATATGGAGCAGGATTTTGGACCATGCATTGAGATTTGCCTGATGAATGATAGAAACCAAATGACCAACAAAATGCCACTTGTCTTACAGTACCTGGGTAGGATGCAATGTTGACAAAGTACACTACCGTTCAAAAGTTTAGGGATGGTAAGATTTTTGTATGTTTTTGAAAGATCAGCAATTGTAAAATGCTATTACAAATCTAAAGTAAATGCGTCATATTTTACTTTTTAAAATGTAATATATTCCCGTAATGGCAAAGCTGAATTTTCAGCAGCCATTTCTCCAGATTTCAGTGTCACATGATCCTTCGGAAATCATATTTCTTATTATTATCAATGCTGAAAACAGTTGTGCTGCTTAATATTTTTGTGGAAACTTTTGTGTGATACTTTTTTCAAGATTCTTTGATGAAAAGAAAGTTCAAAAGAGCAGCATTTCTTGGAAATAGAAAATGTTTGTATCATTATAGATGTCTTTACAGTCACTTAAGATCAATTTAATACATCCCTGCTAAATACAAGTATTAATTTATTAAAAACTTTTAAACCCCAGTTAGATTCAATTGTTCAATTAATAATGTTATTTCACACTTGATGAGTAGCCTAAGTCTCCAACCTAGATGTCCTCACTTCCCAATACCGAGACCTCCACACTAAATCTGATGAGCATCTTCTCCTCCGCTGAAGTAACAGATGAACCCTACAGGTGCTGCTACTATGATAACAGTGCCTGAGAAAGTGAGAGTGAGAAGGGGTGTGAGGAAATCAATGGCGGATCAATACATAAATAAGAACACAGTGCTTGAGTGTGTTTACTAAAGGAGCAGCAGGAGTCAGGGACTGAAGAGAGTTCAGCAGTAGCACAGCATCCATACCAACACTGTGTAAACTAAAGAATACAATGGTTTCTTCTTGCTTCTGCTAACAGTGAGATCGGTCTATGAAATGGGTGTGTTTGTAGACTGATTCACGAAATTGATTTTTGTGCTGGACATATTTCAAGGAGGAAGGTATGAGCGCATGTGGGATGATGCAACGGAGTGTAAATCAAACCACAGGCTAATGCAGCGGGCACACGTCGCAGCAGGACAATAATTGAGGGAACTGACTTAGCAAAGTATTTATACATGTACACTACATCGGCTCAAGTTCAACGATTTTTCTGTTCAGTAAAAACGTTCTTTTTTTCAATTTCGAGGTGGACGCTGTAACCCAATTCAAGGTCTGTGTTGTGCTTTTCATAATTCATATTTTTTAGAACAGTCTAATGGAGAATCGTTTCTTAATGCACCCCGTGAGCCAAAGGCAAAAAAAAAAAAAAAAAACTTCATAAGATATTCAGGTGACCAGGGAACCTAGAGAGGAACCAAACTTTGATGGGGCAGCCCATTGTCCTATATATATATATATAGGATACACACTATTATATGTATATACAGTACAGGTCAAAAGTTTGGAAACATTACGTCTCTAATGCTTATCAAGGCTGCGTTTATTTGATAAAAAATACAGAAAAAAAAGTTATATTGTGAAATATTATTACAACTTAAAATAATAGTTTTCTATTTGAATATACTTTAAAAAATAATTTATTCCTGTGATGCAAATTTTCAGGATCATTACTCCAGTCTTCAGTGTCACATGTGACATTCAGTCTATCACATGATCCTTTAGAAATCATTCTAATATTCTGATTTATTATGAGTGTTGGAAACAGTTCTGCTGCCTAATATATTTGATGAATAAAAGGTTAAAAAGAACTGCATTTATTCAAAATAAAAAAATATTTTCTAATAATATATCTTCTTTACTATCACTTTTTATCAATTTAACACATCCTTGCTGAATAAAAGTATTGATTTATTTCAAAAAAAGAAAGAAAAAAAATTGCTGACCCCAAATTACTGAAAAAAATTGCTTCTTTTTTTCTTTTTATTCATCAAAGTATCCTAAAAAAGTATCACAGGTTATGAAAAAATATTAAGCAGCAGAACTGTTTCCAACTTTAATAATGAATCATCATATTAGAATGATTTCTAAAGGATCATGTGATAGACTGGAGTAATGATCCTAAAAATTCAGCTTTCCATCACAGAAATAAATGATAATTTAAAGTAAAATAAATTGAAAACCAATTATTTTAAAATGTAATAATATATCACAATATTACATTTTTTTTTTCTGTATTTTTGATCAAATAAATGCAGGCTTGATGAGCAGAAGAAACTTCTTTCAAAAACATTAAAAATAGCAATGTTTCCCAACTTTTGACCTGTAGTATATATATATATATATATATATATATATTTCTTCTAGAATGATCATTTTTATCAAGCTTGTATATTTAAGTTCAGTAATTTCACTTAAATGAAATTGAAAGATTTGTGTATACTTCAACCCAGACATATTGAGAAGAAAAGTGTATGGTGACAATTATATTAAATTGCTTTTTACAAGTTTCAACTTCGCCTCAAACATGCAGTAACCTTTAACTTTTTTTTTTTTTTTTTTACAATACTGATTTATATATGTCTCCTCAAAAATTCCCTCATGCATCTCCACCGATGCCAAACATTATCAAACAGTATGTATAAGACTAGTCACAAATTCATTGAATAAATTGTTAAATGATTTAGTACGCCAATATAGTCTAAACGTCTAGCAGCGATGCAGACAGCGGTCGGTGAAACACCCCTCGCTGACTATCTGGCATTTTCTGCAGTTGGTGTCGCTCACAAACACTGTGGACTTGGAAGTGTGATCTGAAGCTGCATCGAAACTAAGTACACAGCATTCACATGTGTTTAGCATCGCAAGAGTGCTCCATGACATACTTTCCAGGTGGAGCTTTCAGAAGGCTGTCTCCTCCAGCCCGAGTGGAGGCAAAGGAGTGCGATCAGCCTCTCGCTGTGCTGTCATCTGTAATTACGGGGGCATCTTCAGAACGGCCCCATGCAAAGCGGGTGGCAGACAGGCTAGCGGCTAATGCACGGGACCCACACTTCACATCAGCGAGGAAGGCAGGCTGACCTTGCTTGCCTCACATTAGCACTCTTATCTGGTGCGTGTGTGTATGTGTGTGTTGTGTGGCTGTGTGGAGGTGTAGGAGATAGTCCTGGAGTGGGCCGCGGGGGCGGGGAGGAGCAGAAATAGATCACTTAGGGGAACAAAGTGTAATTAATGGGTGGAGAGAGATAAGAGTACCCTGGCCACTATCTGGGAATGTGCTAATGGGGTTCACACACACTCAGCATGAGCAGGGGATGACCCCTGACAGAGTGTGTGTGTGTGTGTAAGACAACATGATGTGTACTGATGCCATGGATATGAGCGAGTGACTGTGAGCGTGTGGCGAGTGAATACTAGAATTTTAACTTCATTTCATTGATATCATTGAAATATTTCACTGAGGTGCTGGTCGATGTTTTGAGAATGTGTTGACATACAGTATATGGAAAGTGAACCATTTCTCCATACATCAATCCTTTATTCCGACTGAAAGCATACCAGGCTTGTGTGAAGTCAGTCTAACAGACCTAGCTAATGCTACAAATGAGGTGATTTGTTGGCTGTAGTGCCACACTGCATTTTGTCCAAATGAATAAAAAAAGAAAACACTAACACCTAGAAACCTAAAAACAATCATTATAAATGCTTCAGGTAAATTTAGGCATCAGAACATATAAAGTACAGTGTGAAAAAATAGATATTCATTTAGAGATTTGCTAAAGAGTACTATT